>NC_092207.1:76838799-76963284 GCF_043381705.1 Parasteatoda tepidariorum | reverse complement strand
AATCAGAATATTAAGGCGCTAGTTCTGAGAAACCAGGCCTTGAGCTAACAAACCAGTATTTTGTTGGCGTCAGCAGGACATTGTCGTCCCGCTGACGCCCAGATAAGGCGCTTGTCCTAAGAAACCAGACCTTTAGTCTGGATAGTAATAATCTTTCTTTATCACTGATATACATGAACAACATTTTTAAAAGTTTCATTACCACCCTTATACACTTTTTATCTCCTTTTGTTTTATAGTCTATTTTGAAATATATAATAATGTACATGCACCTCTCCTTTCATAATTCCTTACAGAAATTTTTAAAAAAAGCTTCCTACAATGAAATTAAACTTATAAAAACAATCACACTCTAAAGAATATACAGGGTTATTCATAATTCCCTCCGGGGTTTCGAAGCGTTATAGCAAAAAAAAGAAAGAAACACGTCCGAAACTATTCAAGTTTTACTTACATACATTATAGGTGTTCTATGTGTGAACCCTTGGTCACGCGGCATACATCAATGTGACAGTCCAGTTCCTACCCAGAGGGAATTATGAATAACCCTGTATTTATTTATTGATTAAAAATTTTCTAATTTTATTTTTAAAAAATTCAGTTTGTTTAATGTAATGATTTGAAAAAATTCCTTTTGATTTTTATTGTGCCTGTATCAAAATAGTGGAAAATGGGCCTCCTGCATGGACTGTCTATAGAATGTTGAATCAAAATACCTGTTAGCAAAAGATTAACTATTATTTCATGTTAAACAATTATTGACGCCAGGTGGTTTAGTTGTGGTGCTTCATGCTCCTGTGCCACAGGTCTGAGGTTCTATCTTCGAACCTTGCAAGGTTGACTCAATCTTTCATCCCTTCAGTGAGTCCATAAAATTAGTTCCAAGCACGCTTGGGGACTAAGCACTAGGGGTACCGCTTTTGGTTGACCACTCAATTAGCACATCTGCTCCAGTGCCCAAGTTCAAGGAAACTAGGATGAGCTTGGGCTGTTATGCCACTTAATTTAGTGTTTTTAGTATAACTAGTACTTGACAACTATTTGACCCAAAATTGCTACATTTGGTGTAATTGTGTGTGAATTCCAATTGTTTGCAACCAGAAGTTAAAGGAAATTGAGCTTAGAAAGTTGAGAAATGTTGGGATATATTTAAATAACAAAAAAATTTTTGCTTGAATAAAACACTAGCATTTAAATTTTTAAGTTGGAGTTTTTGTAGATTTATCTAAGATCTACTATATTTCCTTTTCTTTTTAAAAGTATATTTCTAAATTATTAAAATTTGATTATGATATTTATATATCGTAGTATTGTTTTAAAATGAATACCGACTATTAAAAGGAAAAAAAAAAGTTTAATGTACTTTTGAAGTGCGTAGTAAAGAATATATATTTTTTTCCTTCTATTTTCATAAAACTATGAGAAATTCACTCAAATGATCCTTTACAATGAAGTTTTTTTTTTTACATTACTACTTTTTTTTCTCTTCAAAGTTTTAAAATTTTCACTAATGTCTAATATCATCACATTAACTTTTTGTCAACCATAAAGAGTAATAATTTTTAAAACAATGTTTAAAAGATTATATATTTTTCTTTAACTTTTCAAAATGACTACACAATTTTTAACAAATAAATTGCAATTAAAAATTTTATCACATGTTTCTTGGATCGAATGTTGTAAATAGTAATCAATATTACATTCTATTCACTCTTTCCTAAGTGCACTTGGAATGTATAAAAGAGTTACCTATCATTTATAAATAAGAGAGAATGCTAAGAACTTTACGAACCTTTTTACTCCAGTTTCAGCACATTTTTCTATTCATTATAATCTGAATTATTGAAAAAGGGAAAAAAATTGTACTGAAAATATTAATTTTGTGTTTGAATAAATTTTTTTTCCTTTGAATTTTATATATTTTTTCGAAATATTTATGCTATTCTTGTGATCAAATTTTCTGTGATTATTATTATTTATTTATTGCTTTGTGGTAACATTAGTTGGTTGTTTTATTTTTTTTATTATTTCAATAGAATGCAACGCAAGTGTGCATTTTTATGAAATCTTAGTGTGTCTTTTGATATGTCATTGTATTTAATCCGGAATTGAATTTTTGTTTGTGTTATATTTTTTATTATATTTTGTTTTGAGAGTATTGCAATTTCAAATGAAGAAGAAAAAAAAGACGAAGAAATGAATAATTTGTATTTGAAAAAAGATTTTGTAGTAAATAAAATGTTTTTCCTGTGATAGGAATTTTTTCTTTAATCAGTTTTAGTTCATATAATGGTTTCTGCGTGTAGTTTTATTTAGCTCCCATTTTCAAACTTTTAATGTGTGCTATTTTTCCCATGCATTGGCATGGAAAATTTAGTGTAAATAATCCCAATTAACATTTTAAAACAGAAATTTGTGAAACAACACATAATTTGGTGAAATTTTTTATTATAGGATTCACACTGGTTAGGGGGTGCAACGAAAGCTTAAAACTGCCTGGAAATTTGATTTTTACTCTGAAAGTCAGGTGAAATTGCACTAAGGATCAACCCTAGATTTGTCCTGAACGAAAATCAGCTGTTGAGATAAATTCAAGTAAAGAAAAAAATTTTTTGACATCTATTAAAATTATTTCTAATAAACACTCTACATTTCAATAAAATTTTTATATACCTTCATTTAGTGATATTTTGTTCCTGATAAAATTTAATTTTGAACACATCAAACAAAAAAAAATCTGTTTTTCTCATAGAAAATTAGTTAATAAATAAAATATAAAATGTAGGAACATTGTCTAGAACTATGTTGATTTTTTTTTCTGAAATAATTGGAAAAATCAAATTTTATTTTTTGAAATTAAGCACGTGGGGACATTGTTATTACTTCTATAATTTGTTCAAATATTCATATAAGTTTGTGTGCCANCCCCCCCAAAAAAAAAAAAATTAATATTTTGCAATAAAAAACATNCAGGATAAATGTGACTCCTTATTTGCATTACAATTTAAATTAAAATCAAATAATATTGAATATTTTAAGTGTTTGGTTGCTCACAAGCAACAATGAATGGTTTTTTTTTTAGCAAAAAGAGAAAGGGGCGATATGTTTCAATCAACCCCAAGAGNGGGGGGCGATGGTCCACAAAAGGTTGGGAACCACTGGTCTAGAACTATGTTGATTTTTTTTTCTTCTGAAATAATTGGAAAAATCAAATTTTATTTTTGAAATTAAGCACGTGGGGACATTGTTATTACTTCTATAATTTGTTCAAATATTCATATTAGTTTGTGTGCCAGTACATAGAACCCCCCCCCCAAAAAAAAAAAAAATTTAATTATTTTGCAATAAAAAACATCCATAAATGAACCTGAAATATGAATGATCATTAAAATTGTTAGTAACCATAAACAGCAAATGAGGTTCTATATTAATATTTTTTTAACGATTTCTTCTAGAAATTCCGCTAAAACTTAGTTAAATTTATTGTTTAATGCAGGTTTACGCAAAAATAAATAAAAATTTCTTTTTTTTAATATTTTTTTTAGATGCAACCATGTTTGTAGATTTGCAATACCATTCACTCACTTAGCTTGTTAAAATTGAGTTTACAATTAAATTTTTTTTGTTATTGTATTACTTATCATTTTTATCATCGAATGCTTTATCATTTATGTACCTATATATTATAAAATGCATAAGTTAATTTCCAATGTATTCTGTTTCTAACAGAATATAATATATAGAATATTTTTCTTCTCAAACATGCTTCACTTCAAGTTGAATTTGTGGGGAGAGGAGTTATCAACTATGCCATCCTTCATATATCAATAGGTACCTCGAAATAAAATCAGCTAAACACGTCTTATATACTAGTGAATTGGAATAGATTATAGTAGTGGTAGTTACACTACATTACTCCCCCACCAGAAGTTTATCTGGGTTAGAATGGATATCACTAGTTGATTCATTGTCAATTTTTTGCAAAAGACTGGGAGAGCTGTGTTCACCGGGTTTTTTAATGCTGGTTGGTTGTGAGAGCTGTATTAAGTTCACAGTTGTGTACATGGTCGCTCCTGTGTTGCTAGTATTAGCAGTCTAGTGTGTACGAGATCCATTGGTGTGTGATCAAGATTGAGTAGTAACAATGCAAGGAGAACAATATCGCCCTCACAAATAGCAGGTCAAATGTTCAATGTGTAACATCCAGATCACGTCCAAAAGTCACCAATGTGGGGGAGAGGAGTTATAAACAATCGTCTGTCTAAAGGTACCTCAAGATAGAATCGAGTTAGCACGTCTTATATACTAGTGAATTGGAATAGATTATATAGTAGTGGTAGTTAGACTACAAATTTGAAGGGGAAAAAAAGTGTTTAGATATGTTCTCAGGGTTTAAGTTTCTGTGACTTAAAATTGTTTAGGACAGGACAGATGAGATCACCTTTCTCAACCTGCCCGAAAGTGTAGTAAAAATTCAAAAACCTATCATTCTGAAAATAATTTTAAAAAAAGTTCCAATTGTACTGTGGGGGGTGGAGTAATCGACCATGTCAACCTTCATGTCCGTCTACTGAGCTGGGTTCGGTGAGATTGTTGCACTCTCATGTGCAACTCTGCTGCATTCTCAATTTCGGGCTTCTTTTTTCACCCTCTGATATCGAACCGAAAAATCTCTTGGAACATTTTATAATGGCTAATATAATCAAGAAAATAGTTCTTTGTCAGAAATTATTTATTTTATCATGATCATGTAAAGTCTTTGAAAATTATTTTGCATTTTGTTATTGTATATAGTGCTTAAAAGTATTTTGGAGTGCTTAAAAAATCCTTAAAAGGTGCTTATTTTTTGTTGAAAGATTTGGCTAAGCACCCTGTATTTATTTACTACTTTCTTTTAGTTTGCCCTTTTAACTGATTGTAGAACTTGCTTTGGTTTTTTTTTTTTAATTGGAAGAGTTATTTGTTAAAAAAATAATTTTACTCAATAATTATGCCAACATATTTCAGAAATGATGTATAATTTTATTGCAATATTACATACATACACATATTTTCAAACTATGAACTACAAAAGAAGTTAATGATATATTTCATAACAACAATTCATAAATGTGATAATGCAACTATACAATTTTAACAGTTTTTGTAGGTTCAATTTTAAAATCATTAGATTGATTCTGGCAGATTGTCAATGCTATCATAAAAAGCATTTTAAAGAGATAATTTTGTTTATGAAATTTTGTATTCTAAATTTTGATCAAGATTTAAACAATCCATTGTACTTCAATAGCTTTAATGTAATGCATTATTAAAATTGCAAATATCAATTATTGTATATATATATATATATTTATTTATATACTTACAGTAAGCTCATTTTTTTCAGCTTGTGCTTAAACCCAGTTAAACATCAAAATTTGTAATAAACCATAATAATTTTGTCATTTTTTTTTTTAAAAATCACATAACAATATTTTACAAATCGTGCACTTGAAAGAAATATGCATTTACAATTAAATTGGTCCAGCCAATTGGAGTCACTAGAATATATTGAGTTGGCACAAATAATTTAACATATAAATAAGTACAAAGCAGATGCTAAATGTGCGCTAGCAACAATTAATGAAAACATAGATGTTTCACAGGCAAAAGTATTAAAAAACAATCGCTCTTAATCAAATAAAATTTTCTCTCTTCCTGTCTGGATGCGTTGTTTGATAAGCTCATATCTGTAAGGCTCCCTATAATATATGTCAGTTAAGTTAAATGTGGGTGCGCAATCATAGACAAATTGAGAGTATACTCTTTATTTCTCACAATTGCAATCTATTTCACAATAATTGTTGAAAAAATCCCATTTGTTTAACCTGTCTTGTTATATTAATGTATCTTTTTTCTCTTCCACAACTAAAATGGGTGCAACGTAATAACTTTCCAAAAGCACATTTATTTGAAGAATATTAACTGCCAAATTAAGAGATCTGACTAAAATCTTTTAAAAAGATTTTAGTTAATAAACAGATTCAACTAAACTGTTTAGTGTATTAAACGTTAAAAATACTATTGAAACAGAACATGAGGATGAATTTTAAAAATTCACAAATCCTTCATACCTAATTCCGAATTTAGGAAATTTCCCTCTTACCAAAAAAAGAAAACGAGAGAAGAGCAGCAAATATTTAACAGGTCGAAGAGAATCATATTGATCATTTTATTTTTTAAGTAGATTAGTTAACAAATTTTTTAAGTTTGTAGTTATATGATTTTACAATTTTGTAGTATTGGGCAACATTTAACAAAATATGAGAGTTTAGCTTAACTCATAAACCGTTGGTTTCATATACTAAGAAAAATGCAATCCTTTTAATATTAGGAAATCAACAATATTGATTGCATAAAAGAGAATAAATATGTCTTGAGAATAGGAAATTTAAATAGATCTAGACTTGACCATCACTGAATCCTAAACAATCTGCACCATTTGCTTGCCTATAATTTTATATAAAGAATTTTTTAGCTTTAAGAAGGTACTTGTTTTCAAATATGAGCATATTCACAGCACCAGAGTTGAGCACTTCTAATCTTAGTTGACATAATTTGTTACATAGAATCTGAATGTTTCACCACAGCGGTGATTTATTCTCTGCTCTTTTAGGTGGGGGTGGAGGTGGATGTTTTTTAGAATGCTTTGCTTCTGCTTTGGGTTTTTCAGCACCAGACTTAGACTGAGAATTAGACCTCCTGTGGTTTTTATCTGCGTGTGTCGGTAAAGGAGGGGGTGAAGAAGGTGACCTCTGTAAAGGACGAATTTCTTCGGGCATGGGCAGACAATTTGGATCCCTAAATCCTAAAATTTGGTGAGGTGCTTCTGAGTTGTCGGAAGATAATTGCTGCGCAACTTTCCATTTTTTGACCATTACTTTTTGAAGGTTACGCAGAAAAGATTCTGGCGGATATTCCTCTTGATCGTAGGGTGCTGCAGAGGCTGAAGCAGACCTCCTCTGTGGAGCAGTGAAAGCTGACGAAAGCTTAGTATTTTCACTTCTTTTGGGAGGCGACGGTTTGAATTGAGATCTAGATTTCCTGTCAGAAGCCATTGGTTTGGATGGTTCGTCTGATGGAGATATTATAGAATGTATCTGTAACTGAGCCGGCACACAGGGGGCACTAGTTCGTCTACTTCGTGAGGATGCACGGGGTTTCGGATTGTCTGCATAAGAAGTCCTTCTACAAGGCGGAGAGCCTGGTGTTGAAGCATCGGTCCATTCACCACAATCATAGACGGATAACTCCAAATTCATATTCTGTCTAGAAGGTTTTGGTTTCACTACAATGAGTCCGTTATGGTGCTGAGAAAGACGCGGTGGTGTGCCGTGGGCATCACTCTCCGACTGCCTGCGTCGGACGCCTTTCCTGGGCTTTGGTGGCACAGCTGGTGATAACTTTTTAGAGTTTTTCTCGGGGCTAGAAGTTTTGTCAAAAGTATCATTTTGTAATGATAGTGGAGGAGGAAGAGCACTGATACTAGATTCATTTAACCAGTTAACATCTGTATCATCGTCGGGCAATGGTGGCGGTGGTGGTAAAGAGTCTAAGCGGAGAGTATCGGTACGAAAAGCTTCTGGTGGAGGTGGTGGAAGTGTGTCAAAATTCATACAATCTGACCCATTTGGCATTTCAAGTGGTGGAGGTGGTAAAGGCAAATCTTCACGCATCAAAGTAGAAGGTGGTGTGTCCTACAAAACAAACAATAAATTTAAAATGTTATGTATGATGATTATAATTTGTTAATTCTTCATTAGAAATAGTTGACAAATTTTTTTTTTTAAATTTCCCAAAGGTTTAAAAAACAATTGTATTAACTTAGCTTAGTTACTTGTGTAGTAAATTGTAGTTGTAAGTAGTAAGTGTAGTTGTAAGTTTTAGTAACTTGAGTTTGTAAGTTACTTTGTAACTTGTTGTTGTGCGACTCGAAGAATAAATTTAAGTAAGGGACAAAATACAGTTTCATCAAATGAATGAAGGTAAGTATTTTGTTGTAAGATGGTATCTTTAAATATGTAATGAAAAGCTTCTGTCTGATTGCAAATACACTCAAACTAAATGCAACACAATATGTTATTTTGAGTTAAAAACTTTAATTTTTATCTAAAAAAGGTAGAGGAATTCTTTACAATTAAAGTAAAAGCTTCTGAAATTTAATTAAATTCTGTGGGATGCCCTTGTTAAACAAAATCATGAAAAAAACATAGTATTTTATTTTTGATTAACCTCTTCAATTTTTTGAAATATATAAACATTGAGCAGAATTTTTCAGTATAATTCTTGCAGGTCTTTTAAATTTGGGTTCAATTTTTCTGCCCTGTTATAACTTAAACATTTAAATGCAAATTCCATTTTTCAAAAAGCCAGAACTAAAAAATTTGCCGTCAAATAAATCACCTCTACGACTAAGTTAATAGTTTATAACTTATTTATTAACAAGACAAATTATTTATCATTTTAAGCAAACAAGCCGCATAAGTAAATTTGGGAAGTTTTTTAATCTTTTATTATAAATTTTTGCTAAAATTAAAATATACTTCGGACTCATTTAGACAGTATATTAAGGTCTGCATAATTTAGACAGTTTTCATTAATCTCAATAGTCAGCTACAAAGGGTACTGGAGGAAACCTTTACACCAGCCTAATAGATAAAATAAAATAAAAAATTCATACTTGAAAGCTTTGTTTTGGTGATCTTCGAGACAGGCTGCCAAAAGATATGCGATCATCAGTCTTTGATCTTCTCAAACTGAAGCGCCCACATGTTGATCTTCCTAGACTTCCATTTAAGCTACCATTGCAGCTGCTGCCACCACTTCCACTCCCATTGCTCATGCCATCCAAGTGAGATGTTTCTTCACCTGATTGTTTGGCTAGATTACGTGTCGTACTTGTCAAGGGTATTTTAGGAGTCATACTTGGTTTTCTTTTGATTGTACCTGCAAGCAATAAGTGATTTTGAGTTTTCATTTTGGCTATGAAGATACAAGAAATTTTTTAAATGATTACTACAGTCATTTTAAAATGCATTTTTAAGTAGAGATCTTTTTTTTTTTACTACTGGTATTTAATTTTTGTTTTAGCAATTTGCTTACAGTTGGTACAACTGGTAAACCAGAAAAACAGGCTTTAGCATGTTAAGTGCCATAATCAAAAGGCAAAGTAGAGATCTAATTAAAATTACTATTCCAAATGATGCTACCTAGTTGCATGAAAATTTATAAATACCTTGATTAATAATGCTTGAGTCACATGTAAATGCACTGGCACTGGTAAATGCATCTATTGTTTTTTAAAAATATGTAAATGCATCTACTAAAAACACTCATTTTTTATTAAAAAATTAAGTGCACTTATAAATTTTTATAATTATATATTTTTTTATTTTTATATTTTTTTTTAATTTAATTTTTTATGTCATAACTTCTTATTTATTTTTCACAATGAGAATTAAATTTATTATTAACATTCTTTTCATTATATTTTTGATGTGAAATGGGTCAGATAAAGTATTCATGATTGCAACACAAAATTGTTTTAATATTAACAGCATCAAATCAATTTTAGGTATGTGAAGATGGGTTTAAAAAGATGTTAACAGTGAATGATACAAATATATTATCAGTAAGAGTCATCAGAATACTACCTGTTGTTTGATTCAAATTAAAACAAGTGGGTCAGATAAAATATATATGGTTGCAATACAAGTTTGTGTAAACATTAACAGGTATCAAAAGGTTTTAGATACATGAAGATGGGTTTAAATAGATATCAGTAATGAATAATCAATGAATTAGTAAAAATATTAGTAGTTATTCTGTTGTCTATTCAAGTAAAATAATTTTATCTACAGTTTGTTTTTTCTCTAGATTTTTAAAGAAAATCAGAATTTTTTAAATTATTTAAATCAGATCTTGGTAGAGAAATTTTTTTTCTTCTCCATAATAATTATTAAAATTTCATTATCTTTAGCATACAGTGAAGAGTTGTGAAACACCGACTTACAAGGGAAACTAGGGAAGTGTGACTCGCCAATTTTGAAATAAACTAGTGGGATGTATGACTTATAAGGAATAATTTTAGGGGGCAACATTCATTTCGGCCCATAGAAGGTCCTGTGAAAGATAAAAAATAATTCAATATATAGAAAAATCGGTCTTTTATTACTTCAATGCAGATTATTAGTTATTGTAATTGTCTCATGCTCCAATTAATTATTAATTAATTGGTTAATTAATTGATTTGCTTATTAACAAATTAATTAGCAAATTAAGTATTTGATCATTAATTAATTAATTACTAATTAATTAATTATTAATTAATTGATTTGTAATTACATACTCCAATTAATTTGGAAAAATTTTCAGAGAAAAAAAATTCTAAAAATTTGATGTCAATTTTTCTTAAAATTAACTTAACAGGTTTTTCTGAAAAACAACAGACATATAAAATTTTCGAAATCCATTTTGACAATAAATATGCATTATATAGTACGTGAAAGTACCACAAAATTAATTGGAGTATGAGATAATTACAATAACTAATGATCTGCATTGAAGTAATAAAATACCGATTTTTCTGTATTGAATTATTTTTTATCTCTCACAGGACTTTCTATGGGCCGAAACGAATGTTGCCCCCTAAAATTATTCCTCATAAGGCATACATCCCACTAGTTTATTTCAAAATTGGCGAGTCACACTTCCCTAGTTTCCCTTGTTAGTGAAAATCTGTACTTTTATGATCAGATAAGTCATTTGGACAATAAATATTTGTTCTTGTATATATTTTGATCATAGCATGATGCTTTTGTTTACACTCAACATCTTATGATATAAATTTCTTGTATAAATGATACATTTTAAAAAAGATGCAATTTTTTTAAAATTGTCTTCATTGTTTCAAATTCTATATTGTCTTAATTCCATGAAAGAGATTTAGAAATGTAAAATTAGAGATGTCTAAAATAACAGTTACTAACAAAATAGTACAAATACACATGCCTAGAAATGCTAAATATCGAGTCCTAACTAACTCATTAGTTAAAAAAACTTTATCTGATGAGCATTTTAATTTTTTTACAAATGAGCTTTCAAATTTTTGATTACGCAAATGTACTCTTTGATTATCCAGATTGCAAATTAAGTTCTGTGCAACCTCTTAAATTCTTCACAAACCAAAAAACATGCTACTTATGATGCCTTTTAATGTCATAATAAATTTCTAAGTTTATAACGGGAGTATAAAAAAAAAACGATTTTGTAAACTTTTTGTCCACATCTAATTTTTTCTAAACATCACAATTATATTTCATGTATGATTCAACTTTGTATGCAACATACTATACTGCTACTTTAATTGGTGGTGATACACTTCAGAAAATAGTTATAACTTAGTAAATAGTAGCCGTAGCAGTAGAAAATATAGATTAGTAATGGCTTAGAAAATAGTAATAGTAATGAAAGAAACAAAAAGTTAAAAGATTAAGTTTATTCTAATTCAGACAATCTTAAAAAATATAGCCATGCATTTTCTCTATATATAATTTTTCAATTCAAGCATCTATCATATCACAGTTGTTTCTTTAACGAAAGCTGATTCAATTACCCATTGGGAAATCCGTATCAAACACTAAATGATCAGTTGTGGGTGTGCCACTTGATCTTTCAGATGGGCAACCACTGCTGCTGCTGGCGTTTGATTTACTAGATTTGCTAGACTTGATGGAGTCTTGGCGGCTGATCACCCGAAGCTTATGGAATCTCTCTAAAGTAGTGGGCAGCTCATCCTCTAGTTGATCAATGTCTGTGTTCTTCTCTGATGTCTGAGAATTGTAGCCAGAACTGTCTGTTATGTCAGAGTTTGCAGCTGTGCTCTTGGCAACAGAAGTGATGGAAAAACTTCTCGCATTTGCCAAATTCTCTAGATCTTCTTCAGCCATCTCTCTCAAAAGCATGTCGTAGTTTTCTTTCAGTTGAAGACCATACTGCAAAGTTAAAATCAGTCATAAATATATATGCCCAATTACAAATTAATGTGTATAGTTTGTTTTTATTAAGATTGCTTAAATGAAAAATGGACATGTGTGAATCAAGTACACTTCCTACACTTTCTTTTAATAAAAACAAATCTGCAAGATTTGAGTCAGTAAAATCAGATAAAACAATTTGTATCAAAATTTGTTAGAAACTTTCTCAGATATTTGCATCAGTAGTTTAAAATTTCTCTGTTCTTGACAAAAAAATTATTTTTTTTCCAGTTGGAGATTTTAAAATTAATTTCGAATGATATCAAGCCGTTAATCAATCAAAATCAAGTAATGATTAAACTGAAACAAATTCTTTTAATAGAAATTTTTCTATAAAATTTTTTTTAAGACACTACATATCATAAAACTAATATCTACAGATGCTTAGGATTTACAACAAAATACTTACTTTAGCAATACGAATACCCATCACCCACTGTTTAAGAGATTTTTCATCTTCTGCACACATGTATTTGATGTATTTTGAAGATTTTGTCTGTATTTGCGGATGCTGAAAAAAAAATATAGAAAATATCAGTACTATGCATATCATAGTCATCATATCATAGTATTAAATACATTCAAATTTTAAACTTAAATAATATTTACACATAAATATTGTTCTGACAATATGAACAAAAATATTTTAAATGTAAATATTTTTTTCAGCAAGTTTTGCTTAAAATATTAATAAGAAACAAATTTTGTAACACAATTACATAGTTGTTTCAGTTAAACGTATAAAAGTCTGGTTAAAATGTTAGTTTAAGAAAAATTCACATAGCACTGTTTTAAAGGCATAAATATTCTCTTGCAATTTAACAAAACAATTAATTTTAAACAGCTTACGAAAATCTTAACGCCTATATGAAGATATCAAATAAATTTAACAATATTGTCTCAATTCCTTAATAGTTTCATTCATAATCAGCTTTAGTGTATTTTCAATTAATTTGTCGTAATTGAAAAAAATTTAATATGTTAAGTGACTATTTTTTAAAACACTCAGATTCTGAATGGATGTGGTCTACTGTTAGTTAAGACTATTCTACCCATTTTAATTTATTCTAAAAAGTTTTGAAATAATTCTGTTTTTTTAAGGTAAAAAATTGTATTTTATAAATATTTAGTGCTCCACCCTCCCAAAAAAGGTGAACAGTTTAAAATAAAATGCAAAGTAGATATTTTTCTAACCAAACTTCAAATTTAGGTACTAAGGTTTCAGATGGTGCTGTTAACAGAGGAAAACTAAAACAATGCTTTCAAAATTATAGTTTGCAGCAATAACATTTTGCTGCTTGAGGATAAATTTAACAGATGCCTGAACAAATATTTCATTTGGAATAGTATGACATGCAGCAGAAGAAAACATTTTGATTATTTTTCCAATCAACAACATCAGTTGACACATTTTGTAAATATTTTTGAAATTTTAAAATAGAACAAAGCAGACCATATATAGCTTTCCATTTTTTTAAAAATAGATTTTTCAAACGTTTGGGATCCTTGGTAGTTTTCTTATGAGTCTATTCATTTTAAAGTTAAACTTAGTTTCAAGTTCATGAAAAAGTGACTTTATTCATACACTAAGTTCTTAATTTAGACTTAACTTTCTACAATCATTGAAAAATGTGCTGTCTCTTTATGTGTAATTTTAAGAAATTTGAATGAAATTGATTATATAAATATTTTTATTTTTACTCAGGGCATGATTTGTGGAAGAAACGAATAACCACATCTATTATGTAGAAAATTTAAAGATAAAGCATTTTTTTATTTAAAGAGCACGATAATTTTTTAAGAGTTTAATGTTTGAGGTAATAGTGTTAGCAGCTGATATATATAATTATTTTTAAAAAAAATTGCTTTTAAACACTTCACCTCACATTGTTGTGGGTTGTTACTATTCTTTCAAACCCTTTACTGTGTTAAAAATATAGAACATCACTTTTTCTGAATTGAGCTACTGCAGAGAGTTTCAATTTCTAATTAGTAAAAATGAGGCAAAGACAAACTCAAAAAACATCTTATTTTGAAAATAAAAAAAAACTTTCTGAAAGGAATTTTCTAAAAGGTTTTCTGAAAATGCCAAAAAATATATTTGTAGTTAGGTATATAATTATATTTTGAATTGTGATAAAAGTGTGAAACATTTGTTTATACAAAGTTTGTTACACAAAGAATAATGAGGTAGTATATATGTTTTTAGTTATAACCCTGATGTCTTTAAAACATATTTTGTGTATAATAATTATAAATTAAATAATTAAAAATTTTTATTTATAAATAAAATTGTAATAATTTTCCATTTAAATTTATATGGGATGCATTTTTGACTAAAAGATTATTAACTGTGAATCCTTACTTTAATAGCAAATCCATAATCTGTGGGAGACTTGTATTTTTTCTTCCATCCAAACCCTAAGTAAACATTGTTCATGTCAAAGGTTGTCAGGCAAAGTAAATCTTTCGAGAGCTAAAAAAGAAGGAAAGAAAAAAATTACATCTTTCACAAACCTAGCTTATACATATCTTACATTCAAGAAAAGTAGTATTTTTCTTTCAATCAAATGTGTACATACTTTTGATTTTCCTTTAGGACAATAATAAAGCCCAGATGCTCGTAAAACAAAGAAATGTTTCTTCCAAGCTTTCTTTCCTTCACTTTTTAAATAAAGAGAACCTTCTACTTCAGGAACTCCAATGTTTGACATAGAAAAATATTCCTAAAATGTTGAAATAACAATTTAGAAAAGCATTCAATCATAATGATTAACTGCCAGAATTCAATGCATAATATATCAGTCGATTGCCAAAGTTTGTGCTCCATTTAAAAGTTAACATCAAATGAAATACAAAATATTTTCATAAAAAATGTTTTTTTTTTCTTCCATCAATTACGTTTCGAAGCCAAAAAAAAAAAAGATTTTGATTTCTTCCATGAAAAAGGTTTTTTTTTTACCATTAAAATTATTTTATAGTGAACAGAAAATTTGAAATTCTGAATGGACAAGGTTAGGCAAATCTGGCAGATATTTTCTTTTAACGACCTTACTTTTGCCGTTTTTGTGAGAAAAAAATGGGCTTTTTTTCATTTATGATATGTTGACATTTTGTTTGAATAAAAAAATTACAGCTTAATACATGACCCTCAACATTTTGTTTATGGTTGGTCACATATTTCTGCATTCTTACTAATGCTCGTAACATTTATAATTTTTTTAAATTTATTTTAAGCAGTTTGGATCCAGTCTGAGTTATAGCAATCCTCTATCATATGAATATTTAAATATAGAAATGTTCAGAATAGTTTAAAAACTATGTCGAGATTATTATAACGAAAACATTTCCATGAGAGCATTGCAATCACCACATTATGAATACCAACATATTAACGCAAATCAAGATTAGTTAGAAATTGAAATTTCCATTTAAGTTTTTTTTTTTTTTTACTATTAAACAATGTAAGGAAAGTCTTAAAATATCCTTACATTAATGGGCAGATATTTGAAAGATTCTAGAATAAATATTCACATTGGTTTAATAAAAACTCTGTGTAAATTTAATAGTGGATCTTGTTTTGATTAGAATATATTAACTATTACATTAATTAAAGAGTTGTATTATTTTTTTTAAAAAAAAAACTTCTAAAATCAAAATTATAAATCATTAAAATGCCTTTTTATTAAAGGAAAAAAAAACTAAACTATTATGAAAAATTGACTAACTTTCAAGATAAAAATTAGTAAATATAAAAATTGTAACGGAGAATTTGTGCAAAGCAAAGTTAATATAATGGGGTATTTCATAAAACTTAAGACTATTTACTTTTATTTTTTATTCCTTTATTTTATTAAAATATATTTTTTTTACAAGGGCATATATTTTAGATGTTTTAACAGAATTTTTTCTTGGTCTATAGTTTATTGGTTTTGTTTAGTAAGTTTCTGATACTTAGTTTATCTAACAATATTTTAAAATTATGCAAGAAATCTTATTAACTTACATCTAACAGGCAAGTTTTCGCATCATCGTCTAATTCTACATTCTTTTCTGAAGAGCTACACCCTAAGAGGTAATTCTGTAAAATAAAAATGTAAAAGAGATGTTTAAATACGGATAATATTTTGTGAATACAAATGAAGGAAAACAAAAATGATTAGTAAGAAATATATTATAGTTATAAAATTTTTTTAATGATAAATAAAAATTTTAATAAAAGGACTTAAAATGTTTCAAAATTTTTTAAATAAAATTTTAAGTAAATGAGATATTTAGAAAAAAAAAATTATAAGGCTATTTATAATAACATTCAGGAATTCGTTATTCAAATAAAAAAAATTCCTTAAACAGCAGAATTTTAATAGTTTTTTGTTACAAATAGTAACTAATGAAACAAAAAAAATCTTTTAAATTATTATGAAAAACTTGCTTTAATCTTGATTGTAGAAAAGAAGGGGAAAAAAGCAGGATGCAGTAAATCGTACTTTTCAATTCTTTGATTTTCGTTTTTCTTTGATTTTTTTTAAATAATTAGTAATTTTGGGGACATCAAGTATATATTAATAAAAACATCGATAATACATTAGTAAAAATTGAAAAAACATGACAATCAAAGCTGACGTTATCAGGGGGTACCAGCTAGTACCCCCTGATGACGTCAGCTTCAATTGTCATGTTTTTTCAACTTTTACTAATTTTCTTCATTGTCTCATTTGTTTAATGCCTCTTTGTTCTCTTTGCTGCTAAGTGCATTTTTTCCATTTGGATGTTTTATTTTTATTAATTTTTTGCATTAATATTTGAATTCTTTTCTTTATCGATAATACATTGTTTCTTTCTCGTATTTATGACCTTATATAACAAATCTTATAAAAACTGAAATGAATAGTTTAGTGGAAGGATATGTTAAGTAAATGTTTAAAAAATTAGATATAGAAACATATTTATAAAACACATTTTCCATTAAAACGGTCTTATTTAAAGACCTGAAACTTTATAATAAAGCCATTTAACTAGAATAAATTATTACTTTATACTTATGATTGGTTCAAACTTGATTTTTAAACTAATGAAGAGTTTTCAAACGATTTCTTTGCATACTCTTCCACCACTAAGTATTAATGTATTTAAAGTAAACAAACCTGTGGATTCAAAAAGAGATCATATTTTTCTTTTCTTTCAAGAAAAAACAGACGATTACAAGAGTCTCTTGTCCATAAGAGCAAATTTTCAACCACATGTTCATGATCTTCATAAACCCGCTCTAAAATAATAATAAAATAAATTTTAAGCATATATTTTTTTTACATTAAAAAGAGTTATTTTGTGATCCTTCCGGAGTTTTTGGAAAATATTAAACTTATATTACTTATGCTTTTAAAAAATACGAGTTTATAGCCAGTGAGTTCGTGAAAGTAAAAAAAATATATGGAAGTTCTGGACCATACATTAAATATTATTCACTAAAAATATTATAACTATGATTTGGAAAGTCAAGTATTAGGAGAATAAAAAGTGATAAATAAAATTTAGATAGTTTGGTGTGGTACTCTTTGTGAATTACTTCTATCAAATCAAATTCATTTCTATTTCTTTCCTTGATAAATTTCATGGAACAAAGTATAATGCATAGCAATGAACATAATAAATTTCTGCTTGGTAACTTAAAAAAAAGAAGAAGAAAAACATATCAATAGGTACATTTATGTTTATGATATGACTTTGATTGCATGTAAATGTTTTTCTGTGCAATCTTGATATTCCTGAGAGTTTCACCTTGCTTGTGCTTCCTGATGAAAGTTATAATCTTTCATTCATTAGTATTGATTCATGGGTTCCAGTTTTTATTTTCACACTGTGCATTATATACCAAATGACTGAATAATTAACAGATATATCAAATAATTGTTTAGGATTAATTTTTCCAAACAGAAATTTGTCCTACTATGAACTGATCGGTTTCAAGTGAATCACAGAAGTCAAGCACCACTACCAGTGAGCGGGTGGGTGACCGCTTTGATCAGCCTGCGAAAGTATCGAGGGTGTGAGGCGTCGGTCCTCTTTAAACTGTTCTACCCTAAAGGGCTCGACTTCGTGCTCAGTTTCCTAGGCGGGCATCCTGTCTGCAAAGGATCAAAATTGTTACATGTCTTCGGATCATCCTCAGGGATGTTTCCTAGACCTATCGACAATAGTCGATTGTGCAGCTTTAGCGTGACGTAAATAAAGTAATAATACTACACTAACAGAGTTTTTTTTTAAATTATAATTAATTAATAAATATTCGAAATGCCGGCCAGGTGGCCGAGTGGTTAGCTTGTCTGACTGCGGAGCCAATGGCCGCGGGTTCGAATCCCGCTCTGGGCATGGATGTTTCNTCTACCCTAAAGGGCTCGACTTCGTGCTCAGTTTCCTAGGCGGGCATCCTGTCTGCAAAGGATCAAAATTGTTACATGTCTTCGGATCATCCTCAGGTATGTTTCCTAGACCTATCGACAATAGTCGATTGTGCAGCTTTAGCTTGACGTAAATAAAGTAATAATACTACACTAACAGAGTTTTTTTTGAAAATTATAATTAATTAATAAATATTTGAAATAGATCATAAAAGCATACCTATATATAACTCTGGTATCTGTTCCACCAGTGCCCATTTAGGATCCATGGAAACATGGTTCTTTTCTACTAGCAGTTTGCAAACATGGCCCACTGTCATGCGCTCGTCTATAAGTAGACTCTTAGCGCTGTTATCAGCACTAAATGCTTTTATAAACAGCTGAAAACGAATAATAAAATATATTATAAGTAATGTAAAATGAATTAAAAATTAAGAGACACAATTGGTAATTAAATAATTTTACTTAGTCTTTATTTATTCTAAGTATTTCAAACAGGTTTTAAACATTAAGTTTCTCTGTCTCTTTTTTTTTTTTTTTTTTTTTTTTTTTTTTTTTTTTTTTTACAACAAGCATTTTTTAAATTTTGTCATCGGTTTGAAAACTTTAAACACAAGAAATTTAAGTTCCAAATTAATGTTATAAATAAATTTTAAGGTAGCAGTTTAAACATATATTTTGCCTTGTATTCAAATCATGTAAAATTACTTTTAATACTTATAAAACGAAGTTACATATGAACTAAATTAATGTGCAAAAATATTGTACACATTTAGAAAATTCTTGTGCTGCGATTGTGTAAATCAACACATCTTGGTTTCGAAACGTAAAATATTAAAACTATTCAATTTTTAAAGTTATTTGTAATTGCTGTTCAAAGTAATTTGAATTATTTTTCAAAATATATGTAGTTAGCACATATCATTCAATAATAATTTTAGTCAAAAATCAATTAAAAGCAAGAATATTGCACACATGAATATTAGTTGTGAAGCTGTTAGGTAATTAGCAAACAAATTATTTAAAGAAAAATTAAAAAATTTAAAGAAAAGTAATTTGAATTATTTTTCAAAATATATGTAGTTAGCACATATCATTCAATAATAATTTTAGTCAAAAATCAATTAAAAGCAAGAATATTGCACACATGAATATTAGTTGTGAAGCTGTGAGGTAATTAGCAAAAAATTATTTAAAGAAAAATTTACCTTTTTAATACTTGCTTCTTTCATCTTTTCCAAAGCTATTTTAATTTTTTCAGCTTTTAAGCGAGCAGCTTGTTCAACCTGTAAAAGTAAAATACTCATCATAAATTAATTGGTCATTGTTTACATAAATATGTTTTTTTAAATATAATTTTAACATTTTGATTAGGATCTATTCGATGTTAACTGGTCACGATTATTCCGATTTCATACGCACCATTCTCTTGTTTTCTTTTAGTACTGGATATACTGAATCATGCTTTATAATGTTCATATCGAATCATGTTTTATAATGAGCTTTCAAAAATTTTCCATTCGCTTTTATTTTAAATAAATAATTCATATCTTCACATTTAACTCAAATCTAGAAAACATGTTTGAATTTTTGAAGAAAAAAAAAAAGAAAAGTTTTATGATAGGATTTCTGAAATTATTTTTTCTGGCACATGAAAATAATGATATAATTAATGATGTGAACTTCATTTATTGTGTAAAAAAATTGCCGTAGTTGCATAATCATTACCGCTTTCATAGCGCTGTTTTTTTATTGTACCATTGAATTTTGAACTTTGCAACATTTATCTTTGCAGAAAGGTTGCATTCGCAGTGTTTTAATTTTTTCGAAAATAGTGACTGAATAATAAGAGTATTTAACATGTAAAGGCTGATTTACAAATTAGTAAAATATTTTTTTAAATAATAATATAATTATTTATGTAAATTATAATTTAAACGGTAAAATATTTTTATTAGTAAAATATTTAAAAATGGGACACAATTCAAATATAAATTCGTGTCTCACGAACATAATAAACGTAATTAACATTAAAACCCTGTATTTTAAATCACATTTTTATTTTCTTTACCAACTTCGAAATAATAAAAATAAAATACAGCTTTATCCCCTCTCCCATCAATAAGAAATTATTTTTTTATTTTCAAAAATGTACTGAAGGTGCTTTAGCAGAAGATCCTATAATTAGACAAAAGGGGATTACCTGAGTGGGGGAGGAGGCGAGAGACATACAGCTGCTTTGCGAGGACATGCTTCTACTGGAGTGTCCTCCTTCACCCCTTACCCCTCCTGAGGATGCTGAAGATTCGGAGGATAACATGGAGACGTTGTCGGAGAAGGCAGAATCATTGTCAGGGCTTTCTGTTCTAAGACTCAAGTCACTTTTTTGAGCTCGAAGGAACTCTTCCGAATACATATCCACCTGAACCATTAAAAAAAATAAATGTATTTTAAACATTACTCAAACATAAAGGTTTGCTTACGTAAAACAATCCTTTTATCGAAATCAACATTTATGTTCTGAGCTTAGAATTGCGCGAGTTCTTAATATTTTATTTCGCGAACTTTAAACATAAGCAAGTTAATTTTTGTAATCAAATCTTAAAAGAAATAGGCAGTCAAAAAGTTATTTAATTTATGATTTATTCTGTAAATAACAGTGGGGAAGCAATATTTTGTTGCAAATAATTGATATCGCCTAATTCGGGTATGGGGATTTCAAATCTGAAATTAGCTTTGCTTTTAAAGCTACAGATTTTTTTTAAATGGAATTTTTAGACTAATTTTGTCGAATGTTAAAGTTTAAAAACGTTATACATAAAAGAGGGCGCATAAATGTTGCGACACACTTTTAGAGGAATTAGGGCACATCATCACAATTAAAACTGCATAGATACCCATGCGCGGAAAAGGTTCTGGGAGGCGGTTCGGGGTACCTTCCTATTCTGATCTGTTCAGAAGCATACAAAAAGAAAGTTCATAATAGGGAAGCGCTCTTAGTGGCGTATGATGACAGTTCCGGGCATGCGTTCGTAAACAATTTTAATCCTGATGGTGTGCCCCTAACTTCTCTTGAAGGCGATCGCAACATTCATGCAATCCCCTGTCATATATAAAGTTTTTAAACTTGTACATTTTAACAAAAATTAGACTAAAAATATCTTTACAAAAATGAGTTTGGAAAGAGAAACCGATTGCAGATTTGAAATCAGCGATACAAAAAATATCTAAGATCTGATAAGAAAAGAAATTTTTCTTACGGATCAGAAAAATGTTTTTGAAAAAAGTTTCCCAATATAATGATTATGATAGGGTTAAATTTTTTATTAATCAAAAGATGATTAAATTGGTAAAAGCATGCTTGAAATAAGAATCCACTGGTTTATAATATAATAATACTAGGCTGAGAGATCAGCATATTAATTTAACCTCATTCCTAATACAAGCGAATGTAGCCATGCAACATGAAGTGAGGCACAAGTGATATGTCTCATAAACTGACGTACTATGGTTTCGGTTTGATAATGAAGAACATTCTTCGTTGTCAAAATTACTTCTTTGTGCTTTCTTTCGAAAACTAAACATTGCTTTCTATCGATATTATCAAGCAATTAGATTGACAAAATGTTTATTTATAGGGTAAAAACTCTGCTAACTGCTCCTAGTTTAAAATATAAGTAACTAAAAGAAGAAAAAAAAAAGGGGGGGTCTCAAATTGAATCTGATCAAATATTTGATACAATGATGAATAATTTAAGTCAATTTTTCAAAATATAATATGTAGTTAGTAGGCGTTTTTCAATAAGTGCAAAGTAAGACAAATTACCTGTAGACCTCCAATTTCAAATTTAGGTCTTGTTCCACCCCCTGAATTGGACCTGCTGTGACCAGAGCTAATTTTGGACTCTATCTGATTCCTAGTGTTGCTCTGACTGGGAACATTACCGCTCGGCTGTCTGGAATTGGCCCACGCGTTGCTTAAGGCTTGATTGGCAGACTGGCTCTTAGGCATCATTTCTCGATCCAGCTTGTCTTCCAAAGCACATAATTCGCCTAAAATGGCGTCTAGCTCCACGTCTTGGCTATCTGTTTAGGAAGAAGGTTAGAATAAATTAGCTAAGGAGAAGCGATACCCGAGTGAAAAAGTATCATTTTTTGGTAATAGGGAAAAAAATTTACCTTCCATATTGGCCATTGAAAATCGGTATGTGTCCATTCTTGGGGTTGGAATAGTTAACTTTTGAGAACATAATTTGCTGCCGCTGGGAACATTTTCAAGACCCTGGAATAAAAAGTACAATTTAGTTATCTTTGCAATTATGGAAAACTAGATAAGGGGGAAAAAGATTAGTAAAATGTAAATATAGATAAAAACAAATCCACTATCGATCATAGTTTAAATATCAACCAAATATTTTTAAAGCATAATAATCGTGAGAAGTAATTCTAGATTGGAAACTGTATTAATATTATTTTTAATATTTAAGGTTGCATTGCCTGTCTTTTAACATAAACCTAAACTTCTTTTGAAATGAATCGTTTTTAAATTATAGAAGTAACTAGTTATTGTATTATTTTGCATAAAATTTGACGTGATAAGCAATGTTGATAAGATCTGAAATTTACTTGGAGTCACCAGGAATGAATAGTGCAGGTACGATATCCGGGTTTCGGAAAGACCCAAAACTGAAGCACCAATTGATTGCAGTATACAAGAACAATTGATAAATTCTCCACAATATTAACCTGATTTGATTCACAACCTTATAATTAATGATTTTCATAAGTTTCTTGGTCTCTTCGTGACTTGGAGCAACGGCAAATGATTTCAAAAGGCTTAAATTCTCTTACAATTCCCACGTTTAATACAAGGTGGTTCAAAATTATTGCGCACATTTCATGTTTAAAATTAAATTAAACAAATTGAAATGCGTGTATGTTCATTGTTTTATTGGTAAAACAACAAAAGCCATTAGCCACATTTAAACATGAAATGCTGACAATAATTTAGGATTATCATGTATTATAACACCACATTAAACTGACCAAAAACACTAAAATTAACGGTATTCTGTTACATATTCTAGTATTAATCATTACGAAGATTTGTTTGCATTTACGCTATTTGATGGAAAAGAATAAATTTTGTATTGATTCATCTGTTTAATGACCTTCAAAAGCATTAAACTTAAGGAGATGTGATTTTTTTTATAAGAATTATCAACTTTTCAAGTAAATTTATTGATGGTATATTAAGTATAAACAAAGGCATTTATTTTTATACTATTCTATACATTATGAACTAATAAAATAATTATAATAAAACAATTCTATGAAACTGAATTTGGCAGTTTCAAAGGTTCAAAACATTGCTCAAAATAATTTTTCTCTACAGAAAAAAAACTAAACTTAACCAAAAAATAACAGATATTAATCAATTCACCCCTATAATTTAAAAGAAATTCAAAACGGTGTTTAATTAAAAAAAATGCTAGTAATACTAAATCTATTGCAGTTAAATTTTATACAAACGTAAATAAATACCATAACTAATTTCCCGTTTAAATACTTCCTTTTTTGAAAAAATAACCACTTAAAATTGTTTTGTAAATGACAGAATGCATTATCGAATTTCAAGAACATTTAATTAACTAACGAACTTTCCGAAAAAAAGGGATAATTAACCTTTTTTTTTTAAAATACCTACATTTTTCAAAAAATATCACTTACTTTTTGAAATGACAAAATGAATTATCGAATTTCTTAAAAAAGACTCACCTCCTCGGTTCAAAAAAAGCTATAATTAATTTCTATTTAAATATTCACTTATTAATTTTCTTTAAAAAAAAATTATTATTCATGAGATACTTTGCATGCATAGCTTGAAACTCCAAATGCTAAATAAAAAAGTTCTTTTCAAACAAAATAAGTAAATAAAATATTTAAGAAACAAAAGAGGACGATAAAAAGATTCTTGGATTGGAGGGAAACATTTTTCTGGATGCTTTTAAAAGCCCGAAGATAAGGCAAGAAAAAGCTTTATCGCGTTCAATAACAATGACAGGGAACCCGTAAATGGATTTTCGAATCTTCTGCATTTCCCCCCACACATTCTGTTTCGACAATTTCTATCTAAAATCCATCTACCAGAGAAGAGCATTATTTGAGATTTTCTGATGCTACTAGGCTCTACAATCATTTATGATATTTCACTTTTTTTTTCGTTTTTATTATTCGTTTTACGGATGTAGTATTGATCGAGGAATGACGTGAGCAAGAAGTTTTAAGTTTGTTTGTGTGTGGAAATATTCAAAATAGAAAGAAAAAAAAAGAAACCAAAATAAATAGAAGACGAAAACCGGAAGTAAATGTTGACTTTTTTCATTCATGTTTCTCGTTTAGAATTCTGAAAATAACTTTTGAGGTAAAGAGTGGATTTATCTTGCTTTGCCACCCTTCCTTTTACATTATATATATATATATATATGTATATATGCATTATATNCTCTTCATAATATTGTCTAGTTTTTTCAGTCATCTAGTAAAAATTACGGTCGTCATCCAAGAATTCTTGTTGTCACCCTTTTCTGTATCATTCATGTTGGCAAATTCCACCCTTTTTTAAAATACACAAGAAAAAATAAAAAATTAAATAAACGTGAATAAAATCTAAAAACCGACGTATAACCGATTCTGTGCGTCGTATAAACGATATATTTTTACATTAAAATGAATAGGAATGATTTGGGAACACACTAAAACGTCGTATAAATGTAAACGTCGTATAAGTGATCGTCGTATAAACGATGCTCCACTGTATATATATATATATGTTCAAAATGAAAATTACAGAACAATGAAAAAAGGGGGAGAGAGAAAAATAATAAAAAAATAAAAACAACAAGAAACGGGAAGAAAAAAAGGGAGAAAAAAATTTATAAAAATCTGGAAAATAAAAAATATAATCTTTTCATCAGCTCACACGATTATATCCACAAAAAGGAGTGCTTTCTAACATTGTATCAATATAGCCAAAGCAAAATATATCAATACAATAGAGTGAGGACCCCCTTTTTTCATTGTTCTATATTTTTTCCATGTTTTCTCTACATTTTGAACTTATTTAATGAGTTCTATTTACTTGCAGATTATGAGCAGTAAATAAAACTTATTGCTTTTCCTGATTTTCTTCATGTTTTTTTAATTTTTTTTCCTTTTGTATTTATTGAAAGAGGAATTTTAAAACCTCTTTGGCAGCTGGTAGATGAAACTTGAACCTACTTTTAAAAATCGCCTTTCAACTACTTCATTTTCACAGACAATCAAATAGATTTTGAAATGTGTCATTATTCTATTCATAACATTTCTAATGCAATTGAATGAGAAATCATTTTAGATTAATAAAATAGTTAAATAAATAAAAATCAATAGCGGTTTTCGCAGAAATAATTGTTTCAACACTTTTCATTCTATTCTCGACTAACAAGGATATTTTATCAAAGATAAGTTCATGACCTTCGTTTTGACGCATTTTTTTTTTCAATGGAGGAAAAAACGTATTTTGTTTGGATTCGATTGAGAATCCGATTGTTATAGTTTACTTCTCCTTCTAGTAAGTGCGCATGCAGGGAAAATACATTTACAGAGAAAAATTCCAATGGGTGTTGAAAGGAAAAAATCATTTTGTAGAAAAATATCGTTTAAAATTATTTATTTAAAAGCTCTAAAAATTTATATAAACATTTAATTAATTTTTGTAAAATTATAATTTTGAAGTAATTTAATGTAAACATTTCAATTTAATTAAAACAGTTAATAAACTAGTAAACAGCTAGTAAAAAAATTTTTTTTTTAATATTTGCTGATCTATCACATGGTAATGAATAATAAATAAAGAGAATTTAATTATTTACATTTTAATAATTATTATTAGAGAAAGATTTTTGTAACTAAATATATGATTCAGAGAAAAATAATGAATATTTTTTAAAAAAAGAAGTATAAACTTTTAAATTTTCGTGACGATTAATTAAGGTTTTCAAAGAAGAAAAATATATAGATGTATATAAGCCTAAACGTATTAGCTTGTTTCAAATTAATTTATACATTATTTCTATTTACATAATTCATTCGTAATTATTTATATGGAAGTTAATAAATTTGTAATCATTTCATGAAACTAAACAAATCTGAATCATTCGAAAACAATTATAATTGTGATAATTTGGGCATATTAATAGCAATTGAACTCTGTGCGTATTTGAAGATTAAAAAAAAAAAGAATTTTTTTTACAAGTTTTCTTTTATATTTATTTGTTCTAGAAACTTTCAAAATTTGAATGGCTATAAAGTATTTTTTTTTTATATATATTATCACTTAAATTGGATGGTTCTCTTAGTTCTAATAATTACAAACAGATAGTAGATAATTCTAATAGTCCTTATAAACTACAAATAGAATTCAGTACAAAAATCTTTTTAAATTATTATCCCACACAGTTTCACATAACTAATGTTTTGATTCATTAATTTTTTTTAAAAAAACAACACATATACACAAAATTATTTTTCAAAAATAAAAGCTTCCAATTTTCTGGAAATACAGAGCAAAAACTAGCAAGAAAGCTTTCCTTCTTTTCTCCCCTTCTTTTATAGTTTGCTTGATTAGGCTGCATAGTTTTACATTTCAGACAAAAGTTTCTTTATATTGATTGGCAACGCAAACATCTGAAGTAAAACGATTCTTTGTTGTTTCGTAGTTCATTATTCTCTGCTGAATTCACACGCATCTTACATTTTTGTTCGCTTTTTTCTTTTAAAGGGGGAAAAAAACTTTCTTTGTGAAACGGAATAATAACACAAAGTTACTGATTCAGAATTTCTAACACAAATTCTTCTGTTTACAAAGAAACCTAATTATGTAAATCACGAAGGCAGTGAAATCTACATTTGATACGAATTAGTTTGAAGTTACAAAACTAGCACCTCACGAATTACTAAGAAAGGCTTATTTCCTTTTTTTTTTCTTTTTCAGAATCATTTCTTCAGATTTTTTTTCAAACTTATATATTTATCGCAACTTGTAAAAAAACTATTCATAAATTGCAATCCATATTAGTAGATATTTTCCCGACTCATTATTATTCTACTATTAATCTATTTTCAGACTTAATAGGAAAGCGATTTTTTGATGAATTATTTTTAATCTAATAATTATATGTTTACTATAAAAGATTACCAAGATCTGCGAATAAATTTCATGAGAAATTAAACAGGCTTTGTTTTAAAGATAAACATTCCAAAAAAAATTTTTTTCCCCTACTTAATAAACTTTTGATGATACTCGGCAGCCCACTGTCTTTCAAAAAAGATGGAATATCAATGGGTTGCTTTATTAAATTAGGAGAAATAGAGCTTGATAATTTTTAGAACTTCCTTGAAATGTTCTTCAAAAGTTTAAGGCAATAAAAATATGAAACTTGTGGTTTTGAATCAGTAGTTTAAAACTACACATTTGGCAGTTTTTAAATTTCAATTTTATAACAGTTTAGGCTGATGAAAACCGACTTGGTTGATTTTTGTAACATAAACTTCACAAAAATATATTTATCAAAAATTTAAAAAAGAAAAATGAATAATATTTAACTACCTACAAGAGAAAACTGATTGCAAAACTGTACTGATATAATTTTGTCAGAAAAAATTAAAAGAGAATTTAAATTACCGCACGCTTTATATCTCAAATTGTGATTCGATGAAGGCCTTGTATTTTGCATACATCGAAAAATATTGCCGAATATTATAAATATCTAATATCTGTTTATGTGTGAAAATTAAAGGAGGATTAAAAGCATATTTAGAATTTTCCCTCTCCATCTCTTCGACAGCTGAGTTCGGTTGAGAAAAGAAAGCTTCTTTAATGAAAATACTGCAATTTCTTGTTTTTATAAAAAAAAAGTTATAAAATTTAATATTTGCAATTCTAGCGTATGTTAAAACATTACGGTAACATCCCAACACGTTCCTAAAATGGTACAATAGTTTAATAGCATTTAAAGTTTCAGTCTATAGTCTAAAGAAAGTAAACGACAAATAAAACTGAAAGTAGCACACGCCCATCTACCTTCCCACTTCCCCACTTGATCCAGTATTAAAGAAGATGAGGTTAAAGCGTGGAAAAAAAACTGCCAAATTCCTAAAGCAATTCCAATGACAGGACTCTTTGTCTTTTTAGCCACTCAAGACAGAATCAGGAAGCCAAGTTTCTTGTCTCTCACGGGGGTTATCGTGCTCTTAAAAATAAGAAGAAATCCGCCCACGATGACAATGCGTAGTGTTGACAGTGACACTCGCCCTAAATCAATGGATACAAACTACGCCATGGCGACTCGTAAATATGTCACCTTTTCAACACAAAAAACATAAATATGTCAAGCTGTAGTGAGGATACAAAATTTACTTATGCAAAAGTGCCGATATTGTTAAAGATAGCCTATTCTTATAGCGATGTATTGGAATTTTAAAAAAAGGGGTATATTTTAAGGAAGAAAAAAAAATCTAAATTGATTTCAAAAATACAAAAGTGTAAAGTGATGATAATTAATTATTTGCTATTACATTTTTAGAGATATCTCCTTCATCTAGTTGGTTTCGAATTTCATATCATGTTTCACATCTCTAGGCGTTCTGAATTTGGCGCGTCATGATAATGAGGAAAATAAATAGGTTGCATAGTGGCGCCTGTTATCGTTTCATACTAAATAAATAAATAAATATCGAGGGAAAAAAGTGGATTTCGTGACACCAAAGTAATTTTCCACAATTTCTAAACAAAGTTAATAAACGCAATTAGATAATTATGAAATTATACATATGCTTATTTCACCTTGATCAAAATGGAAAATATCACACCACCTATTTGTTCTCTTTTACTTTTAAAAGTAAATTTTTTAAAAATTAAAATGGCAAGTTGCCATGACTAAAATAAATTATAACTATCATCAAATAATAAAGTATAAATAATATAGTATGTATATTATAAATGTCTGTCATTCCGAGTTGGAATGAAAACGAAGCATTAATTTATCTTCAAAATGCGTGTGAGAGAAGAATATTTTTCCGTAGTCGGAGAGCTCGTTTTATTTGTAGCGCATAATTTTGAAAATTACTTTTCGTTACACTAAAATTAAACATTTAACCGATATTCTAGAAGATAGTTTTTTCAAACATTAAAGTAGACTCAAAGTATTCAATTGTATAAAGTATATTACGGCAAGTGTGCAAAAGTATCTTAAAAATTGTTTAGGGTAAAAGTATCGTAAATATTTCTGAAGAAATAAAAAAAAAATCGTCCATTTGGAAAAAGAGATTGTCTCTTAACTTAAAGAGGATAACAATCAGAAACCGTTCGCAATTGAAATAAAAAACATGAAAAAAAATTGAGACGTAAAAAAAAATCGTGACACAGAAATCTTTAAATTTATAAAAACTTTTCATAATTTTGTATAAAGTACCTAAGCCTGTAAGTAAAATTCGTTGTAGTTGACTAAAGTAGCAATCTTAGCTGACCGTTTTTGGTTGCTGTGTTTGAGAAACTAAAGCACTTCTTAAATTCACCCTTTCCCCGTAAAAAAAAAAATATAGGGAAGATAAAATCTAGGCCTATAAGACGTCTAAAATTGGTGAAAAATGTAAAATAAAAGAGATATTGTCAGCTTAAAGATTAAAACACATTTATTTTGAAAAATTTATTTTTCGAATTGAACTTAAAATTATTACCACTGAAAAAAAGTATAACAATCACTAAAATAATAAAATCGCTAATAATTGCTTAGTTAAAATTGCAGAATTAAAAAAGAAATTATTTTATTACATTATCTTAAAAATATAAATACCATCCATAACAGAATTAAAAACACATTTAAAACATCAAATGGCTTCAGGTTCTAAAGATAAGGGGGGATAAAAACTGAAAGTATAATTACAGAAGTTTGTAAAAGCATATACAAAAAATCCCGAAGCAAATGATTAAATTTAACCATTTCCCCCCAAAACGCAGTTTTGCTCGTAAGATGAACAAATTAAATTTCCTGCAAGAACAAAGAAAAAAATAGGAAGTACATATTTACGACAAGAAAATGTTTGAAATCAATTTGCGCTAGCGTTTGGATAAAAATTTACTTAAAGGAAGGGCTAAAAAAAACGGAGGGATGTTTCAAGATTTGATATTTAAACACACTTCATTTACACTTAAAACATATAGAAACAGAACACAAATGGAACAAACCCTTAAACAAAATAACAGAAAAAAGAAGAAAAGAAAGAAAGAAAAAAGAAAAGAAAAGTGGTTCTTCGATTATTTGGCAGAACAGCAAGATTTTTATAAATGAAGTGTGAAATTTTATGGCATTTTTCACTACATTAACTTAAAAATAACATTTTAGACTTGAAACAACTAAACCAGAAAGTAAAAACAAAATTCTAAATCTAATACAATTTATTTAATAAACGATAAAAGCATTTAAATCGTGGTGGCAAAAAAAAAAGATTTAATTAAAGAAAGATTGCTGTTTTGCTTAAGGGACCAGAGATGAAAAAAAGTTAGGCAAGCATTTTATTTTGTTTAAAATTTTTATAAGAAAGCTAATTTCGGATTTTTTAAAATTATTTTGAAATTTAAAAGCCAGTTTTAGTTTTTCTCTAGTTTGTATTTAGTTGAAATTTATTTAATAGTTTTTATGTTCGATCATTTCGATTACATTAAATTGATAATTCATCCACAACTCAAATGAAATTTGGCTTTCCAAATTTTTTTATCCCGATTTACGAACTTGAAATATGAATTTTCATAAATTAAAGAAAAGAAGATAACAAATTTTATGCTATTAAATAGAGCTAAAAGAATCATTATTATTATTATGTAAATTTAAAAAAATTCTTTAAACCTTATTTTTACTATTTATATCAGAAACATAGCTGAAAAGAAGTAACAGTACAGCATAGTAATCTCTAAAATGAATGATTTTATTATTGTTTGGTGAGAGATACACGAAAACCGATATTTTATAATTTATTACGTGAGAATATATCAGTCCCTCAGTACTAACTTTCAAAATAGTACTGCAAAAATTGAGTTTAAACTAGACATAAGCGAAGTTCCACCTAGCGACAAAGTGTTAAGTACTCTTCCGTTAGTAAGTGATAAAAAAGTTACGGTTGCGAGAAAAAAAGGTAAAGAAGGGAAAAATGCGTAGGGAGAATGTAAAGTGGGTAAAAAGAGAAAGAAACTTTAATGTGCTATTTCGGAACAAAGCACTGTTTCGGATGGGATTTTTAACACTAAATCGAATGAGATCAAAGGCGGGACAATAGGACTAATAGAAAAGTCAGTAGGATTTTATGTTCAAAAAAGAATATTTGTACTAGAGATCAATTATTCTCTCTAGCAATACTATCTAAACGATCCTACAGATGGCTGATAGAGACGAATTCTGCATCCGGCTTGCACCGACCACAGAGCTGACGTTCAATATCCTCAGTTGTAAACGATCATGGGTTTGAGTCCCCTTGCCGTCAAGCTAACCGTGGGAGATTCTCGTGGTCTTCCTCTCCGTGTAAAGTAAAATGTCCTCCACGAAGGCAAATTTTCTCCCATTACTTGATCCTTGAGTTCCTTTGTCTTCTGGATTTGGGTTCAAAATTACGAGGCTACGGAGTTGGACATTAGTAGTCGCAAACCCAAATTTGGGTCAGCTGTTCGACGACGGTTATAAAATAAAATAATAATGCTATCTAAACTAGTAAGGTATTGTTTTCTTATGTATTTTTCAGAATGAATCAATTCGTACCTAACATTGTTAGGACGATTAAAAAAAAATCATTATTTTACAATATCCTTGCATGGTATAGCTCCGATGAAAATAGTTATCAGCATAATACAGGCATTATATAGAGGCAAAAATAAAAAATGTGCCAAGTTCTTTAAAACGGGCTCTACATTTTTGTTGTTGTAAGAAATAACAAGCACAAGAAAAAAATAACGCGCGAACTCAAACACATTGCATTGAATACGAGAAATAAATTGTTATTTGAAATCGTAAAGTATATCCATACACCAGAAGCAGAACAATATCGATTCATTTTCAAATAAGAAGTACTCTGAAATAAAGACGACAAGGACGTGACACCCCCATTTGTTTCCACAGAGATCAAAACTATGTATCAAAAGGAAATACTGTCACAGTATCAGTGAAGAGATGCCTGATACTTATGCGGAAATAGAATGGGGTTGTCATAGCAACGCATCATCCCAGTTTGTCATAGAACACCAAACCAAAGGCTTGACGAGACCAATGAACTTTTAAATCTTCGTCCTCAAAGAGATGGTAAATGTCATGTTATAGACAGCAGGTTTGAGAATTTTCAACAAAAGAATAAAAATTCTTCCTTCTACTCTTTAGCTTTAGAATAAAGAAGAAAAAATAGGGATGAAGCGCAGAAACTGGAAAATTGAATTATAGCTTTTCCCATTTTCGAAGTTTTTAATTAGTTAGAGATTTGCTCCTTCGATAATGAGTCGTTTGATTAATCTAGTGCTTAATTGGATGAAGGTATTTGAGTAAAAGATTTTTAAGTCATTTCTTTAATTAATAAAATTTGATGAAATGGTTTCTTAGTTATTAATTATAAACACTGTTAACTATGTACTATGTTTAAAATAGCATGAAATTAAATGGCACGTGAGCTTCAAACTTAAGAGAAATGATTGAAAAAGCGAAAAAAGTTTTAGTTTAATGGAGAAAGAAAATTAATTAAAAAAGGGTAATAGTATTCGATGCGTAATATGAATTTAAGAAAAGCTATATCTGCGCAATAATCTTATTATTATTTTTTTTTTAAAGATGAGCCACCTCAAGTCTAAAAATATCATTCATTTCAACAAGAATATTTAGCTTAAAACATAATTTTTATGCTGAGATAAGTTCAAAATATCATAGTGATGAATTCAATGCAAAAATATGTTGTTGGATCAGGGAAGTTTCCAAGGCTCATTAATATTTCATAATGAAAGAAAAATATAAAGAAAAATAAGAAATAATTAACGATTTTGCTCTTATTTTTTATGAGTTAAATATTACACACAATATTTATTGTCTTCTACCTAAAAATATTTAAACCGATTGTCTAAACACTATTTTTTAAAACGCGTACATTTTCAATTTTAAAAATAGAAATTATTTTAAAGAATCTCAAGAATAAATATGAATTAATTTGAGAATAAATATGAAGAATCAATATGAATTAATTTGAGAATAAATATGAAGAATAAATATGAAAAGAATAAATATGAATTAATTTGAAACGAGAATCTTTCGTTCTAGATTAATCAATACTAAATCTTGTCTTTCTTTTTAATATTACTTCCTCAGTAAAAATAATAATTTCCGTTTTCTTTCTTTCTTTTAAATTTATTTTAGGCTATTTGAGAATAATTTATAAAGTTTTAGAGCATTATATCCTTTACTTTTGAACAAAATATTACGATGTAAAATATATAGCTTAAGAATAATACAAAATGCTTTTAGGCTATTTGAGAACAGTTTACAAAGTCTTGGGGCAGTATATCTTTTACTTTTACACGAAATATTCTTTTTACATTTAAACTATGCAGCTTTAGAATAATATAAAAGGTTTTAAGGTTACTTGAAAAGAGTTAAAGAAGTCTTAGAGCATTATATTTTTTACTTTTGAACAAAATATTTTTAAATATACAAGTTAAATATACATCTTCAGAATAACATAAAATGTTCGTTTATATTTAATAAATACAGCAGTGGGTAAAAATCAGCAAAAAAGAAATTTTTTTTTTCTTCAAATTTAATATTGGTGTTTTGTATTGATCGGCGAGTAAAAAATTTAGATTAAATCTTTTCAGTTCAATTTTTATTTTCAATATTTTTTTTTCCAACCTACACCTGGATGTTCCATGGACAATTTTCACTGATCCCCTGGGGGGAGGGGGTATGGTGCATGACACGTCATCTGTCGTTGCTATGGCGGTTGCTAGGTTTCATCAAGTGCACATGATTCACTGGGACACCACCCCCGCCTTTAACACCCCTGAGGGGGGTTATTTTCAATTTTTGCAACGGCAAGCTCTGCTTTTATCCTCCATACATTGCCCATACCTCTATCGGTTTTCAGTATAAGATAACGGAGATTGTTGATATGGGGGCTTATAAACGAGTATACGGAATGCAAATGGAAATCGTTATGAAGCGAACGTTTTTAAAAAACGATAGAATAAATTTGGGTAACACTCGTTGGTATTAAACGATGTGACTGAAATGAATAACAGCTGAAAATCATTTCCATTTATGAGATTTTTAAAGATAAGAATGAGGAATAAATTCGGTATTTTTCTGTAAATATTGGAAAAAATGAAAATTCAAACGGTAGATATAAAGGGAAATTACCATAATACTTTAGGAGTTTATACATACTTGGCGACTTTTGAAAGCTAGCATCAGTTAAACTTTTCTCGAAGAATTTAGTGAATCTTATTTTATAAGTAATACAGCTTTACGCGTGCATTATAAGAAATGATAAATAAGTTATTAAAATACGAAGCAACTTAAATAAAATTCTGTTTATAGAAAATGTAGATAATTATATAAAAAATATCAAAATCATCCGGCATATCAATCGTTTCAATTTTAATAACATAATATCGATTTTGTTACCTCAGAATATCAGTAATGAATTTTGCACAAAAAAATGGGAGCTTGATGAGTTATGTCATATGCTAGCAATAATATCATCTTCACTCTAATTAACCTACGTACTTTATGTTAATTATGCATCTCATATCAAGATTTATTTGTTAATATTTTTTTTACTTACCTACAAAGCCTGTGTCAAACTGTATCTAATCTTACTTTTCAGGTAAAGGGCATAATAAGGACAATGGGTAAAGAAATATTATAAGCCTATTCACAAGCAATAAAAATCATGAGTGACATGTGCCGTCAGAATAGTGTCACATACCTAAAACCCACATCCTAATTTGAGTGTTATATTATTCCGGAGAAATTCATCACAGATTTTGTTATTTTATTACCTGGCTATAGAATATGGATGGAATTCTATTTTGTAATATAAATAATATTTGAGCGTTTTTCTGTTGTTATATGCTAGTTAAATGTAAATAGAACGCATTAATTTTAAAGTAATTACTTAATTAATTAACTTTTTTTTCACATTAAAATTGGATTTTATCTCTTCAGATCCAGCCTTCGATCTGAAGAATTTGGATAGGTTTATTTAGTACTGCTGAATCGTTTCTATTCTTAGGGAAAAAACATTAAAAAAATCGGACTCTTTGAAATCTCTTTTGGAAGACTAAACCCTTAATTACCAGAAAATATAACAGTATAATCCCATTATAATAAACCCGGTAGCGATTTTCCAATCCAGCGGCGTTTAACGACTCGCTCTTTTGTTTGTCATTTTCTTAAATAAAAAAAAATTCTGCTTGATTCTTGAATTTTTATTTTAGTTTGGGTAACACATTTTAATAGAAATAAAAGCCAGCATTATAACTGCGATCAACTACAACCACGAGAAAAGTCTCCCAAAAGGAGAACGAGTCAATAAACATCGCTGGATTGTAAATTAGCAACCCGGTAAATAATGATCACTCGGTTGTAGTAAACGTTTTTAGTAGCCCCAATCGAATTGTTATTTAACTAATGTTATTTCATACGTGAACAGTTAAGAAATCGGTTATTCGTTTACGGTTGATTAAAATTTGCATTTGGCAGGTATTTAGATAAATAAACAAAATGTTTAGTCAGTGTGATAATTTAAAAAGTATACAATTATGACTTTTAATTTATAATGAAGGAATACACAATGAAAATGAGTGCTTAAAATGAGTCATTTCGCTGGAATGAATAATGAGAATGGTTCCAAAAACAGGCTCATATGAGAGCGAACCAGTTACTCAGAAATTACAAACAGGCTCATAAGAGAACGAATCAAGAGAGCGAATCGGTTGACACAGAAAAATCATACAGGCTCATAAGAGAGCGAATCGGTTGACACAGAAAAATCAAACAGGCTCATGAGAGAGCGAATCGGTTGACACAGAAAAATCATACAGGCTCATAAGAGAGCGAATCGTTTGACACAGAAAAATCAAACAGGCTCATGAGAGAGTGAATCAGTTGCAGAGGAATTACAACTTTCATCAAAAATTACACAAAAAAGTTTAACATCAAAGCCCAAAAATGAAGAATATTTTGAATGCTATTTAACGTTCAGATTAAAAAATTTCGTTATAAAGATTATCGAAGGAATTATATCGAAAATTTCCAGAAGAGAAACTTCATAGTATTTCGTGAGTTAATAATTAATAAAGCGAAACTATATACTATTGCAATCACTTTTTCCAACAATACTACAGCAGTATGCTAAGTAATTTTTTTCTTCAAAGACTTTGGAAATAGTGAACTATCTTTTATAATGGACTTCACTAAAGCACCACAGACTGTTCACTATAGCGAGATAAAAAAAAAAAGAAAAGAAAATACGATTAGAGTACTCGAACTTTTTTTTAATATAGAAGTAACTTTTAACGGCTATTTTTAAAATAACAACAACCTCAACTAGACAACTACGTCAAATACTATTTTAGCATTTTGATAATTGAATAAATTCGAGTCCAGTACTGATAAATAACGGAATGAAATATCTGATAGGAGGCGGACCAAGCTATCAAAATGTTCGTTAGTGACGTCAACTGAGAATGATTGATTACAATTACACAAACTGTTTACATGATGTTGTTTACTTTGATAGACCCGCATTCCATACATTCAGCTGAATGTCACGTTGCATCCGATGAATAAATTACATACAGCATCGTTCTACAAGTAAAATAAAGGTCCCAATTCATAAAAGTAATATAAAAGAGAAATGTGGACTAATATTTAAAAGAATGGAAATGCAAGTCTTATTGTGTACTTGCAAATTCCGCTTATACTCCTATATTATTCTCTTTTAATTCAAAATAGAAGACATTTACAATTTGAGAAACAAAAGGTTCCATTACGGAAATTTTCCGTTCTTAACTGTAACTGTAGTTAAAAATCATGAAACGTAACACAAATATGACAACTTAAATTTTGAAGGAATATATTATTTTTATATTTGTAGCGTAGTTTGTTGTAAACAGTACGATATAAATTTATTTTATTTCATAATTTTTAATTATTCTTGGAACATGTATCACAATTCGGTAGGAATATACTACTACTATCTATAATTTTCAAATAAAAAAAAATTTATTATTACGTTTTTAAAGAGATCCAAGATTTTATTATAGCTCTAATAAAAAAGATATTTGTTATATTTTTCAAATACATCATATTTAAAAACTGATAAGTTATGCACAATATGTGCTTAAAGCAACAGAGTGACAAGCCATACTTTTTCCAAAGGTGACATTTTACATAAACTGATCCTAAATATATTTTCCAAATTAGTATTTTAGAGGTTTCCAGAATTTCTATATAACAGCCCTAAACATAGAAGCATCTAGTTTTCCACATGAAAAACATGTTTTTTCCCCAAAAGACCCTCCCGAACAATTTAAAAATGTGGTTTGGCATTATATTATCCCAATTCCTTTATGCAGAACCCAACCACATTTTTTATGAACTGATATAAAGTTGAAAGGGTTGTGCTCTAAGATACCCAAATAATTATTGTTGACGAAACATCCTGCAAAACCATTCATATTCTATAAAGAGTTCACAAAGAGAGTTCTGAAAACAGACGTTTGGGAAACATTCTGTCGGGGTAAATATGGATGGATTTTTAAACAGGCCTTTATGGATGCGAAGGGATGTATTCTTAACCTCCCACCCCCTCTACTTTTAAAGCCCTATTTTTGTCTCTCGTTTTCTGACAACAAGGGTAGGAAGCTGTAAAGTGCCCGAGAAGACATCCCCGGCTTTTGGAGTCACGCGACCGCTACCTAAATAACTTTTTTTTTCTCCACACCCCGGGAGGCCTTCGGGGAGGATGGAAGAGGAAAGGAAAGATTCTCTTTATGCGATTTCGAATGATATTTTAGCTGTGAAGCGTGCATTTAACGCATTTTAACGACGGTTTTGTGTTCTTAAAGTTTTTTTTTATTTAATTAATTAGTGCCTTGAGTAAGACATTGAAAGTTGAGAAAATTCTAAAATATTCCCCCTCCCCCCAGAGTAATATTGAATAAAATCATTTTATTCTTTTGACGTGATAAATAAACGTACTATTTTTGAAATGTTTCTTCATCAAAAATAATGAAAAAATACAGGCAAACGAAATAAAGGTAAATAATTTAGAAATATGAAAATGTATTTAATTGATTCAATAATGCATTATCTAAAAAAATCGTTTTCTGCTAAAATTAAAAAAAAAAATTTTGTACGTTATTGAGTTATTAATGCAGAATTTGAAATTAAATTTCATAAAACATAAAGCAGGAAAGAAATTATGCATATATCAGTGATTATTCTAAAAAAAAAAAAAAAAACNTACCTTATTGAGTTATTAATGTAGAATTCGGAATTAAATTTCAGTTTAAAAATTAAATAAAGTATTTCAGGAATTTATAGGTAAAAATCCTGAGTTACTTCAAGATTCAGAACTTTATTCAGAATTAAGTAAAACTGAGAAATCATATTAAAACATAAAGCAGGAAAGAAATTATGCATATATCAGTGATTATTCTAAAAGAAAACAAAACTGTTCAAAAAGTGTTCTCAAAATTCTAATACTATTTTCTGTTATCAATGTTATTATACTGAAGCTGATGAGGTTTCGAATATATTCTAGCACTATTTTCTATTATCAATGTTATTATAGTGAAGCTGATGAGGTTTCGAATATATTATAGCACTATTTTCTATTATCAATGTTATTATACTGAAGCTGATGAGGTTTCGAATATATTCCAGTACTATTTTCTATTATCAATGTTATTATACTGAAGCTGATGAGGTTTCGAATAAATTTTACTCTGAACAAATCTTTGGAACGAATTCTTCTTGAAATGAAAAAAAAAATAATAATAATAATAATTCTGCTTAATAAAACCAAAATGTAAGATATTTAAACCATTCATTGGGTACTTTTCCGTCCATATGAAAATGATTTACCGAAAATTCTGGTTTTCAAAATTATAGTTCTTATTACCCCACATCTGTAAAAAATACAAAACTAAAAAGTAAATTTAACCTGAATAAATAGTTTTTAAGTCATGCTCTAAGGTATCATGATAAAATTACCAAATTTTACAAGTATTAACAAATTTTATTACAGTTTATAGAATCCCATTTTGTCAATTTTACCAAAATCATTATCGAAGCACTTCGGTAAAAATTACAGAGCCAGAAACATGCTAAATTTTACCATATTCCGGTCGTTTTTACCACACTTATTTTCTCAGAGTATATAGCTCTCATAAAGACAACATCAATGTTTCGAAAATTTCTGAAAAATTCAATTGGAAATTCTGATAACTCAAACAAACCATGGAAAATTAATTAAATCAGTGTTGCCAATCGAGACAATACTAATAAAAGCTTAAAGAATGCCAAGTTATTTGTGACGAGACTAGGGGGATATCCGCTTGTTTCTAGATTCATTCTATCACTTCCATCAAGTTCCGAGAGACGCTTTTATTTTCGGCAAAACATCAGAGAATACATAAAATAAACAAGAGGGTTCGAGTAGGGTGGGGGAGAACGAGAGAAGGGTGATCGGTCACGAGCGGGGCGCGTGCCGGACGTGTTTTAACATGACGTCACAGTTTCCTCTGCACCCCGTTTTGAGTAATGAGTGCCAAGTCCCACAGGATCTGTTGCTGTGCGGAAAAGTTTCCGATACAGGAAGTAGTTACCGGGAATATCTCTATTGATGGGGAATATTGGAAACGTGCTGTTTAGTGATGATCTGGCGAAGCAATAATGCTCAACTAAAAATAGATAGCAGAATTTGGGAGTGAAATTCCGGGATTAGCATTTTTAGACGAAGGAAAGCAACAACGAGAATTTATAATGAGTCGCTGAAGCAACAGAGTGAAAAGCTCTAATCGTCCTAATCACCAATAATGTTCCAATGTAATTTAAAACATGCGTGGATTTCAAGTGCAATGTTAAAAAGGATTTTAAAAGCGGCCAAGTACTATAATTTATAACTGAAATTTGAATTTATTTCTAGAAAAACTACAGAAAAAAAGTTAACAAATAGGTTTTAATTACAATACATTAGCATTCAGACAGTCCATAATTTTGTAGAAATTATATAATTTTAATTTTTTGGGGAAAATTGATAATGTTTAGTATTCGGTTTCGTATATGCTTTTTATTGGTGTTTTGATAAAACATAGATCAGCGATATTTAAATTGTTTTGGAAAAATTAGTTTTAGTTTGAAGAGGCAGCTTTATACTCGTAAAACAGTAGTTTTATTTTTCCTGGAATCATTAATAAGAAATAAATTTTTTTTTAAAGTAAACAGAGCAGAAACTATTTATGTCGGAAACAAAATTAAAATTACAACTTTTCTCTACTTTAACAACACAATTTTTTTTATTGGAAAGAGCCTAAGTAATTCTATTAAAAAAAAAAGCTTATTTTTAACGAAAGTTTGAGTAAAAAGATATAAAGAAAAAATTTTAGGGAACAGATACAATAAATTAAAGTAAGATATTAATATAATAATTAAAATTCTACTTTTTGATTAAATACTATTGAAATAATATACGACTAGAGTTAAAATGTGATTATATAGAAATGTTAACTTTGACCAGATATTCCATAAGCCAGATATTTTCATAAATATGTCTTATTTTGATATAGAATAAATCTAAAAAAAAATTTAATATTAACTGTCCAAATAAATGTACATTAATTGGAGCATAAATATTCTTTGACAGCCGCATCATAATATTTTTTTTCTTAAATTACAAGTAAATTCTGTGAGTTTAAATATAAGACTAGTTAAGTTACTAATAAATATAAGATTGAATACTTATTTAGTGACACTTAAAAAAATGACTTTGAATTACAAATTTTGTTAATATAAATTGTGTAGCAATAAATGCATGCACGTAGCATAACTTACTACATTTTGAAAAAAATAAAATGAACTTACGAGGTGAATTATTAGAAAATCGAAATATACAGTGGCCTACAAAAATCTTCGCCCAGCATATTTTTAAAAACATGTTTTAGAATTTTAATGTTTAATGAGGGAAAAAAATAGTATTTTTTTCTATCATTATAATGAAGTTCTCATCATTTCTCATTTATTATTATATGTATAAACAACATGCAAACATAACTGTAATATTTTCGTGTTCAAAAGTCTAAAACCAGATTATAATTTTAATTTAACGAATTTTTTGGGGATAATTTTCGCGGAAAAAATTAATATAAAGACTTGTAATACTTTTAATGCTTTTTAGCCATGCCTTTTGCAGCAATCACATCACAAAGTTGTGGTAATCGATATCAATAAGGTTATCGATATGCACAGCTGGAAATTGATCCTATTCTGATTGCGAAGTTGGGAATAATAGAATATTGATGTTTTCTTACACGTCCTTTAGCTCTCCCCATAAATGATACATTAAATTTAGGTCTGGAGATTAAATTGATCTCTGTAGAACCTCAATATTGATTAATACAAATCATTCCTTTACAAGCTTTGAGGAGTAACAATTGCTGATATGTTCAATTTGTGGCATCAATTAGTTTGCATACGCTACAAGATTGTTTTGTAGAATATACCATCCAAAATGTCACCCATTTACACTAATGGTCCACAAACCATAACATCGCCAATATCATATATTTGCTAATAGGGATATGATATTCATTTTTTAATTGATATAGGTAGGTAATTTATTAATGTCGCACTAGAGCTTCACAATGGGCTATTGGCGACGATCTGGGAAACATCCCTGAGGATGATCTATTATCAACTTTTTCTTCGTGTAATTTCCGGGCATGGGTTTTTATGCAATTTTAATCTTGATGATGTGCCATAACTCCCTTAGAAATTTGACGGAGCATTCACCCTACGTCCTGTTACATATGATGTTTTTAAACTTGCACGTTTCGACAAAAAAATGTCATTTTAAAAAGAATTGTAGCTTTAGGAGACACTAATTTCAGATTTAAAATCTCCCCCCTCGAATCAGGCAAGATTAAGTATTTGTATAAAGGTTACAATAAATTTGTTCCCCAGTATAATAACTAAAATGAAAATTATTTGCTTTTCATTGACTTAAACAGTCATAGATTGAAAAAAGTTACTGTAAAAGACAATTACTTAAGACAAACAATTAAAAGACAATTAAAATTTACAATTAAAAGACAGATACTTAAAAGACAATTTACACACAGAAAATTGTCTTTTAAAAAGTGTAAATCTCTTTTAAAAGTTATTAAACACTCTTCATTAATTTCATGCTCATAATGTATAAATATTTCTTAATTTTTTGAAGGAAAAACATACATATTTTCTATTGAAAACAAGGTATATTAAGTTTCGCAAGTTAATTGATTTTTTAAATACAAATAAATAAATAAAAAACAGCACTCTCAGGAAAAGAAAACATTCATAGAGAATTGGGTTTTTTTCCCATTATCAAAAAGCGAAGCAAGATTATTTTTATCCCACGAGTGCTTAAGAACAAGCTATTATTTTTCTTTTCGTTTTCACCAACAGAAAATTGTCTTAGGACAACAATAGTTGTAAAATGACAAGAGGGGGGAATGGCCACAAAAATTCCAGAAATAACGAAAATTCTTTTAGAAAGAAAACGTTTTCTTTGCTTCAATTCAGCGTGAGCGATAACGTTTTTCTTTTTGAAATGGCAACACTAAAATAACAAACAACGCATAATGCTTGTATTTTTTCCAATTCTTAATCCGGATTAACTTCGATATAAACACAGAATTTTATTTGTTACAAAAATAAAAGTCTGTATGCAATACGATTTAAAACATAATTTCTCTTGTATAAGTAATTTGTTCTATTTTTAAACAGTCATACCATATTATAAAGTATATTATAATATGCTACACTAAGTATATTATAATATGCTAAGTCATAGCATATTATAAAGTGGGGCGGGAAGCGTTTTCCGGAAATGGAAATCTTAATTTATATTAAATTTGGTGTTAAGTTTTAAAGTAATTAATTTAGTTATGAAAAATTTTTATATTGTTTTATAGCTCTGGAAAAAATCAGTTAGAACTTCAAAAGCTATTTAATATTGCGAACCTGTACAAATATTACAGAAATAAAATTTTGGGGGAATTTGAAGAAATTTTAGTTTGATGTAATTTCATGCCATTCTCATCACGCCACTGAGCAGGCGTCACTAGATCATATTCCTGCTTGAGGCTCTCTAAGTCCAATCGCGCTAAACCATTTATTGTTGGATTTTAATTTCTTTGGTGGTGTGCAGTTTAGTGGTCTTTTGGTTTTTCCCTGTTAGTCTTTGAGGATATGCTACAAGAAAAAAGTTGCAATGGACGAACAGAAACAAATAATTTAAAAATTTAGCAACATAAGATTAAATACATATAACTAACTATAAAATAATTTACTACGAACTGGACGCTATTATCATTTAGAATTTATGAAAATAGACCAAAGCATATTATATTTGTTACGAATTTCAACGAAACTAAATTTCCATGGTCATAGAAATAGGTGGATATGATGTCCTACTGCGTCCTTCACATGGCGGATTTTTTTTAAAAGTAGAACCAATACATAATTAACAAATTAGTAAAAAGTGTGCGTCTGTCTGATTACAGCATTCAAAAATAAAATCAATTGTGTTAAAAAATAGAAAAAAACTCCTAAATAATAGTACAAAGCATTAATGAAAGAAAATTCCATTTGTTATCATTTAATAGCAATTTTAAAAATCTATTCCTTCATAAAATAGTATTCAATTATAATAACTTCCTTTGAACAATCACAAGTGAATCAAGAATCCTCTTTTTCAAATTTAATAAGAGTGTGAGATATATAGAAATGACTTAATCAAAATATAGAACATCGTTTTCAAAATAAAACAAATTGTTTTGTGACAATATCAACTATTCCATTCAAGTTTAATGATATGAAATATTCTATCGTTATTTCTTTCAGTGTAACAAGAAAGAGATATATTTTATTCAATTCTCTTACGGAACAACACCGGAATAAATATGCCTTCACGAACCTATTCTTTGCTTATTCGTTACAGCTTAGGCTTTCGCCTCTATCGATTCTTCCAATAATCCAGCGCTACAAACAGAGCCTCTGACTATATACAAGAAAATCGTCTGCTCCCATCCCAATTATTTGCTAAAGCTAGGAACAGCTATTCGGTCGACAAGGCGGGGGATTAACAAAAGATCTTTACTTAATGCCCTGGGGGAGATTCATATAAAGTGAGACTAATAGAAAGACTATGCTCAATAGGTCGAAGAATTTTTTTTAGTATTTTTCTCCCCCAATCTCTGCTTCAGCTCGCAGACGATAATAAATTCTAAAGAATGAAGGGAAAGTGCGGATATTTAATATAATGATATGTTGTCAGGAAGAATTTCCCAGAAATAGAGAACAGACATTTAAGTACTATAATCTGCAGTTCAAACACACTTATACGCCAAGTGAAGGGATGATAATGACATGGAGTATAGGATAAGACAACATTTTATGGACTCAGTAAAAGAGTTCATTTGTTTACGGAAATGTGTTGAGCTTGATGGAGAAATTAAATTTTAACTCCTCACCCCATTTCACCAACAATTAAACTTCTTTTTGCTAGGGTAAACCCCAGCTATAATTTTATGGTTTGTAAGAAGAATTTTACAGTAACGCTGCAAGAGGAAGGGAGTTTTGAAACTTAAGTAAATTAAAACATTAAGAGGAGGGGGGTAAAATTTAAAGTTCAGAGGTTGTTGCAGCAGCTTGCTTTATGCTTGCATGTAATCATTACATTATTTACAAACCATTAACTGCACACACCTTAAAATATTTAAGCAATCTTCTTTTTTTCTTGTAGCGTATTAAAATATTTTTTTACTCAACAAAAAATACTTCGCAGCATCTAAGTACCAAATTTTGCAATTTTTTCTAATGAGTTTCCTCCTAATTAAACAGGAAATACCTCTTCCAATTAATAGCATTAACGCTCCTTTTAAATAAATTAGTATAAAATATGTAAGCTAATAAAATGAAGCCGGTAGAAAAAGTAGATTTTTTAGTAGAAAAAAACAGCAACATAAATAATTTAATAAAATTATGTTGAAAAGAATGGAGAAAGAAAGGAAGTGGATTGCTGAATCTACTAATCGGGGAATTGTTTAATAAATAACAAAATTTAAAAACAACTTATGTTCCATGTTGAAATTTCAACTTGCATATTGTTCCAAAAAAGTTTTACTCATTTTTCTTGCGAGTCTGACATATTCAGCTACTAAATTCCATTGCTTTTAACGCAGTAATTTATATGTGATAATACTAGAACAGTCCATATTATTTTTACATCATGTTGCCTATTACAGCTGTTTTCAAATGGTGCTTCGCGGAACCTTGGGGTTCCGTGGAAGGCTTCCGTGAGTTTACATTTTTTAAACCAGTGCTGATTCTTGTAACCTGTCATTATATTTTTATCAAAACTACATTGATATTTTGATATTTGAATTGATTAATGAAATGATTTAAAAGAAATAACAATAAAAGGTAGAATTAGAAAAATATTTTTTAAAAAACATGTCTTCCAACAACAATACATTGAATTAATTATAAAAAGGATATACATTTATTAAAATGTGGATTATTATTTCTCTTCGAACTTTTTAATTTCAATATAAAATCATCAAATCCTCAAATAAAGAATTAAGTTTCTGTTTCTCTCAACGTTTATAGTAGTTCTTTTTCTGAAACTTTCTTTCCAGCGTATTAAATTCATTTTCAGCTCATGCATACACCAAAAACAAACTCAGAACTAGTCTAGAACCTACTCCAGGCCCGTGAATATTTAACTGTTTAATATAAAACTTATAATTTTAAGTCTATTATTGATAAAAACAACGACTGACGAAATTTCTTTATTAACAATAAATACATTAAAAATAATTTATAGTTTATTATTATTATCTTGATTAGTATATCCACAGCTACTAATTTTATTTATTAATTTGGGCTATCGCCTAAAGATGATCGTTCATTTGGGGTTCCGTAGCCGTAAAAAAATGGGAACTATGGGTCTATTTATTACATATACTATATATTTTAGAAATAAGTTATTTACAATTGAATAAAAATCGTAAATTTTTAATATATTTTATAAAAAAAGGGAGCGTTAAGACAAAAAAATTAAAAGCATCATTCTATCTTACAACATCCATTTAATTTTTTAAATGAAAGGAAAGAAACCTCAGAGGAAACTTTTTTTTTCTTCTTCTGCATCTTACATGGTTAAATGCGTCGATGTGAGGCTATAGCGAGTTAATCGCTTTAAAAGTTGCATAAAAGGCGATATTTTTCTTTGCTGAAAATTCTTTTTTTCTATGCTTCAAAACACACGTGTGCTGGGAGAGAAATACAAAAGTAATAGAACCAGAGCGAAAAAAAAATGTTCCTTTTTTGTATATTTCTTTTGCAAAAAAAAATACGATTTTCTACTTGGAAGAACGATACTGCGAATATGAAGATAGAATAGCGGTGAAAAAAATTATTTTTTGTTCACTGATTTTTGCAGTAAAAAAATGATAGATAAAAAAAAGCCGCCTAACACACAGTGAAAGAAACTGAAAGATGGGGAAAATATTCTATTAGCATCAGCCAAGCGTTGATCGAGTAAATGAAAAGAATTTGAAATAGACTCTTCAAACAATTTATGAAAAATGAGTATTTCTGTTCTAAAGAAGGGAGAAAAATCACCGCGGGGAGTGATGTACGGTGTATTTAAATAAGTTTTTCTTTAACAAACTTTAATCTAATATAATACACATTTCTTCAAAATATAAATAAGGTTAAATATTCGAAACAATGTTTAAAAGAAAATCACTTGGAAATGTTAAAAAATGTTTTAGCGGCTGAAATTGATACATAAAGCATTTTTTATTATTTATTTCTTATTATTTTTCGCGATTTTTTTTCAAAATTTTTCTGTTGCGAGCAAAGAACGATACGAGCTCTCTCACACAAGTACAACAACAAACGTGATAAATTTTAAACTATAATTTGCATATTTCAGTATAATTATAAACTTAAAGATTTCAGAAATATTTTTCATGATTCTATATGTATTCATGGAAAATTTGCATTAAACATAAAGTTTGGAGGAAGTTAAAGGCTTAGTTAGTTTAACAATAATAACGCATCTATAAAAGCTCATTCTTATTAGTAAATAATTATTCGTTCAATAAACGCATTTCTTTGGCCTTACACAAAATATCAATTTGCTATAACAATTTTTTTATATAAATTAAAATTAAGGTGTCATTTCTTATACCGTAATGAATAAAAAAAGAAATGCAGTCATAAAAAGGGACATTTTTTCTTGATTTTTAAATTTGCAAGAATCTTAACTTGAGGAAATGAAATGGTGGGCTATATAGTTGACATAGTAAAATTTAATAAAATATTGACAGCTAGTTATACGGTTTAAAGTAGCTTTCATTGATAGTTTCACAAGGGCATTAGATAAAACTTAAGAGGTAAAAATATTTGAATTAAACAATAAAAATTATAGTCAGTAGAAGTTATTAACGAGGAGCAATATTAAGATATCATTTTTCAATATTTTTTTTAGAAAATGAAGGAACGGAACTGATTGAATATAGTAAAACTTTTTTTAAATGCTTATTACTAGTTTAACTGATTACAGCAATTCACTGGTTACAACTAAACAACTTGTTTACATTACTTCCTATTTTAGTAGTTAACGGTAATTTATTAGGTTAACAGGCTCTACTTAGCAAGAAAAACTTACTGTTTAAAAAAAAAATGATATCTAACAATACGAATTTTAAACAGTAGAGTTGTTAGAGAAGGAATCTAGAAAAATTCGAAGTTAAACTGCTAGAAGGAACTCGTTCATATATTTATAGCAGTGTGATTAAGTTTGCATGAATTCCAGGATAGGAAAAAAAAAAGCAGAATGTTCGACATGAAAGAAATATTTTTCCGAAGTAATAAAGATGCGCCAGTTACACACTGTAAGAAGATAGCTGGAGGTCACATCTGCAAACTTGCAAGAAATCCCAAAAAAATAAACAGAAATAAAAAAGACACGAATATTTGTATGTGGTAGGGCGTTGTCATGTTGAGCGCGGGAGAGCGAGGGCGTAAAACACGACGCACAGGGGGAAAAAAGATTCACCGAACAGATGAAGTGAAAAAAAATGGCTAAAAAGGTTATGATGATGATTGTGGCGCCAGAAACTGTCACTTAGAACGTTACAACAGTTTAGTGCTAGGCGTGGAGCATAACGAGAAAATCCAAGAAGGAAAAAAATACTATCTTTATAATGTTTGTAAGCAATTAATATTGAAAATATTTAATACAGGAATGAAAGATAAATAGAGAAGTTTAAAATCCTCTTTTTTATTTATTTATTTTTTAAAAAGTATTCTACTAATCATATCAAAAATACTTACAATACGTTAAGAATTTTCGATTAACAATATATTCTTATGAATGGCCATTCTAATTAAAAATCGTAAATAGTTCGTATAGTAAATTTTTACAATACTCTAGTTTTATGGCTATAAATTTATTTTTATGAGAAAATATAATTGTTTTCTGCATGAAATAATAATTTAGTTTATTTATTACACCATTATCACACGTAGCCGTAAACTCTTTCACCTTTGTTAAACAATGATACAGATTTCACATAGATCTAAGTTAATATAAATAATTCTTTGTTTTCTTAAAATAAATACATTTCATTATACTAATATTTTTAGGATTATAACATATTTAATATTTTCAATTTAGGATATTTTTAGTTTTATATTTTTAATAATTGATATTGTATCTAGTATGTACCAATCTATTCTTAACGGAAGCAGCCTTGAGCAAACTTTGATACAGTATCACAATACTTAATTAGCATTTAGTAGGCCTGTAGCCTAAGGTAGGCAGTTGGGGCTGATCCCCACCTAACACCGTCATTTGCCCTTCTCTTAAAAGATTTTCAAAAAAGATTAAATTTCATTAAATAAAGTTAATATTATTTATACTTATCAGTATATTTATTTATACTAATATTTAATAAAGTATAGACAATACATCAAATATATAAGTCTAGACCAAATAGTTATTGAATAAAAAATATGTGATGACCTCACCTCCACTTATGGTTGACCTGCAAAGAGAGATTGCCCTCCAAAATTGAATAAATAACTACAGGCCTGACGTTCAAAAAAAAAAATTTTATTATAAAGATTTCAGTCAGAAATAATCTATCTAATGTCTTCCTTAACTTTAATGACAATAACGACGATGATAATATTTGACATACATTACTTTAAATACATTCTCAATTCAAATGCAATAGGTTGATTACGACGACTTATTTAACTTTAATACAATAATGCTTTAAGAAATCAGAGTTAAAAGAGATTATTTTGAATGTTTATATCAAACAACATAAGCAATGAAATCTCTATAACTGTCACCTTAAATATTTTACTGTCTGCTAATTAATTAAGTTATTTAAATTTTGTGTCACAAACGATATTTTTTTAAACAAATAATTAAATCAAATTCTGGTAAAAATCTGATAAAGAATTCCTAAATGCATGATAAAGAATTTTCTAAGAAAATGTGCTAAGGAATTTACGAAAAATTAAAATAACACTTTCAACTTTCGAGACCCCTAGATATAATTTTACTTTAAACAGGCGGGAGTATTCTCAAACAACAAAAGATTATCTATTTATTTTCTTTTAGCATTTCCTAACATTCCAAGGAAATGAAAATGGTAATATGATATGCCCCGTTTCTTTTCCATACATAAAAAAAAAGTTTTATAATAAAAAAAAAAAAATTTTTTTTAAAGAATAACTAACACACTTTCCATTTTTCTTCCTTTTATTCCAAAACGATTTCTTCCACAAAGAGGCGGTTAGGAGACGCCATTTTTTTTCTTTAAAATTTTAAGAGAAGCTCCAGATTTTCAAGTTTGGCATTAATAATCATCACTTAAAGAAAGTCTTTTAATTTGTATTCAGGCCATGAGAAGGGTCGAGCAGATGTTGATCCTGAAGTCGAGGTCAAAGATGAGGAAAATCCATCCCGCTGTCTGGTGGTAAATGAGGCGTAAATCACGTTTTTATCAAGAGCATATTTTGCTAGACATAGCTCATAACAGTTATTGTTAAAGAATAACGTTCCAAAAACCAAGCAACAGTTTCAACAACAGTTACAGTTAATCAATTATTTGATAGTAAACGGGCATGTCTTATTTATCAGTAAGCCTGAGAGGCCTATATTATCCCCTTAATAATGTTTCCTCCCCTTTAGAATGGTCTTCAAGAACATTCCTTATTTTTGTGGAACCCTAACTAAACAAACTTCTTTTGGCGGAACTTTGAGACTTAATGAATAAAATTCACTAGCAATTGTGAACATATTAACGAAAAACTCTTAATTATTTTAAGACTTAATACTTAAGTATTACTTAATATACTTAAATATGTTCTGATCAAAATTTCTTTAATCACTTTGAATGCATTTTGTGAATGAAAGTAGAATATTTTTTTTTTCTTTTAATTTTTTAGCACTTTAGATAAGATCTTAGGTTCTGCCTAACATCTTTAAAAAAAAAGCTAAGTAGACGTGTTTTATAAAATATTAAGAATTCTACGTTACAATTTTAAAAAAAAAAAAAACTCCCTCAAAATTGATACAAAATCAGTTTATTTTATGATAATTCGTTACTATAAAACAACAAGGGGAACGGAACAAACTTACACACTTATTGAAGTTTAAATCATTGTCGTTCAATGAACAAAATGATATTGATTTTTCGAAAGACGCAGGCGCAGCAATAGTTAAAAAATAAACCTTCTGTTTCATTCAAAGACAATTCTTTTAGGATAAAGTAGAAAGAGAAAAAAAAAAAAAGGAAAGTGAAATAATTTTCCAAACATAAAAAAGACGAATGAAAAATTCTCATACAAATCCCACCTGAGAGTATCATTTATCATAACGGATTTATAATGGATTTACAAAAAACTCCAGAAATCTCGCCAAAGGAGAAAAATCCCGATCAGCAAAATGATCCTGCGGGACACCTTAAGGAAATTGAGGGGTGAAGGATGAGGGGGAAAGCTAAATAAACGATATTTTCATCATTATTTTTATTTTTTTCCTTTCCCGAAGTTGGTTCATAATTCATTTCCGATATAAGAGCCCTTTCTCTGAAATAATTGTGCAGAAGGAATCCGATAAAAAGTTTTGCCAGAAGAGGCACGACATATGGCCATTTTGTCTTTCCCCTTTTATGTCCGCAATTCTTATCGAGAAAGGGGAAAGTTTATTTATGACAAAAATCCCTTGTCTTGAAAGGACTTCTTGCCCCCCTACTGCGAATTCCTTTGACGTTACAGCATATTCTTACAGTTAGGCAAAGCAATTCAAATTAATACGATTCAGGTCATAAATTTGAATCAGGAATCGAATAAATTGATTTGAAACTTTGAATTAAATAAACAATAGATAGTAAATACTCACTCAGAATCAGTATCAAACTGGTTCAACGAATTATAATTAATGATTAGGACCGTAAAATCCATTCGTAAACATTGCGTATTCTGATATATAATTCAAAAAGAATCATTCAAACGATTCTAGATGCCTTGATTGCAATCAGAAATCTGAATCAAGATCAAATATATTGACTTAAAACTTTCAATCAATAGATAAACAGATTATAAGTTTTGACGAGAATCAGAGTCAAACTGGTTCAACGAATTGCAATTCCTTATTCGGACCAAAACTGACTCAAATGAACACATATTAAGCTGAAATATTTCGAATAAACTGATTTAAGTTGAGCCAGCGTTAAAAAGATGATCCGAATTGAGTCAGCAAATTAAAGTCAACATATTCGAATGAATTGTTTCGAATTACTTATTCACATCAGTGCTAAAATGATGATAAATCGAATCATTTTAATTTGTGGAAAATTGATTATTTAAATCAACGGTTTAAAAACTAATTCTAGTAGTCACTAAGGCATATACTGATTAGAGAATTCGAAGCATGTAATGAAAAAAAATTGATTGTTAATAACATCCTATTGATATCCATTGATATGAGAGACACAAATGCATGTCGTGACACGCGTATCAACTTCATGCACATGGGCGACGCAAGCATCCAATTTTTGAGAGGAATTAAATTGAAGTACGCAGTCATTCAATTCCACACACAAAAAATATCTCTTCCTTGATTTTACCTTTAATGAGTATAAATCGATGATAATTCATGAAAGAACGCTTTAAGAACGCCCAAGTTCATATCGTTAACACTCATCGAGTACATTATTCATGTTACAATTAAAAAATCGGTTTATTGGCATTATAAAAAAATACTGACAAATGTTGTGGTTGAATTGTTGCCATACCTTTTCTTCTCCAAAAAGCATTTCATAAAATAGGAAACTGACAGACAACCGAATCGCATTAAATTGGCTGCTCAAGGCATTTGGAACATATGATAAAATGGTTGATAGATCTAAAACAAATTATCTTACAACTAATAGATAAATTGCAAAAGATTATCGGAGCGTCATATACCTGACTTTCTGATAAATGGATTTTTGTAGCAATTATTTGTGTGCATAGTTTGAATCTGAAAATGATTAAAGGTGACTCATACGTTTCCACTAACCATTAAAATCAGAAGGTCCAAGATATCATTCGCTACAGTAAACGAGTAAACTCATTACGGAGTACCAAAGTGTGAAGGAAAGAAAGTTAAATGCCGAATTAGGCATTCAACTGTATCATACGATACAGCAAAACTATGCAATGTAATTTAGGTTTTAATCATTAAAAATATGGGAAGTTGAAAAACTTAGGAAAAATATTATTCTATAACCAAGAATAGAAATTTTTTAAAAGGGAAATTTTTTATAGCATCATTCACAGTTGTAATTACGCTCGTAAAGTGGAAAAATCTAATTACCATGAATAACTCTTGATCTAATGATCCGAATTTTATTCTCGTGCCATAAGAGACAAAGGGATGATTTTTTAAAACTGTAGTTGTAGTTAACACCAGAGAATATCCAGAACATTTATAGATTTTTTACCATTTTTTTAGTATCAAAACATCACTTTTAGTGGCTTATCTTTATTTCGCCTATATACGTTCAGGTTTGCTAAAGGATTCATGCAAAGTTTTGTTATTTTGGACAGGTGTACTAACAGTGTCTCGCATTTTTTTTAATGCAATAGGCATTAAAACATGTGAAACACAAATCGAAAATTATTGACCATAAAAGTACTTAATGGTAACTTATTTCACATACTTTTCCTCTTATTAAAAAATTATCAATATTCACAAATTGTTTGATTTTAAAAGTTTCACACCCTAGTTAAAATAACCAAAATAAAAATAAAAAGGGAAGAAAATGTTTTACTTTTCCGCCGAAAACAAAACGTGCTACCGACTTCGGTAGTGTTAACAATAAATCACGGCTTTTATCTTTAATAGTCGAAGATAAATACTAGATTACGCTTCCGAAAATCTGGCACTTTCTTAACTGAAAGCCTCAACACTCGAAAAGAAGGGGAAGAAGAAGTATCCCAAGTATTTTCAGTGCCGGCGTAAGTGCTTTCAATCTTTTGGAACAGTAAAATACAAGAGTGGGTTTTTATCTATCGAAAAATAGTTGGAAAAAAATATGTTTTCTCGACACTTCAGAATATTATTTTTTCTTCTTCAAAGCGCTACGTTCTCGATGTAGGTTGTGAGATATTCAGTTGGTAATATTCAGTGCATCACACTGCACTATTAGTTTGTCCCAAAAGACGTATATCTTAACAACCTTGCTGGTTAAAATAGTAAAAAGTAATGCATTGACCAACAGGATCATGGAGGTTAAAATTCTACAATTTTGTGATCAATAGTAAAATCGAACAAACCTTAAACCGTAAAGATTGGACAAGCTTTAGAGCTACAAGTCTATAAGCAAAACTTCTATTTAAAATCCGCAGCTAATTACGACACACACTTTCATAAAACAGGTATTTCTATTTATATAAAATTCGAAATCTTAATGACGTCGTTTGTGTTAGATATTAAGTTTTCAACGACTCAACAGCAACCACTATAATTTATTCTACCAGATTGTATTGTTCTGATAGTAGGGCGTCTAAAGGATAAATGTTCCCGAAAAAGTAATCAAGAAATAAAAGTCCCTCTAATCAGAAGAAGAGGAAGAAAGATAATCTTTCTTTCATTGCAATCAATTAGCGAAGTAGGAGTAATGTCTAAATCAGTTAATGGCGACAGATGGTATCGGCAGGGAGAAGATATTTAACCGCTCTCAAGAGAAACTTGTCTTGAAACGAGAGAACAAATGCTGAAAAATAGATTGTACTAGCAATAAAGATAGACAGAAGATATTTTTGAAAGCTGTATGTACAGTCCCTGGCCAAATTATTCGACGCACTATAAGATTCTGCTGCATCTTTCCTTTCGTTTCAGGCTCAATTCGTCCCCTGGCTCAATTTTCTTCTTCATGTGTCGTACGCTAGCTTCTGAAACCTTCAATCTTCGGGATAGTTTGCTGTTAGAAAATATTTTAGCATTCACGAGGGCCTTTACTTCAACTTTTTTACATGGTGAAAGATCGTCTTTTTTACCCATGGTGAAAATGTTCTAACTGATCATTTATACACTGCACACAAAATAAACAAATAATTGCGTAGTATAAAACTGCGAAACAAATTAACACAGCGCATAAAGCCACAGAAACACGTCCGCAAGTGACGCACGTGAGAACGCTACTGAAACCGGTTTACACTTATTTAAGTTTGTGTATCAATTGGTTAACATTGTAATGCAATGTGTTAAATACAAATAGGAAGAGTATAAAAAATCTCCTGAATAAAAACCCATCTAAATATGAAAGTATTGCATATAAACTCGTGCATAGCATGTAATTATTAAAAAACTACAATACGTCTAATAATTTGGTCAGGGACCATATATATGTTATCAGCAAAGTTGGAAGTCCTGCTTTGTTATACAATACCGAAACTTGACCAACAAATTCTGCTATGATTACATAACCTAAACATTGTATTCAGCAAGAGTCCCGCAGTGGACTGATCGTTAAGATACGGTTCCCAGCAGATCACCGAAGTCAAGCACCACTGGCTGTGGTCAGTGTGCTGGTGGATGACCACTTGGATCAGTCTGCGTAGGGATCGAGGGTGTGCGGTATTGGTCCTCGTTAAACTGTTCTACCGCAAAGTGCTGGACTTCTCGAGCAGGTCGTCGGACTACCGAAGCGGGGGTGCCATCCCCTCTGCAGAGGATCAAAATTGTGATGGCATGTCTTCGGATCATCCTCAGGGATGTTTCCCAGACCGTAGCCAATAGCCCATTGTGCTGCTCTAGTGTGACGTAAATGAACTACAAACAAACAAACAAAATCAGCACGAAATAACAAGTTGGAAAAGTATGAAATACATACTTTTATTACATACTTGAAGTATTATGTACTTTTACATACGAAATGACAATAGAAAGCAACGCTGAATTTACAAGAATACCCGAAAGTTGATTAAATATCTGTTGATTCAATTGAATTTAAGAAAAAACTACTAAATGAAATTACGCGAAGAAGAATTTGAGTATTTCCGAAATTACATATATGTCAATGTTATTTATTAAAATTGAAGCATTTTAGAACCAAAAAATCAATGTAAGGACATATCCACAAAAACTGTCCGAAAATAAATCAATTTCACTTACTTTCATAAACGTGAATGTGTTTATGTCTGGCAAAAAAATTTCCGATTATGGGGAAAACGAAATCAATTTGAATAAATCTGTCTTTTTTTTTGACAGAAAAGAAATTTATGACCAGGAAATTCCAACTTCCTCATCTAAATCGCTTAATACCGAGTAGACATAAACCCATAAACTCACTATTTAGAATAATAGACCTTGGTTTTTTTTAACAGTTGCAAGGAAGAAATGTCACCAAGTGTGGTAAAAAAAAATTTTTAAAAATCATAAATTTACAGAAAAAGGAAGAATATAAAACTTTATTTTTGTGTAAAAAAGTTGAACATAAAATATTCAATGAAAAGAAGATATTTATGCCCATGAGTCCCAAAGGAAGTATGAAATCGTGTTCTAAAATAAAACGAAGAAAGGGACGTAGAAATATGAAAGAAAGAAGTGTTATGTATAAACGACAATATTGGTATTTATATCTATATTTACAGGTATTGAAGTAATAATAAAATAATAATAATAAAGTTTAATAGAAGCTAAAATAAAAATATTAATATTTTTCAAAAACTTATCGTGGTCTTATAACCATTTTATTATTATTATTCTGAACCATAAAACAACGTTTATTATAGACATAATAATAGTGAATACTTAAAAAAGTATGAGCTCAAACTATAAGAATTTGAAAACTGATTTTCTTTAATGAAAAATTGTAATTAAATATTACACAATATTTTTAAAGTGCTTTACTTTTTATCGAATTTTTCTGAAAATGCAATGGAAAAATTTCAGAAAATTTATCGAAAATATGGTTTTTATTTTTTTGGCCAAATCATTACTACGTCTCTTCAAATGTATGCTACATATCAGCGTTTAAATTGACTCAAGTCTTTTAAGTTCTGTGAATTTAGCCCAAGTTAAGGCGAAAAATACTCGATTGTCTTGATGATTTAAACGATGCCTAATTACTAGATGAAGCACTCTTGGCAACGAGCCTGGATAGTGCAAAAGCAGGTTCGGCGTAATGAGGAAAAAATAGAGTTCCGAAGTTTTCTGTCGACATTTCTAACAACCATTCTGTCCTGTTAGAACGAAAGTAATGCTGATTTTCTAAGAAAAAAAAGATGGCTTCACCGGGAAAACAAAAATAAAAAAAAGGAAAAGAGCTAATGACTTTTAAAAAAAGCATATTTCATTGGAAAGTCCTGTTCTGCTATCCTCTACACATATTCGGCTTTTAAATCAGATAAAAATATCCAGAACTCGCATTAATAATCTCCCTCTGGAAACGAAAGTTTCTGCAATTTTTTTCTAACTCAGACAAGAAAAGATTAAACATAACAAAAAGAACTCGTTGCAGTCACAGTTAAAGCACACATTACCAAACGATTTTATTAGTCCTGGCCAGTTATTTAATCATTTTCCTTTTTATCGCTTGGTCGGCTCCAAGGCAGTCGTTAGAAACTAATTAAAGACTAACAGGTTTTTTTTTAAAAATCTTAATTGAAATAAGTAAAACACTGATACATTGCCTAACAAAAAGCAATAGTTACACAAACAATAAGCACGTAGGAATTGTTTTAAAATTAGACACGCAACTAGCGGCAAAACTTGTAACGGATTACATAATTATGTTTAATTTGATGCAGAAGAATAGTTCCAAATTAGCGTGATTCTTTCCATTACGTTTGATGCTACAATAAAGAAGAACAATTATCATTATCAAAACAGTAGCATACAAAGGATATCGTTTGATCATATTCATGCACGAAATGTTCTATAAATAACTTTTGAATTTTAATGATTACAAAATGAAGTAAAAGTATTTGCTCGCTTACACACAATATATTTTTGGCTCTCTTTATAACTACGTTTCATTTGTCATTTTTTCTGACTATACTTAAAATTGGGTAAATCAAATGTTTTTTAGACACTTGCCAATTACTTTCACTAAAATTTTCCACTATTATTTAAGACTACAAATTTTTAACATCAATTTAACTGTTTCATGCAGTATTTTAACGTCAACTTATTAAAAGTTCTTTTAGGGTTACTTTACAGGTGTATTGAAAACTTAGTACATTATAATACAGATAGAAAATTTAGACTAACTGGGACAGGATTCTGACATAAAAAGAATTTCATGCCCGGAATTTCCTTATTTGTTTAGAAACTAATAAATATTTCTGAATAATTTTGTTTCTATCTATTTACTGAAATGTGATCTATTAAACTTGGTTAAAGAATTTTAAATTTGATTGTTGTAAGTACTTTTAAAACTTTTTCTGAGTTCAAAGAGTATAAAAATTTAAGTTTCAAAAATACCTAAAACCTTAAAACTTGAAGTTCATTAACAAAGTTCAATCGAGCACATTTAAATGGAAAGAATGGAACAAAAATTATTAAGAAATACTAATTAGTTACGAAATAAATAAGGAAATTCTAGACACATTATTTTCCGTAGGTTAACATAGAGGAAGTAAAATCCTTTTTCTGTCTGATGGGGACCCTTGACCATTAAAATTGGTCGAAAAATTTCAACAAGCTCAACTGGCTGCTTAAGATAATTTTAATAGCATACACGAATAATATTTTAATAATACATCCCTTTTTTGTGTTTCCTTTAAAAAAAAATATTCACAAAACGCATCCTCGTTTAGGTGCCACCCTTAACATCTTGAAATGACTGAATGATAATAATAAAAAATGATTTTGTGGGATTTATGATTTCAGTCGGTACTAAATGCTGGACAGAATTTTAAAAAAAAAATAGTTTTATGAGTAAAAGATGCAAAGTAAATTGCTACATTCTGCATTTTTAATGATCAGATGTAATTATCTGCTCAAGAAAATGACTGCTCGCAATTAATGTAACCTTCTAAATATAGCTTCGTAATATGATAACACTCCACATACCAGAAAAGAAAAAAAAAGGTTTGAAGACATAAAGACGTCCGGTCCATAGCCCAAATGATATGATGTCAAGGTCTTGAGACTGCGATGACAGGGGAAAAAAAAGGGAAAAGAAAACAACTAAACAAAAGTTAAAGGGTATTTCCCAACTATCATGAACATCAACCAGAAGATAGATGATCTTGACGATAAAAGATTACAGTCTCGTGAACAGAAATTCTTTTATGTTTTATCGAACAAGTAATAGATATCAGAGACGAGAGACGCCATGCTTCAGTTATCCGATTTGTCAGAAAATCGAATATAGAACCCAGATAGATACTTAAGGGATTATGCAGGAATACGAGAGAATAAAAAGGACTGTCTTTAGATCGAATAGAACGTTTGTACCATCATTTTTCACAAGGAATGTCAAATCCATGTTGACAGCATTTCAGTACGTGAGCAATAACCCTGAACTAATAAGCATAAATTCCATGCTTTTCCAAGAATGAATTTAGTAAATGGTGATTTGAAATGATGAAGAGTGATTTTTGCAAAATATTTTAATATTTATAATGTTCGCAAAGTCAGCTAAAACGTTTTTTTTTTCCTTCTTCTTTATCGATTTTATTAAATAAAAGAAAAAAACGTATTTCAAAATCAAATTTGCCTCCATGAGATGGATAATTTACAACATAACATATAATTTACAACACAATTTTGTTTTCATGAACTAATACATATTTTAAAATCTTATTTAACTTTTACGACTTCATTATTCAAAACATTTTACTAGTGTTTGATGAATAAATTACAATGTAAAGTGACTTATATTTGGACGGTGCAAAGTATCAATCACACTGTAAAATATTCTGGATGAAATTACCTTAAAAAATATCAGCATTCAGTTCGCTGGTACTTAACATGATTATCCATACTTTTAAAAACTTTATGACATAAGAAAAAAATAATTCTCATATGTACTCGGTAAAATATGTCACTGTACTGTACTTAGTAGCAGGAATATATTCGCAATATTTTTTTAGCAAGTTTGCATAACACGTTCTACAGCTCTTCTGTGATGTTTATTGAGTTGATTTTCTGGATTTTTTGTACAGCAAACAATGCCAGTCATTCCTCAAACGGTAAATACTTTTCGAATTTATTTTGCATGCAGATCCCATAATCTAATTTAAACTACTACTACACTGTCAGAAATTTTGATCGAGTTGAACCGTATATATCTTTCAAATTTGGTAAACGGAGAAAAGATTCTGGCAAAATGATCCAAACTGTATAGTAATGACATTTTTAGTAAAAAAAAAAAAACATTTCTAGTTAATTAAACTAAAATATACGATATTTAAACTATTCATTTGGTATTTTTTCCGTTTATATGGTGAAGACTTACTGGAAATCACCACCCATTTAGAAAAAAATATAAATCTGAAGAATAAATTTAACTGAATAGGTTTCTATGACATTTTTTATTTTATTATTTTAAGTTATCGTGATAAAATTAATAATTTTAGCACATTTTCCCAAATTTTATCACATATTAAAAAACCATACATCATTGTTCCTTTTATCAAAATCATTACTAAAGCACTAAGGTAAAAATTACCGAGATTTTTTGTGTTCCCATAGAGCCAGAAAGACTGCGAATTTTACCATATTCAAATAGTTTTAACCATAGTTTTTTTTCTTAGTGTACAGCCTTCATAAAGCGGTAGTTTGAAACATATTATTTTATATTTTAAACTTAATTACGCACTACAGTCCGTATGAAGGTGCCAGATTCAACTTCGAACTTATTTTTATGAGAGAGGTTGAAATAGGGTAGCCTTCTTTGTTGATTATTCTCCATTTATAGAAGTATAAAAGTTGAACTTATATTTTGATTGTCTTACATTATCCTCAATCTCGAGCTATCTTGAATTACAGAGCGCAAATAAACAGCAGAAAAGTTAACAATCTACAAAAGAAAAAGCCAACTCGACACTTCTTGCAATGAAACAAATACTGATGGCATACAATTGTTTTACTTAAACTAACACGTTTGCACTATCGATGGATGCAAGGAGATGGAACCATAGTGAATGGGAAGAGATAAGAATAAAAACTTCCCCCTAACAGTTTTCTTTCCAGCAATTCTCATTCCACTAATGATACCTAACACACTTCCTTTTATTTCGGACTCTATTAAAAAGAGGTAAGAAATAAATACACTTCGCTTCTGAATGCATCTCAGGGACCTATTCGTTCTCTCTCACGCCATTTTGTAAAGAAAAGGTTACCAGATAAGAAAATGGCGAAATATCGCCATTAAGGTTTAGATTTCACCGTTACGTTCTCACTTCTACACAACGCGAGTACACGTAAAATATATATAAAACAATCATATGAAAATTTAGAGAAAAAAACTACGTTTTTCCAGTAAACTAAAAATGTGAAAATAATATTATTTTTTCCAGATTTAAAAAAGAAAAACGTAGATGGCATCACTATTTCGAGAAACGTAAAGGGAATTTTTCTGTAGCAACTTATGGCACGTTTTATATTTACAGTGTAAAAACTTACAAGAGTAAAATTTTGGTTTAAAAAAATGGTTTTATTTAATTATTTTCATTTTTTCTTCTTTCTTAGTTGTAAGCATTAATATTATTTATACCGGAAAATGTGCAAAATTTCGCTTGGTGGTAAATTTTTCTGGTGCCAATTAAAAATAAATAATAATTATAGTTCGCTAATATAATTATAGTTAATTAATATATATTATAGTATAGAAATAATAATTATAGTTTTTAGCAATATAATAGAATTATTTACAAAACTACTTGTAGGTTTTTCTTTTAATTAATTCAAGTTTAATTAGTTTTAAGTTTTATTCAAAACAATTAAATGTTAACTTTAATAAGAGAATAAAAATTTATTTCAAATAAGGTTTAAAAAATTGTTGAATGATAAATTTCAGAAAACTGTGAAAATTTAGAAAAATTGCTTTTTAATATCGTTTTGAAAAATCATTTAGTAATTATATTTTTGTATTTTAATTAACTAAAAATGCAGCAATTATTCTATGACATATTCCAGATTTGATTCGGGATTTTTAAATTAAGCATTTTAGCGTATCGCACCCCGGCAAGAAAAGTGACACAAGTCAAAATGGTCAGTAAAAAATTGGTATGAGGTTATGTCAATGAAAATTTGGTATGAGGTTATGCCAATGAAAAATTGGTATGAGATTATGCCAATGAAAAATTGGTATGAGATTATGTCAATGAAAACTTGGTATGAGATTATGTCAATAAAAAATTGGTATGAGGTTATGTCAATAAAAAATAAGTATGAAGTGCTCCACCAAGCTCAAAAGATGTCTCATCTCTAGATTGTTCCATTTCAGAATAAGTTTTATAATATTCTTTATAAGTCGATTTTTCTCAAATGCTGTTTTTTGACTTCTGTCACTTCTCTTGCCGGGGTGCGATATATACAACAAAATATGTACATAAATATTATATTATTACGCTTCAGAAAAATCCCTAGGAGAATTAAATAAGACAATTAATATCATTTTAAAATAATCAGTGATATTTAAGCGTAGGGTTAATAAGATTTCTTTAGAAGAGAATTTCGCAGAAAAAGCTAAAAAGGATAAAATTACGCCAAATACGTTCTTTTATAAAAGAGAAATATTTCCTGTTAGGAGAATAAAATCTGTCATTGGTACCTATGGAAGAGAGAAGTGATGGAAAATATCTTGAAGAGAGTCACTTCAAGAAGCTTAAGTTCGATAATTTAATTAAGAAAGGATGGCTCAAAGATTCGAATGAGGGATTATCTTTTCAAGTATTTCCTCAAACAACTCTCAAGTGAAGAAGAAGAATTTCAATTAAGACGACCGTAAATCGATTTCTGTTTGATAAAGGGGAAAAAATGAGATAAATTAGTCGCATCTAATTTCGTTCCCTGTCAGTGGAGTACATTTTAGTAAAGAGAAAACCGAACTACATATTCTTGTTACGTTTTTAAAACTGACAAATTTCGACGTATTTGAGGCTTTTGTAGCTTAATTTTAACCCGTCAGAACAGTTTACAATTAAATTATGGAAGCCTCAATTTTCGACCTAGATCTTTTTAAATTCCTAAGCCTATATCGCCAAGACTAGTCACTCACACTTAAATTTCTTCTCCAACAATACACAAAATATTTTAAGGCAAAACGAATAATAAAAATGTAAAATTGGTCACGAAAGGCACTTGGCAATTTATATATAAAATCGGTCTTGTTTACCCTGCAATCGAATACCTCAAAGTGACGTCAAAGTAGGTAAGTCATGGTATTTTTCGATTCAGAAGCCAATCAGGTTCGACGCAGGCATGACGTCGCTTACTGGTATCCGATTAAATCTGATTTAAATCACATGGTTAGGTATAATCACTTCACTTCTTCTCGAGTTGCAAGTATCCAAGTTTAAAAAAAAAATATCTAATGACGATCGACGAATATCGACAATTTAAGCATGGGAACATTGCAGTGAAAATAGCTTATTTAAAAAAAAAATTTCATTAAATAAACAAGAAAAATTCTCTGTAATATTAACTGATTGATTATTTGTCAGAGGATAGTTTAAAAAGCGAATTTTCACATGTCTAAATTTACATATATGGAGACACCTACTTCAGCGACAACAGGTCTAAACAACGTTTTTTCAAGATGATCAATGAAATTTGAAGTCATGAAATTTTTATTGTAAAAAAAAAGTTAAATATTATTATTCTGAATTTAATTAGTTTATCAAAAAAAAAAGGTACAGTGCTTAGTATTGTCATAAAAAGAAAACTCAATAAGATTAACAGCCATATTTTTAACAAAACAAAATACACAATTTTGTTGTTCTGAAGACACGTGTAATGTATTGTGTTTAAATAATTTTGATAAAATGCTAACATGTTGCGGGAACAACGTAATGAAAATTTGGCAATACATCATCGATTCAATCAGAATCTCACTAAAAAAAGCTGTAGACATGTAACAAATCTCAATCGATTCTTTTTAAGAAACTATAAAAAAAATTAAGCATTGTTTACAAGTTTTAAATAAAAATACATAAAAAACAGAATTGTTCAGTGACGTATAATTTTAATGACATTCCGTAATTTCTTTGTTAAAGTTAAAAAACTGTAGAAACTAGACGATATCAGTAATATTTTGCATTTTTGCAGAAAAAAATATGCTTCAACCTTGATACTTTTTCAATGGATGAACAGTATTGTATTTACAGCCAAGGAAAAAAATGTACACCTCATATTAATTTTGCAAAGATGTTGGTTAAGCCATATAAAAATTTCTTTTCATATCCTATCCTATTCTAAGATAGAAAAAAAAAAGCCTATTAAGGTTCTGAAAATTTAGGGGAATGATATTTCACCATAATTTCATTCAAAATGCGTTTTTCTATGCGAAATAGCCCACCATTTCATTCATATTTACTATCCTGTTAGCTATTGGTAGCGAAATCAGAACAAATTTATATTAATGTATATAAACTGAAAGAAAAAAATCAATTCTCTAAGAAACGTGATAAGTTAGTGTTACTATCACATATAAGACAAATGACTGTGAAGCCAAACCTATTTTATCAGGAGTTACATCACAAGGTTGTGGTTCATATCACGCGCGAGACTTATGATAAAGGTAAAGGGTATCGTGATAGAAGCGGTATCGACCCAACGATCTAGTGGTCAGAAAGAATTTTCTTTTTCCTTTTTGGGTCATTAAAATATCTCTTTTAGTTATGAAAAGATAGTACCTAATCTTAAGAAGAAAAAAATATGTGTAGATACAGCGCCAAAAGAGTCCCTTAACTTCAGCGGTAAAAAAAAGCGCCTATATTCCTGGTCGGGCAAAAATCTAAAAATTTATTATTTAAAGTAAAGATAAATAAATATTAAATCAAAAAAATATTCAATATTTTGAATTATTCAATAAAATTATTAAATATAAAAATTATTTAAAGTGGAAAAAAACACATTTCGAAGAATTTCTCCCGGAGTTTAGCATCCACTTTGCCCCAAATCTAATTATATAGACCAATTTAAGATCATATAATAGACCAATTTAAAACTATATAAAAGACCAAAATGTATGAAAATATTTCAAACCAAATTATATAGACTAGCTTATATAGACTTAACGAAAATACTTCAAATCAAACTATGTATACCAACTAATATAGACTTATACGAGAATGTCTCAAATCAAATAACTTAAAGCAACTTGTAACTTTTATAGACTTATAAGAAAGTGTCCCAAATCAAATTAATTAGACCAACTTGTAACTTATATAGACTTAGACGAAAGTGTCTCAAAAATTATATAAACCAAACTTGTGATGACATAGAAGACCAGCTTATATGAAAGTGCCCCGATTTCTTACTAAAATTTCATTTCCGAACTACGCCGTTTTATTATTTTTTCCATAATTCATTTAAGAATTATATTTTTATATATACTAGGATTAAAATGACAGTGGTTTAGTAAAAGAAACAATTATAGCGTAAAACTACTACGCACACTTTCTCTTTCTACTTCGTCCATATACGCAATTTAATAAATAATTCTCATTCGCAAGTGATTAAACTACAATAAAATAACAAAAAGAAGCAAATGACAGTCAGTTTAAAGACATAAAATTAATGGTTTCATATTGAAAGTAAAATTCTAAGATGAACCCGAAAGATGAAATTTAAAAAAAAGTATTCAGCAGCATTGACAGTGATTATAAATACTGTTTGTCAGTTAGCAAGAAGCCATCTACATTGTAGCAGCATTGAGGATTAAAATTCCGCAGTCTCATCTGCATTGACACTCACTCCGCTCCTATTCATCATCCAGAAAGAAGAGCAAGAGATACTCACCTCTTCATCCTCTACATCAATCCCCGCATCCGAGAGCAAATCCTCATCACTGGTCGTTGGATCGTCCATGGATGACTTGCACCAACGGCGTCGCCGGCAGGACGGCGACCAAACAACCTTCCCCGCCATCTGGGACATTATCTACACTACCGGACACACGCAAAAATACACAACACTCAAAATAAAAAATAACACACAGAGAAAAGAAACACGCGGAGGAAAGAAACGATCATTCCATCAGATCGAAGATGATCCACAATTTTTCTTCTTCTTCTTCGAAGTAACAAAAAGAAAGAAGACGAAATAAAAGCTGTGTGAAACTCGCCAACCGACTTCGTCGGATGAACTATCGTCTTTGTGGTGGAAAAGATAATGTGGATGAAAAGGATGAGAGTTGTTCATCATAGAGGGCGCTGAAGCAGCGTTTCAAAGAACAGAGAACACCGATAATAAAGATGTATACCAGAGGTTCATTAATATTTTGCATCTCATTTCGCCAAATTCTGGTGTTTGTTAATTTATAGAATACTTTTTGTTGATAAGCAAGTCTTACACGCATTAAAGTTACGTAATATAATATTTTACATATAACGTAAATAATTACGTAAAAACGTAAATATAATATTTTATATATCAGAAATACATTATGAGAAATGGAAAGAAAATATAATCTTATAAAACACTACTCTTCTAGAATCATACAATCTTTCTTTCTTTTTTCTTAATTAATGTATACGTAATAATTATATACTAATCTATGTAACTGTATCATTATTACACATATAATTGCATTATAAAATACCTAAAAAAATTTAAAATTTATATAAATTTTTATTAATAACTTGACTTAGCCAAAAAGATAATGATAAAGTTCAATTTCAGTCACAACAGTTAAAATGCTACGTTTTAATTTATATATATTACTGATACAAGAACGGCTTTAAATTTAGGGAAAAACATATTTGAGGAATTGGAATACTACATTTTAAAATATGTTCTCAATACCAATATCTGCGAGACCTTCCATAATATTTGTAAATTGATACTGTTTATTATTACAGAAATTATGCATTATTATTACTAGTATTATTTAAAAAAAAAGCTTTAGTTTATGATAAAGTATGGCACATCAATAAATATCCTTTCAAAATGATAAATAAATGTGCAAGTTGAATAAAATTCCTAAAGAATATGAACTAAGGGGTTAATGTTTATTTGAGAAAGGTTATGAGTATTCATTAAAATTATGAAAATTAATTTAATATTATTGTTATTCATATGTTTAATTTATCCATACGTATTAAGATTTTTGTATAAATAATAACATGATAAATAGACAATTCTAAATATTTATTACTGTTTTAAGTTATTATGAAGTTAAAAAGAATTTTAAACATTGCAGTTAAATTAATTAACTTTTTAAAATCTTTTTAATTTAATATACAAATTAAGTAATGATAAAAGACAGTTTTAAATTTAATCTACGACTTAAAACTTCAAAATAGAAAATTCTGAAAAAATACCCCTTGAATTGTGACTTGTGAATTTTTCTTGTTTTTGAACTTTATGAACTGATNTTTTTGGTTAGATTATAAAACAGGCTGAAAATTTAGTTTTAATGTTATTAAGAGTGTAGAACTACAAAAAAAAAAATATTTTTCATCATTGATTATAACTTTTTTCAATATTGAATTCAATGCAGTACTATAAAAACAAGTATTATCACAGGAATTATTAGCAAAGTATGTTCCAAATATTAGTAGTCTTATATAGCTACCTCAAATTTAATCTGATATAAATGTTTTGTTTTCTATGAAAATAGGGAACTTGACTGGATAACTAGAATTTAATTTTTTCCCAAACAACTATTAAAGGATTTCGACACATTTAATTTAAAAACATTTTAGTAATTAATTACTAATAGTTATTTATTATTAAAAACTAAAATTATCACTTAGTGAAGCATAATAAAGCTTAACATAGTTCGTATTCTAATATTTTTTTTCCTTTTACAATTTCTTATTAATAAAAATATAACTGCAAATAAACCTTAAAATTATAATACACAGGTGGCAATAATTTATCATAATTTCCAAAGATAATGACAGCAAGCTTTCTACTATAATCAAAAATGAGTGCTCAAGTTTTTAAAAAAAATTGCCTAACTAAGGCTTTTAAAACCTCCTCCAGGTATTTACTTTGCTTTGAAAAAACAAAACAAAAGCAAAACACACAAAACATTTCCTGTCTAGATGCAAAAATTTACTATCAAAATAAAGAACCATTTTACGCTGCTGTATTTTTCTTCAAATGAGATTTAAAAAAAATAATCTTAAAACAAATGCAGCCATTAAGCAGAGAGAAGGGAAGGGTAATTAGGAAAAGGAATAAAAAGAGGAGGAATTTAATGAAGAAAAATATTTGTATTTGTTTTCGATTAGATTTAATATTTTTCAAAAAGCTGAATCCCTTGCATTAATCAACGATAAAAACCAACTTTTTTTGTTGCTTTGTTTATTCATTCAATAATTGCAAGAATTTTTCGGTTTTTTACAATCGTTTGTTTACCTTTGTTTCGAATATTAGTCCACATTTTCAGATTAAAAAGGAAGGATGAAAAATGTTGACATTTTATGTATTTATAAAAAAGTAAAATTCTGAAAAATATACTTTTATTCATTTTTACATCATTATTTTTTAATTATCTTTAAAGAAAGGAAGACAAATGATGAGAAAAATATAATTTTTTTCTAACAAGAACGATTATACAATACTGTGTTCGAAAAGTAAGGATTTGATAAATGTGAATCGTGGAATAAAGGTGTGTGTGTAATGATGGCATACTGAGATTTGACTTTGGTAGATTTTACCTTTAACGCAGGATAAAAAAAATTGGTGTTTCATGCTGTATTTCAGAACTACAAATTATTAAAATGCTGAATATATGCTAATTTCATTGATTTTGGCCCAACTGAGTACAAAATAATGAAAAAAGAATAAAAAAATATGTTTATTAAAAATTCAGCATCAAAGGGTTAAGAAAACATTAAAATGATTTATTTTCCACTAAAAATGTATTAAAAATTAAGCTTTTAAGAATTTTAAACAACCTAATATTCATATGACTGTATAATATTAGTATATTAATTTAATGATTTTTTTATGTCAAAAGTTAATTTGAAACTTTTTATGTTGAACCAAAACTGACATACAAGGACACGTTTCGATTTTTGCACAGAAAATTTTAAAATCTAGCCAAAATATTTCAAAGCGAACTATTTCAAAATTAGAATTCAAAGTTTTGAAAACTTACGATCTTATCAACCTTGACTAGCTAAGACTGTAAAATAATTTCTCATTCATTATTTTTTTTTTTACGTAAATTGTTTCGTAGCTTTCGTATTTGAAAAAAATCTGTCACATCGAAACACGTTTTGAGTTAGGTACAAAAATTTAATCACAATTTGAAAGCTAATTTCAATATATTTTTTACATCAAATGTGAATTTCTAGGTTTCATATTGGGGTACAAAAGTCTTGAAAACCTTGAATGAAGATAAAAATAAGGAAGTCGAAACAAAGCTAGCTGTACAAAAATGAATGGCAAAAGTCCAAGCTTAACTTCTTTAAGTTTTATCACCAACTTCAAAGACCTACTTCAGTGATCCTTTCATTTTTGTACAGGTGTTTAATAACGGAAGAAAACATTGCAAGAGAAATAGCAATTTCTGGAGAGGAGCCCATTGAGTTGCAATTATTATTTAGATAACGGAATCGTTCCAACTTTATCTCTTTTACCGATACAGAGTTAAAATGAAAGTGAAAAATCTTTTAAGTCTCAAATTAAACCACCTTCAAATGTTTTGAGTATTTCCCCCAGCCTAAACGAAATGTATTTTCGCTATTATGAAATTTTTTGTCCAGATTTGAAAGACTTTAGAACAGTGATTCTCAACCACTGTGCCGCGGCACTTTTGTGTGCCGCCAAATTCTTAAAATGTGCCGCCAAATATTAGAAATGATACATTAAAAATTATAATGCTTTTTTTTATTGCGAGTAAAGTTTAAATTTAAGAAAAGTGTATAGATAATACTATTATATATATACTTTTTTATAATTTTTCCACCCCTTAACTACGTGAACATCTTTGTCGGCGACTGTCTTAAAATAAGACAATCTTAAAATAAGAAGGAAGAGTTTAAATTGTCTTTGACAAAAATTTTGAAATAAGTAGAAAACTTAATGACTATTAAAATTATTAATTAACAAAAGCAAACAAGCTGAGTATTAACTTTCAAACGGAAATAAAAGCTAATCATTAAAGTAAGCTACGCAATTTATAATTCTAAAAACAAATTAACAAAGGATAACTAGCAAAAAATAAGCTAACAATTAATAATTAGCAATAAAACTAATTAACAAGAAATCACAAAAAAATAATAATTAATGTAAAAAACTAACAGTTAATAACAATAGAAAACAAGCTAACAATTAATAACTAGCAAAAAAATAAGTAACTGTTACTAACTATTAAAAAATTGGTCGAAAGAAATAATTAATCCCATAATAAACGTGCTTTTTGTAGTTCAAAATTTCACATTCAAAATTATTATCACAAACTATTTAACACAGTGTATTATAGGTAAGTAAACAACTTTTAAACTAATTTGTTTTCACTGTGTGCCGTAAAATTTCGAAATCGTTGAAAGTGTGCCGCCTTCAAAAAAGGCAATTTATAATTCTAAAAACAAATTAACAAATAATAAGCTAACAATTAATAATTAGCAATAAAACTAATTAACTAGAAATCGCAAAAAAATAATAATTATTGTAAAAACTAACAGTTAATAATAATAGAAAACAAGCTAACAATTAATAACTAGCAAAAAAATAAATAACTGTTACTAACTAATAAAAAATTAGTCGAAAGAAATAATAATTAATCCCTCAATAAATGTGATCTTGTACTACATATTATTTTATTCCACATTCAAAATTATTATCACAAACTATTTAACACAGTGTATTATAAGTAAGAAAACAACTTTTAAACTAATTTTTTTCATTGTGTGCCGTCAAATTNTCCAATTGCTGCAGCTTAAAGGACTACAATAGGAATCTCATCCTATTGTAGTCCTTCAAGCTGCCTCAGGATCTCATCCCTGCATCAGCGACCGGTCAGAGCTCCGTTTCGAATGATATGGTGATCGGTGTGCCCATCAATGGAGATCATCCCTCACCGTTAAATCGTATACTTTCGAGCACGAACGTAAAACCAAAAGTAAATCATTCACCAAGTTAGCGCGATGTGGCCTGCAATTGTCTTCCATTAACATGACGTCATTTCCAATTGCTGCAGCTTAAAGGACTACAATAGGAATCTCTTCCTATTGTAGTCCTTCAAGCTGCCTCAGGATCTCATCCCTGTATCAGCGACCGGTCAGAGCTCCGTTTCGAATGATATGGTGATCGGTGTGCCCATCAGTGGAGATCATCCCCCATCGCTAAATCGTATACTTTCGAGCACGAACGTAGGATTGTTTCTAGTACCACGTTTCTCCCAGATGAAAATACCCTTATTATCAGGATGAACAGAAAAACGGGACTCGTAAGAACAGAGAAAAGAATATTGTGCCATTCATTTCTCATCCAGTTCACATGCTCTGTTGCCGCGAAGGTGCTTTGCCGTTAACGTGATACACATCATTGATCGGCGAGTGTACAGACGTACAGGGGGAAGTCGGTTTCGGCCACTTTGTGACGAAACTGTAGTGCCAGTAGCCGAACGAAGGTGTTGTTGAATAAGAGTTACATTCATATTTCGGTGTCTTCGAACCGTTAGCGTTACATAACGGCCTTCTTTGGGCGTTGTTACACGTCTACGCCCTTGCCCTGATTTAAGGTCTTTGTGAAACTCCAATGGCTTCTGCTACTTCGGCTTATGTTTGGCCTACCTCTAACAGACCAACAACTTTCCAAGCTTCTGATTCGGTTTTAAATGACTTCGTCAAGCCATCGCACTCATCGAAACAACGCGATTACTGAATGTCGACCGTTTTTTTTCCTCTTCGTCTTACATTAAGTTGAAAGCCAAATCAAATTCGCTGCCGCTAAACCGTCGCATTCGACATCATACTCAAAATTTGCATACTGCGAAATTTGAAAATAAGAAAAATTTGCATTAGTGACTCTCTTCTTCCATTTTATGCAACAACAGAAAAAATGCCAATACCGTTATTTTATACAAGACCTACAGTATCCTTTAATTGTTTTGAGCACTGTATTTTATAATCTGTTGTAAAATTAAATAATTGAGCTACTCATCACTATCGCCTGTTTGGAAAATTGACAAATAAGACTAAAATAAAAAGGAAAAAATCTTGACATAAGATTGGAAAGGGAAGGAACAAAAGGTTATGCTAAGTCGTGAGATCGTGTTAGTCATTTGAAAGAAAAATGGAAAAACAAAAACCACAACGCGACATTCGCGACTTTCAAAGAAAGCTTTGTTTGAATGACCGCCGCGGTAGATCTAAAGAAAGTGTCAAGACATTATTCTCCTAGCAGCCCTATTTTTTTACACAAAAAAAGAAAAAATGATAAGTTCGATGTACCCATTTTGTCACCAGTTTCACACACTTGTTTCAATTTCCTTTTGTTAGAAATATTTTTCAAAGGAAAAAAATGCAATGAACAATGACCAAATTCTTTCTATGCAATGCAATGCTTAATCATTTGCACCATTATATAGTGTGGTGAAAATTTGCTACATACACCGAGGGAAAAAAAAGTATGATCAAAATTACCAGAATGTGGTAACATTTACCATGTGTCTAGACCTATGGGAACACCAAAAGTAAAATTTTTTATCGGAGCACTGTGGTTAGGATTTTGGTAAAATTAGCAGTAACATTTGGTTTCATAGTATGTGATAATATTTGGAAAATGTGATAATGCTTGGTAATATTATTACGATACCTTAGAGCATAGCAAAATGACCATTTATTCGGTTAAATTTACTTTTCAGTTTTGTATTTTTACTAAATATGTAGTAATAAGAACTGAAATTACGAGGACCCGAATTTCGGGCAAACCAATAACCATACAAATGGAAAAATTACCAAATTAATGGTTTAAATACCGTATATTTTGATCTGTAATGTCTTCTTTTTTTTCTTCATCGAAACTGTCATTACCGTACAGTACGTTAATTTCACCAGACCTTTTTTCTCCGTGTACAAGGTAGAAAATTAGATTAATATTACGGTTCAACTATATGCTGATTGAAACTGATAATATGGATATAATCTTGATAACAATATAATATGGTACAAACTTGAACAGAAAAATGGTTCAATTGAATACCCTATTGAGGTTGCAGCATGTCTGAACCATATTATGGTTCAGCGTTGTACCTATTTTTCTGAGAATGTATGCGCTCCAACAAGAGCGAAAAATGCAAACTCTAAATAAAATGCGATTTTTACTCATATCAAGATTTTTATTTCATAAAATAGACTTGTACGTGCACCAGAGAAAAGAATTGATTCGGCACGGAAAGTATGGTGAATGTATATGACAAAAAAACTTGACTTGGCCACCCTTTGCTCAAACAGTCAAGATTTATCTTTCACAAAATTCTTCTTTTGCAAAGTACTCTCTTTCAACTTTTATAAGGATCAAAAAGATCTAGAAAGATTTCCTAGAAAACTGGAGAGTTTCTTGGAATCGGAACTCTCGAAAAATCGATAGTCTAGAGAGGCAGCTTTTCCTTATTCTCGGTTAAGTCTGCTGGAGCTCTAATATTTAAACGACGAGCTAAAACCTCATCCACATAAATAGCTATCAACTCACATTAACCATTTCTGAAATATGCAGATCATAAAATCCTGAAATTCTATCATTAATCATAACCTATAACCATGCGCGTTAATTCCATCTATTTAAACCATCGTGTTCCGGTAACGATTTTCTTGATCATTTATATTAAATGCACCTGCCGAACACCACCTCTCTGAAGCAGCTTGTTTTAATTGCTTTGCCTGATAATTAGGAGTTAATTTATGTTACGTTTAAATCGATCTCTGTTTGATATAAATGTCTTTTCTCCTCAATTTCCAAAGACTGAAGGAACAGTAAAGAGTTCTGGAACTTAATGATAGTTAAAATTAGTTTGTATTGGATAAAATTAGTCATAATATCTGCTATGAAAAACCTGATTATCACAAACAAAAGAGCAAATTTGAAGAAATGCATCACTTTTAAAAGATAAACATTTTTTATACAGTTTATTTTTAATCTACTTTTTAATATGATATTAGATATGATAATGAGATAATTTTTAATATGATAATAAGATACTAGTTTTCAAAAAATTGTTTTTAATCATTTTGTTAAATTTTATACCTTAGTCTTATTATGCAATAATGTGATTCAAAACCAGCTGATTTTTTTTCATTGGATTTAAAAAACAATATTAATGCGTTAATATTTACTAATATGAATTATTTTTTAGTTACTAAAGCTTTGATATAATTTCAAAAACATTATGAATGTATTTATATTTACGTATTAACATTTAAAAATATTTATAAGTATGTTTTTTTACACTAATATTAAAAAAAAAGAACAGAATTTTAGCGAGTTGCTTTTTTTAATGAAGTATCGCTCCATCTCAAAAAGTAAAGTGGTACTGTTACTTTCATCGACAATAATTAAGAAAAGTCAATAGTTCATATTAAAATGACAAATTATAATTATTATTTGTATTCAGATAAATAGCAAAATATTCTTGAATGTTAAAAATTATCTTAAAGTAATCACGCAGCCTAATTCTAATGTCTGAGTTCATTCCAAACTCAACAAAAACACAATATAAATAATAAACAAAATTCGATATTAAAAAATGAAACAATTAAGGAATTTTTTTACCTCTTTTCATGCATTAGAATGTTATTTTTGAATAAATGATTTCTAATTAAATATTTTTTGTTTTTAAATTAATTTATAGATATGAAATACAATTTTCTATGTGATAAAAAAAGTATTTTCATTTTATACAATAGCAGAAATTCTTTTTTGGGATTTTGTATTATTTATACAATTGTACTGGTTTTAAAGTTATTAAATTCCATTTTAGTTTATTTTTCTTACTTTTTCTTGATGAATTTAAAAATTCGCATGGGATTTTTCGCTACTGAAAAAGCAAGCAAATTTTATTTAACGCTAGTAATTTTCAACCAAAAATGGAACTACCTTTTAGCCACTAAGAGGCTACAAAGTCAGTATTAGTGGCAACTTACATTAATTTGAAATTAACTTTTTCGAGCATTAGTATAAACGATACATAAACAAAAAATTTATACTTCAAGTTCAAAATTTAATGCACTTTTCCTGTGCATTAAATTTAATGCAAAATTTAATGCACAGGAAAGAATATAAAATAATAAAAAATTATATTTTAATATCTCAATTTAACAAATTAATAAACAATATTTTAATATCACACTTTAACAATTTAATAAACAATATTTTAATATCACAATTTTAAAATAACTTAACGCATATAACATAATTTCATCCCTTAAATTTATTTATTTCTAAAATTTGGATTAGCTTGTTTCAAAATGTATATAAGAAAAATACCAATTTTTTTAGCTACTACTATTAGAGTCCCCATAAATTATATAAGTTGTTGATAAGCAACAATTTTTCACTATTTCGATAGCTTCATAATATTGATTCCATCTTAATAGAAAAAAAAATTTACATCAAAACAGAAATAATTTTTTTATTTCAATTCATAAATATAATTTCGAAGACTATTTTAAGAGAATAATGTAATTTCTTTTTCTTATTAACGGGAAAAAAATCTATTATATTTGAACAGATTGGTACGAGCGAAATGAGTCTGTGTTTGGTTTCTAAATTAAAATTTACGAAAGGAAAGATTTAGTCTAAATTGCTAGTTATTACTAATAGTCTAAGTTAGAGTTAAATCTATTATCTTGAAAGGTTATCAAAGAACTTTTCACAATATGATATGAAATGAAGTAAACAAGGCTATTATATGAAATTAAGTTTCCTAATATGCAAAAATATTGCACAAAAAACACTGAAAATTTTTAAAAAAATACTAAACAGCATTTATGTTTTTTTCTTAATGTTTAAAAATAAATATCAAATTGTAGGATTACCAAAAATATGCAATGCAATATTTACACCCAATTATAAACCAACTGTCATAATCTGAAAGCGAAGATTTTAAAAAAGAATTAGTAATGGAATTTGTATTGTGATATCTGCTCTCGAAATTAGAAGCTTTTATTCACTGCATTTCGCAGTTTTATTCCAGTTTAGTTCCAATTACTATTTCTTAAACTCATCCAATAGCAGAAACCTCTCATTTTGGTAATAACTACAATGGTCATTTTTTTGGAGAGAAAATAAGGTGATAAGCGTGCCAAAACATCTGCCAAGAAAATGCAGAGGCAGGTGTTGATTAGCGCCAAGTGTCACACGTCAAAACAGGTCCCACCAGGTGAATGATAGCCTTCCTTATAACCCTTTTTACAGTATGAGCCCTTATTGCGGGCACCTGCTCCACGAAAAAAAGTTCTGGAGACAATTATATTTAGAGATGACGTCTAATTGATGTGGCGTAGCATTCAAATGTGCTGATTGAGTCCGGAAGCGATTGATTAAAAAGGTACTAAGTTTTGTTTTGCGATCTGATGCTTAGAAGTTTTTGTTTCAGTATTTATTGAAATGCAGCTGGTGAAAATATCCAACAGAATTGCTTTCAATAATTGCTTTAAAGATTTTTAGTCTTCAACTGATTATCTTAAACTATCGATTGCAACTCGTGGAAAAGAATTTCTGGAGGGGAAAAAAAATAAAAGATCACAATGCAAAACTGAAACCTTGAGTAATGTTCAGCGAAGTTCATTTTAAAAGTTAGACTAATTTGACGATCGTTTCGGTTCGGGTCGTTGAGCTCGAATTTAATGTAAATGAAACTTTTATATGGATGCAATTAGATATTTTTGTAAAAATTAATGTAATATACAAGGAATAATTTGAAGTATACAGAAAGGAACTTTGAATATTTTGGTCCAAGCCCGAATTTAATGTAATAGAACTTTAACTTGAAGGTTATTTGGTATTTCTATGAAAATTAATATAATATAGGAGGAATAATTTGAAGTATACAGAAAAGAACTTTGAATATTTTGTCCCAAGCCCGAATTTAATGTAATGGAACTTTAACTTGAAGGTTATTTGGTATTTTTATGAAAATTAAAAAATAATATACAAGGAATAATTTGAAGTATACAGAAAGGAACTTTGAATATTTTGTCCCAAGCCCGAATTTAATGTAATGGAACTTTAATTTGAAGGTTATTTGGTATTTTTATGAAAATTAATATAATATAGAAGGAATAATTTGAATTAAATAGAATGGAACTTTGAATATTTTATCCTGAGCCTGAATTTAATGTAAGGAAGCTTTTCATTTGGATGTAATTAGGTGTTTTTATGCGAATAGCAGAAATAAATTAAAGAATACCGAACGGAACTTTAATTTGGATGTAATTAGATATTTAAGAAAATTAATGTTGAAGAATACAGATCGGAACTTCGAATATTTTACGCGTTTTATAACGTATAGTGGTATTATAATATGTAATGTATTAATTATTGTCTTGTTAGAGGTTAAACTTGTGATGTATTAAAAATAACAAAAAGATATGACACGCTTCATTTTAATACAATTAAATGAACACTCGTTGAAAAAGTATTATTTGTATCGATTATTATGACACAATAAGCTAAGTGTATTGGAATTAATAAAAAAAAATCTTCTTGAGTCCTAATTATTTACTTTAAAAATATAAAATGTTAAAAGATCCTTTGCACAAGCTTCTAATTATTCCATGCATATTTAACTTAAATTTTAAAATAACCTAGTAACTAGATTTGAATTCTGTTTACTTTAAATCGAATTCGAGATCAGTTTTGAATTGCGATCCCAAAGTTCTTTTTTTTTCCGGCGCTTGATTTTTTCTGGGTAAGAGGTCTTTCTTAAGACAGAGTAAACAAATTTGAAAAGTAAAAAAAAAACATGTATTGTAAAATATTTTTAAAGCTACTCCAAAAAAATAAATCTGTGAAAAGCGAAGAAAACTGGCAGTTCATGACAAGAATTTCTCCGTTTTATAAATTCAAAATGCCCATTTTCAACAAAGATTTGCCATTTTTTCCAGTAAAGGTTCAGCAAATATATCTGCTTCTTATGAAATTTAGGTTCAAAATCTTATTTTCCTCAAATACATATTTTCTCATCTTAACTATATTTTTTTTCTTTATTTCTTTTTAACTGAGATTTTTCTAGTATGTTCAGTGACTAATCAAATATTGAATTTCAGATCAGAATCAATTTACATAAATTGAGAAATATTTAGGGAAACACAAAGAAAAAGACGTGAATAAATGGATACTTTTAAAAAAATGTTTTCAATATTTAATAAATTTTCTCTTTTTCATTAAGAATTATCTCTCTACAATTCCACAACTGAAAATAATGAATTCAGTAAAAATGTTCCTTTTAGAAAAGAATCCAAATTTTTTTCCTTTCAAGCTTTAGAAGTTTGCTTAAAAACCCGCTTTAGAATTTTAGAATCTAAAAGTTTATGAGTGCGAGAAATGCAGTTAAGATTTGTGCTAAACACAATAAAATAATATTTAATATCTTATCTTCTAAACTAAAATTTATTTTCAAATATATAGTAGAGTAAAAACAATAAAACTGTATAGAGTATCACCTGATAATAAGGATTTTACATAGAATCTTACAGTGAGTCTAATAATTTGGCCAGGGACTGTATAGGTCCGTCAAGGGTTAAAATAATGAAGAGAAAGAATGCTAGAGTTCAATACGCTTCGAATATACGGGCCTCACTATTCAGTGGTGTTTCTTTTAATGACCGATACTAAACTTGCCTTTCCCATCACGTCGAAAATGTGTAAGAAACAAAAGCTTATAAGGCCTCTCTTGTAACCTTTTTCTACGGTAGTTCCAGAGAAAATAATAAAATTTATCTCGTCGGATTCTAGCATAAAGGGGCACTCCATACATATTTTTTTTTATCTCTTTTAGTTAAAGGGATAGGGGAAGATTGGGCTTTTCGATAGATATCACTTTATCTCTGCTATCAATCTTTTGCCCTACACAAATATTAACTCACTAGTGTCTTGCAGAGGAGATAATCAATCTGTTCTAACCCCACTTCAAGCAAAAGTGAAAAAAAAATTTTTTTTCATTTTCAAATTTATAAAATATATAAATAATTTCCTACTTAGTGCATTGAAATCAACAGAAAAGAAGAGCACCGATTAGAAACTATTTTTTGCTTCTTCAGATAAATATACACGAAGCTCGTTAGTTCAAAATTCATAAATGAAAAGGTACTTCAATTTCACATTGAACGTCACGTGTGTTAAGTTAATAATTGCATCAAACAAAAATATTTATCAAATCAAATAAAACAAAAATAAGCAGATATTAAACTTAAGAACAAGTGCCTAGAAAATATTTTTAGTTATAAACAATGTATTGTTTATAATTGTTTAGTTAAAAACAATTCAAATGAAAACATTTCAAAGGAAACATTTTAAGTTTATTAATTAATCGGCACAAATAATAATTTAAATTGAAAATAAAGCACAATTAATAATAGTTCGGATTTCCGACATTCGAAATAGAGGTTTGCTGTCATTTTTTGCAACTAATAATAATTTCAATTATTGACTATTTTTTAAGATTTATTTCTAAATATTTTTGAATAGTAAAGCTTAGTAAAATTTTACATCCTAAATTACATTTATTTAAAATGACAAAATTCAAAATTAAAATGAAACAGGTTGAATGGTCAAGAAATTAAAATTTAAAAAAGAAAGTCTGATAATTAAGTTTTTATTTCTCATAAACTGTCCAATCAATTTTACTTAAAATTTAAATTTTGGAAGCTAAAATTAAATTTTTTAGATGAAGTTAAAATGCTTATATCTTACGATTTAAATATTCTTACGATTATTGTTAAATATTTATCATTAAAAATTATTACACACTTTTGTTTAGATACATTATAAGTAAAGGTTAAAATTTAAATTATTTAAGTTTTAAAAATGTAAATGTTTTTTACGAAAAAAAAAGGAAAATAAACATTATGTTAACAGCAAAAGGCATCCCGAAATTATTCCATTTACAAAAAATTGCTTAAAACCAAGCGAGATGAACGCGTAAAAAACAACAATACCTAATGAATACGAAAATCTTTCTTTTTAATTAATAAATAAAAAAAAACTTGGAAGAAAAATAAATGAAACAAGAAAGGAAATAAAGTTACGTTACAATTATGCCAATTATAAAATTTAAAAAAAAAATCAATTAAATAAGTTAAGGGCATAAAAAAGCGAGAGCATTTATTTTAATAATTACCATTTTCAACAAGCAACATTCTTCCATGTTCATCACAGTTTTTGTTACATTTTAAAACAAACTATTTAAAAATAGTAATTTATCTTATTTAATTAAAGTATTTTATCGACCATTTTCTCGAAAACTATTCATTGATAAAAAATTTTCAATTTACCTGTTGCCACAATTGACAAAAGCCTCTTGAATTATTTATGCCGATGACAGTGTGTGTTTTAAGCCCATTTTTTATTCCAAAACCTATAATTATCGTTTGCGACGGCGGTGGCCGTGAAACTCCCAAGCTGATCAACCAAAACCAAAATCGGCGCTTTTAGTAGGATAAATAGAAAAATGATGAATTAATGGTAATCTTCTATTTCTTATAAATTTGAGTGCAGAAAGTAATATTGTTTTCAACTAGATCTGATTTGAGAAATCACGTGAGGCAGGTGTTAAAAAATAAATGCTGCCATCAAAGCAGGTGGGCAAACCCGCAGGGGTAGTACGACAACTGTCTCTTATTACTTGAGGGAATGCCATTTTATTTGTTTATTTATTTTTCTATTTTGTTTGGCTTGATTCTGCTGCTTTCGGGCTACCTTCTATGTCAGGACTGGCAGCTGTTTTGCATGTTGCATAAAACTATCTTTCATATTATGGTTTCTCTGAATATATTATTTTAGTTTCAAATATCAAATGAATCGATTCCCTAATCTCAGCCTCTCTATAATGAAACCATTTTAAAAAAAATCTATATATTGTTACATAGCTGAACAGCAAATTTAAGAGAGAAGTTTCGAAGCTTTCTGATCTGGCATCACTATTTTAATATTTTTCCCTTTCATTGTCAAGGAATGAGTTTGGTCATGCCAAGGTATTTAGTCTTAAATTTGTTCAAACTCGTGTGTCGGTTTTAGAAAGGTTACGAAAAAAACATGATATTAAAATGAGAAATATGATTCTTTTGTGTGCCGGGCAATGAAATTTTTTTTTTCCTAAATTATATTATAAAATCATATACTTTGTTGGAAATTTCTGGGAAAAATGGTTAAAGAAACAATTTATTTTATTGTTATTTAACCATATTTAAGCAAAATTTCAAAATGAAAATGTTATTCAAACAGTTTACAGTGAGAAAAATAGTTTATTGACTGTAGTCACCTGATGTGGTTAAGCAACCAGAGTTGTATTCGCTATTTATTTATAAACTAGGCTTTCAGTGAAAGCTGTAAGCTAAGCCATGTATGTGATAACGAATTAAGAGTTTTATTTTCCATCATCGAATGCTTAACATAATTAGCATATGCGTTTGTAACAGTAATAAATGTGTGGTGAAAACCTTATGAAGCCACTTAGTTCCTTGCTGCTGGGTACATATTTAGCGAGAGGGTCAATTAGTTAATCTCATGACATGCTGAACGGATCTTTGAATCCCAGCGTTGACACCGCAATATCTCCTCAATTCTTTTAACACATCAATAGTTTCCAGTGTCCTGCACTCCTCAATTGGTGATCCCGCACTATTGCAATACGAAATTCGCATTCACACATATATGTCAGCACCATAGAGCTGCATTATACAAAAAGTCTAGTATTTCGCCTCTTTTACGATAGATGGCTCCACTTTATGAACTAACGAAGCTACATTTTACGGTTAATTCGACTGCAACCTAACTCTATGTCCAACCGAACGAAAAGGCTAACATAACCTAACTTCAATGTTCAGTTAAATTTCAATTTTACAGTTTTGAAACTATGTTAATAGTAAATGCTAGCAAAATTGCATAGTTCTGCATTCATGAGTTTTTAACCGTACCATTTGTAAATGGTCTCAAACCTGTAAAGAAATGATCCATAAACTTATCGGTTAAGTGGATGAACCGATTGCTGCTTTTTTTTTTACCGTAATTGTAGAATGATAAGTCTAACATTGTATGATTTAGTTATATTTTACTTTAATTAGTGAAGATAATGAAAAAAGTATGAAAGGGGATAGAATAATTTCTAAAGATTAGTTTTCCGCTGACAATAAAAATATGTTTCAGCATTCAGTAACTACATTACGTAAGTGAATTTAGTAACTAAAAAACAATAAATAAAAATGTATCCAAGACCATAAGTTACAAGTCTATAAATTTATTTCTTAAAAAACCCTTTATCAATGTACTGTACATAAAAAAAAAATATTTCTCTGAAATTTCAGAAAAAAAATTACTCATAACATCCGAATCAGAACTTTTTTCTTCTTCTAGAGGCTAACAACCATTACTCATGTTGGCCGCGCCCTTTCGTTCATCTCGTGTTCCATTTCGCACCTATTTTTTTCGCTGAGAATAATCTCACTATTAACCTTTGCTCACTCCCCCAACCCCCTCTTTTTATGAAATTTCAAAAAACATTACCCTGCTTTTTCGAACGTTTCGCTAGTTTTTCACTAGTTCGTCCATTCAGAGAAATCTTTTCCCATTATGAGTTCGTGATGATAATGGTGAAAGTTTGTTATCCTGAAAGTGAAGGAGAGCGGCGATTTCTCCATCTTTTCAAAAAGAAAAAATTAATGGAAAGTTTTGAAGACTTTCCTTTTTTGGAGCCTCCATTTTTTAAGAGATCATATTTTCTTTCTTGCTTTTCAATTTAAATTCAAATTATTTTAATTTCGTAAATGTGTATTTTTTTTTCCGATTGCTTCTTTTCCGCAGATTTTGTTTTTATTTCCATTTTGTCCATAAATAGCGATATTTATAGTAGCATAAAATATTATTTCATGTGTTTAAAAGATTACGTACAATAATGAATACAAAACATGATTTAAAAACATATTTCTTATTACAAAATTAATTTTATTATATTTAACATCAAGTAAAAGTTTACTTATCTGCAAAATGTTGTATAAAGTAATAGTCGAAAAAAATTTGAATTGTAGGGCATAAAATTCTTACATCATTTTAAGGAATGTAATTTTATATACCAAAATACAAAATTTGAGCAAAATCGGTCGAATAGCTCCTGAAAAATTGAATTTCAAAGAAGTCTGGTATTTAAAATTCGATTTCTCAGGAACTATTCGATTGATTTTGCTCAAATTTTGTATTTTGCTACATAAAATTACATTCTTTAAGACCATGCAAAAATTTGTGTACCTTACAATTCAAATTTTTTTCGACCCTTCTTAATTAAAATAATAAATTTTTACAAAAAGTTATGCATGAAATTATCTTTGAATAAACGAATTTAATAATTGTGTGTAAAAAATTTTGAATTCACTTAAGAAAAATTTCGAGATATTGCGACATACCCAAAAAGTAAACATAACATTAAGGGGTCCAAACTTTGGAGCGCTCTCTTCGCCTAACTAGTGAGGATTCTATTTCCCAGATTACGGCTACCCCCTCCCCTATATTTTGGGAGTCAGAAATCCGAATCATTCGAAAAAATATATGTTTATTCAGAAAAAGTGCGTTTGTACAGTATTCAGAAAACAGTTGAGACTATATTTTCCAGATTGCGGCTATCCCTAATATTTTCAGGGTCAGAAATCCAAATACATCAAAAAATAAGCATCTTTATTCAGAAATAGTACGCTTTTGAGTCTGATTTCGTAACTTAAAATATAGTCCGAACTCCAATTAGCATATTTGAGGTCACTCCCTTGAACCATTAAGACTGAGTCCTAGTACATGAAGATTCGATCATTGGATCAAGAGTTACAAAGTTATTGAGGGTGGCCCGTTGTTTATTTTGTGCACTGTACATCATTAACCCTTCGACGCAGATGGGACACTTATTATTTCCCATAAACAAACATAAAAGGGACACCGAACATACATTAAATCGACAAGCAACCACCGAAGCAGACACCGAACATATATACATAAAAGTGACTAATTACGAGTAAAAATATATTTTAGTATTTTTTGTTAATTATAAAAAAACAGTCTAATAATTACTAAAAAAATCTATGAAATTATCAGAATTATATTTGTACTAAAATATGAAATCCAAAATAAGTCCGTTTGAAATTCTTTTTTCGTTCATATTCAAAAATGTATCAATAATTGATTATGAAAACTAAAGTGATTTTAATGATGAATATTTTTTTCTCTTAGATCTAAATATAACTACAAATAAATGCATGTCTGGAAAACTATTGTATAGATGTGATGTTTGGAAGATTTTACCTCTAACCCCTTAACGGTCGGTTAATTTTCAAGAAAACGGTCATAAAAATGCCTATATTTTTGGCTTTTGTATTTGTATTATGTATTTGATTAGAGCTGTAATCTAGTTTAAAATAAACTAACTATCTTCAATTACCTTAAAAATATCCTGGTATTGCCATCTGGTGTGTAAAATGAGAAATGAAATGTTTTCCGGGCAAAAGAAATGAATTAGTTCTCCTATCTGCTCGTTACTACTGAACACTCCAGCCCGTCAATATCACGGGTGCGAGAAGCAGAAAAATACATCGGTGTTTCAGTGCTGTATTTCATAACCATGAATTATTACAAATGCTAAATAAAATTTTACACTTATTTAGACCTGAAGTAATACAAAATAAGGAAAAAGAATGAAAACTGTGTTTAATGAAAATTCAGCATCAAAGGGACAAGAGAATGATGATGGGTGTATTTACCATTTTCGAAAATTATTTTTTGTAGTTAGAAATCTCTTTTAATTAGAACATTTCACAAGTATGTAACTCTCTTATACTATCTTACACCATTATTTGATTTTTTATTTACTATTTCCATAAAAAAAATTTCAACAACCCTTTTGGTTGCCATTTTCTATCTGCCTTTAATCCAGGAATCTGATATAAAAGCGATTAAAATATCCCACCCCCATAAAATACAAAACCACCCCGCAATCATCAGTAACTTAAGTATGGCATCCAATAAAAAATATCAAAATTAAATCCTCCTACCCTTAAAAAAAACATCTGGCTAAGTTCCGAAAAATGATCAGGAGATGTAAGGGGTCAATCAAATTCATCCACCTACCCTATGGTACTAAGAGCCAAAGTAGGACTCATGGGCGCCATTTGCGGGGGAGGGAGGCAGGTTGGCATATGTTCCCTCAATAATTAGAAATCTACAAAAGGTCTCTCCAATATTTCTGACAAATAAAGAAAATTTGCGTGAATTATCATCAAATTAAATTGCTTACACTTAAAAACAAGATAAAAGAATTTGATTTTTTGCAGATATTTAGTGTACTGCAGAATTTCTTTTTTTTTTTTTTTTTTTTNTTTTTTTTTTTTTTTTTTTTTTTTTTTTTTTTTTTGTGAGTGAAAGTTTGAAAATTCTTGTGGGTAATTTAATTTCGTCCCTCTCAAAAATTATGACCCCCCTGCTAGCCTATGATAGAACTAGCTGTCTTTTAAATCAAAGAAACCTCTATCTGAACTGCACTATTTCAAAAACAAGGAAATCATTTGAGTAAAATTTAATAAGACGATATAATATTTAATGAGATAAAATTCAATACGATAATATTTAATAAGATAATATTTAATAAGATAATATTTAATAAAATGATATCTCAACAATTTGAATCGTTATCGAAACAACTGCCTTACTACATAATATAAGAAACTCATTCACTGATTCATTCATATTCTCATTTATTCTCACGAAGATTAATCCAACATTAAAATAATGTATCGGTTTGTTCCAGATTTTGTACAAAATGTAATGTTTGAACACAAATTTACCAATACATCGTTTCATTTCAGTTTTATCTCTAGGAAGTTCGTATAAGCAACATTTTTGCATGAATATGCATAAAGCCCTAACAGAGCTATGCGCGAGATTAATTGAAGTGGTGTAAATACAATTTCACACCTGGTTCCTTATGATACGACTTTGGCTTCCTACTTTAAGATTGACAATGCAAAAGGAGTCAGAAATTATTGCTGCAACAGCCGAATTGGAGATAGTCAAGCCATTCAAACGTGCTTGGAATTAAACAATTGTTTANGGTCTCTCCAATATTTCTGACAAGAAAAGAAAATTTGCGTGAATTATCATCAAATTCCTTTCAGTTTAAAACAAGCTAAAATAATTAAATTTTTTGCAGGCATTTAGTATATTTAAGAATTTATTTATTTTTTTGTGAGTGAAAGTTTGAGAATCATTGTGAGTGTGTAATTTTATTTTATTCCCCTCAAAAATCGGGACCCCCAGCGACGCCTAGGATAGGACTCGTTTTCCATTAAATCAAAGACACCTCTATCTGAACTGCACTATTTAAATGGCGAGGAAATCATCTGATTAAATTTAATAAGATGATATAATATTTAATAAGACTCAACAATTTGAATCGTTATCGAAACAACTGCTTTACTACATAATATAAAAAACTCATTCACTGATACATTCATATTCTCACGAAGATTAATCCAACATTAAAACTGTGTAGCGATTTGTTCCAGTTTTCGTACAAAATTTGATATTTAAACACAAATGTTTAAACACAAATACATCGTTTCATTTCAGTTGTATCTCCAGGAAGTTCGTAAAAGCAAACTTTTTGCATGAATATGCATAAAGCCCTAACAGAGCTATGCGCGAGATTAATTGAAGTGGAGTAAATACAATTTCACACCTGGTTCCTTATGATACGATGTCTTCTATTGGCTTCCTAGTTCAAGATTGACAATGCAAAAGGAGTCAGAAATTATTGCTGCAACAGCCGAATTGGAGATAGTCAAGCCATTCAAACGTGCTTGGAATTAAACAATTGTTTATGTATGCAAATATATCTTCTGGAAAATTCAAATTTTATTCAGAGTGTATGGCTGATTTGATACCTTTAGCTTCGATCGAGTGGCAGATGTGACAACTGTATGTTAAGTCGTTAAATGTTGTTCGATTAGTAGTATAATTATAGGCATTAAATGTTGTCTGGACAAACTTTTTTGACAGGACGAGTTATTCGTATGGAGTTTCGTTATTTACTAACGTTGTATTTTTAATACTGTATAAAAATGGAATCGATTTCAATTTAGTGTACTTTTAAGATATTACAATTTTTGAATTTAAATATTTAAAATATTTAGGAGAAATAAGATGACATAATAACTGTAATGATTTCATAAAAAAGAATAGTCAAAAAAGAATAGAAAAAGAAAAAGATTTGAAACAAATTCAGCTAAAAGTACTTACTTCCTTAAGTAAAATATAATTTTTTTCCTTCATAAAATGAAATTAAAAATTCGAACTGTTTCCGTTTAACATGAATGTTATAAAATTTTGTTTTGCTAAAAATTCAAGCTGATACTGCTCAACATAAGCGTTACAAAAAAGTAGTTTCGCTAAAAATTCGAACTGACACCGTTCAACATAAGCGTTACAAAATTTTGTTTCTTTGCACAAGCAGTAATAAAAGAAATATCTGCATTCATATTTTTAACGAAAAATACCTAAAAAAAAAGCTCAAATTAAGCTTGACTAACAAAACAACCTGTCACCCAAAACAATGTCTTGTTCTATTTTATTGAAGATAAAAGATAAAGACGAAAATTTAGAAAACGATTCTGAATATCCACTATTAATCGAATTATTTCTTAAAAAATAAATATTTCCTTTTGTTAGCCTAAAAAAAGTATTTTTTTATTATTATTAAAATAAGGGCATATCAATTGGAGCAACATCAATATCAACAATATTAAGCTCATTTTTTTTATTTATTTATTTTTTTTGGAATTAACTGATTTACAGAGTGAAACAAAATAATAAATTTTCGATTTTTAAATTTCAGGATTTTGTCTTTGATTGTATATGCGTTCTCTATAAGCTAATCTCACAAAAGTTAATCGTTTTACAATCAAAATTAAAATAATTTTCAAAATAAACATCCCAGAAATTGTTTTGTAAGTTACCAAAATGTTATGTTTCAAAAGATTATCATAGAAATGTAATAGTTTCATAATCATGGAAAAGTTTGTGAGAGCATACAAAGATTCTTATTCGTTTTGTTTTGAAAAATATATATTGAATACAGTAAAAGACTCAGAATTCTGGTAAACAAGGTTTTTTATGTTAACTACACGCAAAAAGTCGAAATAGTTTTCGTTCATAAATAACTTGGCGAAAATTTTTTTATTACGATCTACGCCAAAACTAACACAAATGAAGGAGATACGAGACAGAAGTAAAATGAAGTGCTTCCGCATCAACTAATTTATTCGTCTGAAATGATGACGGTTTTTCTGAATGAAATAGTTACTAGGAGAGGGGTTACGCACGATTTTAAGGGCCCACTTAAGAAAAAATGTTATTTGTGGAAGTGATGATTTCCATTCTGACGTCATGAAAGGATTTTGAATTCTATTTTTGGTGATGTCGAGCCGCATAAACAGACCGAACTAAATCTCTTAATGAAGACAGGATGGCCGGCTACGTGAAAAATGGCGTAATTCAAATGGGCAAGCCTAAAGCTGATTCGTGACGCTTACTGCAGGCTCCTGAATATCCGATACTAGATTTTTCGAAATACTTGGATATCCAAAAACTTCTCGATTTACGCATAAAAACTTATAAGAGAAGGATGCTTCTGACTTAAGCTGAAAAATCTGGAAAATTTTTCCTTCTAAAATTCGGGAAATGGTATTTATGGAAGTGATAATTTCCGGTCGGACGTCAAGAAAGCAGTTTGAATTCTATTTTTGGAGGTGTCGGGGTACTTGAGCAAATGGAACAAAATCTCTTAATAAAGACAAAATGGACGGACATAATTCAAGTCAACAGCTGATTCATGACGTTTACAGTAGGCTCCTACATATACGACACTCGATTTATCGCCATGACTGGATATCTAAAAATTTTTCGATTTACGCATTAAAACTTAACAAAAAAAGATAAGCTGCTTATGATTTTTATTCAAAATTTATATAAAAAAAAATCCATTATATTTTTATAATAATCAAATATACATAAAGACAAAAAACTATTTAAACAAAAAAAAATTATTTCTATTTTTTTGTTTTTTGTTTTTTTTTTGTTGTTAAAATTCTCATTCCTTACACTGTATTGCTGTGAGATTTCGTGACGCTTACTGTTTTGATTCACATAATCGAGATTAAACTGATAGCAAGCGATTCCTGTAAAGTGTAAAGATAAATCTTAAAAGCAGTTCTCAAACAATTAAGTTTCAATTTAATTCAGGGGAAAAATTTTAGAGCAAATAAAATTGGGTACCTGCAACTCGAAAGGAACCGAAGTGAATATGCATAACTATGTGATTTAAATCAGATTTCATTGGATACTTTTAAGCGACGTTACACACGTTAAGCGTAACGTTGCTTTAAAGAATCTAATTAAATCAGAGTAAAATTTCAGTAATAAGTTGCTTCAGAATGATGTCAAACTCCTAACGTAATTGTGACGTATTTAGCATTAAAAAATTTTAACATCTGCCTAGAAAATAGGCTCATTAGCTTTTGAGCGAGAACAAAAAAGTACAGAATGCTGAGACCGATTAACCTGCATTTCTTTTTGTTTAGATACGTGGAACGAGTTCCGCGAAAAAAAGTTAAACTTTATAGATAATCATAACTCTCACCAAAACATCATAAAAAGAAATTATCTACCTTTTCTAATTCTTGCAGCTGTCCTAACCAGGCTCCCAATAATTTGTTCGGGTCATCGTCAACATCAACGGTCTCTCTGTCTGTATCGTATTCTTCTCCTTCGCTTGTACTGCTGTATGTACTGTCATCAAGGTTAAAAGACGACCTGCAACAAGAAAAAGAAATTATGCATCTCTATTATCAGACATGTGTGTGAAAATTGTCTTAGTTGAACAGTCGGACCCCGATTTAACGAATTCATAGGAACCAAAAATATTATTCGTTAAATCGAGGATAATTCGTAATATCGGGGACAAAAGTCAAAAAAATTGACTAATCTTGATTGAATATCCGAACATCTCTAATAGACAAATACACAAAACTCGGTATATTCTTACACTTTTTATTCAGGGTTTTAAAATACAGCGAATGATTACGCGCTGTTTAATTTGAAATTTAAAAGCATTTCGTGAGTAAGGTTTGCTTATTTCCTTGATTTCTTACTTAGAAAAGTTCTTTTTCGACGCTATGAAGCGAAGAAAATACTCCTTCATTTACATCTTGCTGCATTAGGTAAGTTTTCACTGTTTCTAAACCAAGCAAAGCATCAGAAAGAGTAACAGTTTTCACTGGAGATTCACTATCATTGATTTCTGCGTCAGAGTCGCTATTCATTGTTTCCTATAAATCTACTTCATAAAATTCGTTAAATCGCGAAAATCGTTAAATAGGGGTTCATTAAACCGGGGTACGACTATATTAATTGTATTCTCATTGAGAGAAATGCATTGGCCAATAATTTATAATAGTAAAAGAAAAGATTTGTGTGACTTTCTTTTCACACCATAAATGTTTGTCTTAAACGCTGACAGCAGGATTAAGTTGCAACTTTAGCCATCTATTCCTAAAAATTGCGACAAAAAATGTTTTTTTCACGATTTTTTAGGAATAAAGATCCTAAAAATCCTTAAAACACTGAGAAAAAAGTATGGTCAAAACTAAAAGAATACGGTAAAAGTTATCATTTTTCTGGCTCTATGGGAAAGGTTTTGGTGAAATTAACAATAAAATATGGTTTTATAATGTGTGATAAAATTTGATAAATATGGTAAACTTCAGTAATTTAGTACTTTACAGTGAGGCATAGAAACCATTTATTCGATAAAATTTACTTTTCAGTTTTGTATTTTTTACTAATTCTGGGGTAACGAAAATTGTAATTTTAAAAACCAGAACTTCCGGTAAACTGTTATTATATGAACGGAAAAATCATCAAATGAAGGGTTTTAATACCGCATACATTTGTTTTTAATACCAGAGTGTTTTTGTTTATCCGTAAATGACATTACCATACAGTATAGCATAATTGTACCAGAATCCTTTTCTCTGTGTGATCGTTTAAGAATGGAGATTTTAGGTATAGAGGTCCTCTATTTTTTAAAATAGGAATAAAGGTCTCTTTTTCTATTTTTAGGACTAGAGATTTTTAGATTAGTCTGTCTGTTCGAGAGGGATAAAGGGGAGAAAAAAAATTTCACATACAATGAGCATTAAGAATTGTTGCATTTTTAATTGCACACGATTCCTTTTGATTATTTTTTCTAAAAGATAACGTCAGTTTTGCTTTTTACAACTCTATTTAATTAAAAATAAACTTCACTGGAAGTTAATTGCATGTTCTTTAAAAATGCGTCGTATTTCATTCTTTATGTGAGGTAAATCAAGGTAGATGACATATGGGATCGTTACAAATAAAATCAAGGTAGAAGGCATGTGGGATCAACGCTACCGAATCCCATTTTGCAAAGACCTGAAACCATAATGTAATTCTTTTATTTATAGACAGACTTTTGACGCGTGTTTCTATAAACCTAAATAAAGCAAAATAAAATAATAATAATAAGTTACATAAAGTGCTAATGCATAAAAAAATTGCCTTATTGTGGTAAACTTGACTATCAATTGTAAGACGAGATCAATAGCATTAATTTTAGTGCCGAACTAGTAAATCTTTCAAATTGATCTTTTAAATTAGTTCAAACATAGTTAACATCTCTTTATATCATATAATATTTTTAAAGTATGTTTTGTTGACGTAATAACATAAAGTCACCGGAAAGGACAACAAAAAATAATGAAAAAAATTTAATTATTTAAATTTTTTTAATTTTGTTGGCATATGTAATCAGTTTTATGCATGATTATAAAGTGTTTCATTATACCGATTTATTGATTATTAAACCACTTTTTTTTAAAAATCCAGTGGGAAGACTGGGTATTCTAATAGTAATGTAAAAATAGACAATATGTAATCCTAAAATAATTACAATTTTTCTATCAAATTCGCTTATTTTATTCAACACTTTACAAGCGTAAAATGATTTTGACGATTTTTTCAGAGCATCGTAACGATCTATAAATTTGGATAAAGTGACATGATGAATAATCTGATGAAAAGGTAATAAACTTCTATATAGCCATGTAAAATTATATATAGTAAGTGTTATATAATAAAATTATACACGGCCTTCTATATAGCCTATGTAGACATCTTAAAATCTTTACGAATTCTTGANTGTGTACCACTAATAAAAAAGGAATGTTTTTATTTCAAATATTTTTATTTTTATTAACGTAAACGTATTTCAGTTATTAACTGTTAATTCTGCAAAAATAGCCAATAGAAAAATACGTAATTGTAAATTTTCATGGCTAGCTTTGTTTTTAAATAAAATTTTTTGAAATTTTCGTTTGTTACAAGATATTTGCATAAGAACGCGTACCCCTGGGGGTACGCGCACCACACTTTGGGAAACACTGGAATATCCGAACATCTCTAATAGACAAATACACAAAATTCGGTTGAAATTAGGTAGATTCTTACACTTTTTATTCGGGAACTTAAAATACAGCGAATGATTACGCGCAGTTTAATTTGAAATTTTAAAGCATTTCGTGAGTAAGGTTTGCTTATTTCCCTGATTTCTTATTTTAAAAAGTCCTTTTTCGACGTCATGAAGAGAATAAAATACTCCTTCATTTACATCTTGCTGCCTTAGGTAAGTTTTCACTGTTTCCAAATCAAGCAAAGCATCAGAAAAAGTAACAGTTTTCACTGTTTTCAAATCGAGCAAAGCATCAGAAAAAGTAACAGTTTTCAGTTGAGATTCATTATCATCGATTTCTGCGTCCGAGTCGGTATTTATTGTTTCCTATAAATCTACTTCATAAAATTCGTTAAATCGCGGAATTTGGTAAATAGGGGTTCGTTAAACCGGGGTTCGACTATATTAATTGTATTCTCATTGAGAGAAATGCATTGGCCAATAATTTATAATAATAATAAAAGAAAAGATTTGTGTGACTTTCGTTTCACACCATAAATGTTTGTCTTAATCGATGACAGCAGGATTAAGTTGCAATTTTAGCCATTTATTCCCACAAATTGCGACAAAAATGTTTTTTTAACGATTTTTTAGGAATAGAAATCCTGAAAATCTTTAAAACACTGAGAAAAAAGTATGGTTAAAACAAAATTTTTAAAACACTGAGAAAAAAAGTATGGTCAAAACTAAAAGAATAGGGTAAAAGTTTTTCTGGCTCTATGGGAATGATTTTGGTGAAATTAACAATACAATATGGTTTTATAATGCGTGATAAAATTTGGTAAATATGGTAAACTTCGGTAATTTTATCATTATACTTTTATCATTATACTTTACAATAAGGCATAAAAACCATTTATTCGATTAAATTTACTTTTCAGTTTTGTATTTTTTACTAATTCTGAGGTAACAAACACTGTAATTTTTAAAACCAGAACTTCCAGTAAACTTTTATTATATGAACGGAAAATTCATCAAATGAAGGGTTTTAACACCGCATATATTTGTTTTTAATGCCAGAGTGTTTTTGTTTATCGAGAAATGACATTACCATACAGTAGCATAATTTTACCAGAACTCCTTTCTCTGTGTGATCGTTTAAGAATGGAGATTTTAGGAATAGAGGTCCTCTATTTCTTAAAATAGGAATAAAGGTCTCTTTTTCTATTTTTAGGACTAGAGATTTTTAGATTAGTCTGTTCGAGAGGGATAAGGGGGGGGGGAATTTCACATGGGTTGAGCATTAAAAATTGTTGCATTTTTAATTGCACACGATTCCTTATTATTATTATTTCTAAAATATACCGTCAGTTTTTCTTTACAACTCTATTTAATTAAAAATAAACTTTACTGGAAGCTAATTGCATGTTTTTTAAAAATTAGTCACATTTCATTCTTTATCTGAGGTAAATCAAGGTAGTTGGCATATGGGATCGTTAAAAATAAAATCATGGTAGAAGGTATGTGGGATCAACGCTGTCGAATCCCATTTTGCAAGGACCTGAAACCATAATGTATTTATTTTATTTATTCTTACACTTTTGACGCGTGCTTCTATAAACCTAAATAAAGCAAAATAAAATAATAATAATAAGTTACATAAAGTGCTAATGCATAAAAGAAATTGCCTTATTATGGTAAACTTGACTATCAATTGTAAGACGAGATCAATAGCATTAATTTTAGTGCCGAACTAGTAAATCTTTCTAATTGATCTTTTAAATTAGTTCAAACATAGTTAACATCTCTTTATATCATTCTTAAAATGTGTTTTGTTGATGTAATAACATAAAGTCACCGGAAAGGACAACAAATAATAATGAAAAAAAATTAAATTATTTGAAATTTTTTAATTTTGTTGGCTTATGGAATCAGTTTTATGCATGATTGTGAAGTGTTTCATTATACTGATTTATTGATTATTAAACCACATTTTTTTTATTCCCGTGCGAAGGATGGGTATTCTGATAGTAATGTAAAAAAAATACAATATGCCAAATTTTCCAAATATCAATTTCGTGATAGGGAATTTTAGGATATTTATATTAGGGAATTTTAGGGATTTTATTGCCATCAAAATACGAAAATTTTATTACCTTAATAGCTAAGAATGGCTTGCAATATTTTCCATATATGATTGACATTAAATAAACTTGAATTTGAAATGTTTTTATTACGCTAACTCATAATTTTCACTAACAAAAGAAAAGAAATTTATTACTGATAGTTAAAAATATTTTTCATTAATTTAAGTTCAGAATACAAATAAATTGAAAATGTTAATAAAAACAAGAAAGAAAAGAAAAAGAAAGAATAACCGATTACTATAAATGAGACTCCAATATGCATTTAGTAATCCATATTTAAATATTAAAGCGAGCAATAAAGTTATGAAGAAAAAAAAATCCATTTCAATAGGGATTTTTTTTAGGAATCTTTCTGAATTTTAGGGAATTTCCTAAAATATTCAAAAACCTGGAGAATTTTTGTTAAACCAGTAGACTAGGAGAAACTGGCAAAATCCAGTAGTCTACTTGTTAATTCAGTAGAGTTGGCAGCTGTGGTTAAAGCTTTCAAACAAAATAACGAATTGTACTTATTCACTGTTGGAAAAACAATAAACTTTTTTCCAACAATCCCTCCTTGGATTACTCTAACTACCGAATAAATTATGCATGCATATCCCTAAAAATCTTTTCCATCGTAACTACTTAATGATACAATAAAAGTCATGTTCATTTATTTGAGCGCACTTTAAGAGACAATTCTCACAAATTCCCCCTTTATTTCATCGCCTTCATTTGGAACAAAAATCACATTCTTTTCGGTTGGAAAGCCATTTTCGAAGACAATGAAGTCCTGAGACAAAGCGGTCGCCGTAAAAACGTCGTTTAAGACAACCCGCAATCACTTCAAAACCCCAGAGACTTCAATAAATTAACGTCTAATAGGCTCATATGACTCCCGAAAGATAAAGTAACGCCAAATACTCTCCCGCTACCATGACAGAAGACAAAAAAAAAAGGAAAGAAATATCCTTTTTTAGTTAGATCATAATAATCCCCGGAGTGGTACAAACGAGTATTAAGGAAAAAAGCCGGCACAATATTGATGATGAAGGAGCTAAAATAGTATCGCCATAAAAACCGCCAAAAGCTTTGTTTTCTTTTTCACTTTTTGTGTGGTGTCATCGTGGTTTGAAACGACCGAACGGGGCGTTAATATAAAAAGAGATTACCGTAATAACTTTTGATATAATGATCGGATTTTCACTTACTGGGACTCATTTTTAATGGTCTCCTAGGATTCTCGGGAGCCCATGTGCAAATAATTTTATTTTAAGTTAAGTTACGAAATCGGACACAAAAACGTACCCTCTCTGAATAAATATAAAAAGTTTTTTTTTTTTTGATACAGTTTTAAATCTCAAAATATGGGAAAGGGCCCCAATCTGGGGTTTATAGTCTAATACAGAGAGTCTAATATTCAATTTCTCAATTTTTAATTTACCTTTCTGCGTATTTCGCCTTATTTCTAGATATTATAAAGTGAATAAAAAGATTTTTCCATGCAATTATAATAAAATTTGTTAATCCAAAAGATAGTTCCTCGTGAAAAATTATTTTTTTTCTAAGTATTTATTGTTATTTAATTTACTGATCGTCGAAAAAGTTTCTGAATAAAGCAAACAAATTCTTACACCAGATTAATCGACGTTATCTTAAATGACGAAATCCAAAATTAGAAAGGAATCGATAGAATTGTTCTTGGTGAATGGGGTGGGATTCTTCTTTAAAATATTGTTAAATACGCAATAACCACTCTGCTATTAACCGCAATCCCAAACTATTAACCACTTTTTTGCCTTAACTATATGGACCATATTTTCCAGATTACGGCTATTACTTTGAGGATCAAGAATCCAATTTTGTCACACAAAAAATTTGTTTACTCAGAAAAAGTTTTATTTTATTTTTTTTTAATTCCGTAACTTTAATATATTGTTCGAACTAATTGATTGAGAATCAATTAAGAAATGGCTTAAACAATGTTTTTAGAGGTTTTCTGTAACTTAAAACGATTTCAAATTTAGCTTCATGATTTTTTATCTATGAAACAATTTTTTCCCCTTGTATTTACACAAACATTGCCTCCATTTTTTTAATGATAATAGTGATAAAGCTTTATGGGTTGAAAAGTTTTCTACATTATTTTAATCACAAATTTTCGAATTACCGTAAAAAAAACAATGACTTTTTATAAATTACTCATACAGCTCTAATTTTTAAAAAAGGACACTTAAAAAAATTAAGTTAAATTATGAATAAAATGCAATGGCTAGCAAAATACTACTAAGAAAAGAAAAAGTGCGAAAACATTTAGTTTTTTAATATATTGTAAAGACCGACTGTTTAACAATTCTAGTTTTGCCAAGTTTTTTAATAACGTAGGTTTCAATAGAAGCAGATGTTGTAACATATGTCTATTTATTTTAAAGCTGATTTTCATAAATTGATCTTACTTAAACACAATGTAACTTGTTTCTTCCATTAACTATGCAATTACAAAAATAATTTTACCAGTCTAAATGCAAGTTTTAGTTATTCCAAAAGACATTTTATCAGTGGACCTAGTAAGAGACTGATTTTTTGCTTAAAGTTTTATTTTTTATTAAAAAACTGATGAGCTGTATTGTATAAATAGTATTTGTCAAAGAAAAGAAGACACGGTAAGTGATTAGGGCGTGGTGCAGGGCGGTCCTAGTAGATATCAAATTAAAAGTTGTCCATTTATGGCAAAAAAAATAATTTCCAAAGAACAAAAAACGTTAAAATAATAATTTTTTTATCGAAAAATTGTGTTTTTATCAGCTGGTTTCTAAAAGACACACCTCATAGGTATACTACCTAACGTGAATAATGATAAAGTGAAAAAAAGAACCTATTTAAGAACCACCAATCGTGTCAAAAATAAAATAAGCCATTAAAACTAGAGTTGCAAACGAAAATTTTGGAAACCTGAAAATAATGAGCACATAGCTTAATAAACATAACGCACTTAAAATGGTTTTTGAATCAATGTTGTACGCAGTTCAGTTCAAACCGCAAATTAAGCATTCAAAAAGAAAGAAAAAAACTTGTTTGTAAAGAGGGAGTTTATGAACACTGCTCTTCTATGGCGCCAACACAGTTATTATTGGACTTCACACTGTTTTTTGTCGGGAAATTCCTTCTAGCCGACTTTCTTTAATGCCAAAAATTTCTACTATTTATTTAGCTTTATTTATTTATTTTAATTTATCAAAATATGGAAGAATAAAGGAATTTTTTAAATAATGAATAGCTTGGTAGAAAAATCTGAAAATTGCCAAGAAATCTGAGAATTGCTTGTCTCGTCTCAATATGGTATCTCCATTGATTTATAGAGGGAAGTAAATAAACAAAACAAAAATGGCAAGGATCTAAGCTAGATTTGTAGTTAAGTTTTATTAAACACTTAGAAACGTCTGTTAAATTCTTTTTATAGTATTCATTTTTTTTATTTTTAAGTCTTGTGCTGTGGTAGAAAATAGGGAATCGGGGAAAAAGGAAGAAAATTTTTTTTTAAATAATTTTCTTAAAAAAGAGCAACACTTTTTGTTAATTTATTACCCTAACGTATGGTGTATGCTGTAGACTAATTGGAAAATCTGTCTCTTTGCAAACTGCCGACGTCGTTTGTTAGGGTATTGCAGAGAGCCTTGTAGTTGCAGTGCAAAATGACGTCGGCAGTTAGTAAAGAGTCGGACTTTCCAATTAGCCTACGTACGACATGTATACAAATCATTTTCGCCAAGAGTATTTAAGAGGAAGATAATTTCCGTCAAAACAAACGTGTCTTTAAATGAATTTAATTAAAATACTTAATTGAGAAATTTTGTTACAGCACCTACAATTTACTGGTAGGGTGTTTGATATTTACTTAAATGCGATGCTACAGAGGGTAACATAATAAAGACAAAAAGAAAAAAAGAGAAAAGGGAGAATAACGAAGAAACATTATAAAAATAAATATTTTAAAAAATATTTAAGAATTTTATTTAAAAAAATTAAAACGTTTGAAAGCAAAATAATGAAAAGATATAATTTCCTCATCAGCTCACACGATTATATCCGCAAAAAAAGAGTGCATTCTAATATTGCATTAATAGAGCCAAAGAAAAATATATCAATAAAATTGTGTAAGGATAACTCAAAAAATTAAAAAAAAAAGAAGAACATATTAAGTAAAAAATACAAAATAAAACATATCAAGCAAAAAATAGAAAATAAAAAGCAATATATATTAATAAATAACATAATAATAATAGAGAAAATAGAAAGCAATGTTTGCAAAGAAAATATACTACAAAGAATAACAATATCTTTATTGCATAAAATAATTATGAAAATATAATAAAATATTGTATTATGAGCGAAAATATAATTATTATTATTCTATTCATATTTGTTTCCATGCCGATAAGAATATCAGATAGCAAATTAAAAATTTTTTCTAATAAACCAGAATAAAGCAACTTTTAACAACTACAACAATAAAACTACTACAAAAGAATAGCTTAGACACATACTTAATTAAAGGAAATAATTTTTGAAAATTGAAGAATTGATGAAACATTAATTTCTTTTAACATTATAAGAATTAATTTTTGAAACATTTTCTCCCAAATGATATCATATAGCTAATACGCTTTCATTATGTAACCAAGCATGCGATTTCTGGAGCGAAAAAAAAATTGATTATAAGTTAAAACTTTCATTTAACTAAAACTAAACTTTCCACCGATGCAAAAATTAGAAAAATTGCAAAACTTTTCAAGATTGTTTTACCAAAATCATCGGTGGTTTATTTCTTCTTCCATTTCAATCTTAAGAAGACACTCTACCGCAGAAGAAACTCTTCAGGGCAAATTCTCTTTCAACTTCATTAGTAATTCAAAGTATAGAAACAATTAAAAGTACTGAAGAAATGGGTTTAGGTAAACCTAGACTAAACCCTGAAGTTTCAAAAGCTGGAAACATTTCTTTTTTCAAAATATCAAAATGTAAACAAATTATGGAACACAATGGGAAAGTAATTTCCTCATAATATGTTTGCATTTTGAAAACATTTTTTCAGCATTTAAAACTTCATTGTTTTCACAAGGTTTTTTCACTCTAAATTTCAAAATGAATATGATGGTAAAACAGAATTTGCCATTAAAAATCTCTCCCGTGGCACAGCGTCCTCAAACGGCGCACATGATTGAAAAAAAAAATGGCAAAAAAAGAACATGCACCACCTATTGCTGAAACCTACTGAAACCGCAAGATTTTTGGCAACTTAAGCATTTGCTTGCACAAAAACCTAATCATTTTGTCTCCACCGCAGAAGCCCCTCACAGGGCGTGATGCCAGAATAAAAAGCTAGTAGGGTGCAGGTTGTATGATTCACTCGGTCACGACCCAAACGATTTTTTTAGAACAAAAAAAATATTAAACTTGTCTGTTCGGCAAATGAAAAGAAGATGGAGAATCTTCCTGAAATGATCACCTTGTCATAAGCGGTCGCGTGCGTATTGGTTTTATTTATTTTCTTTTTTTTTATACATCCCACGGAATCAGCTGGTGGCGATCTAAGGTAGTTAAGTTTACCCTCGACCGGGTCTTAAATTTCCATGATAATATGAGAATATGTGGGTGCTGAAGGAGGATTCGATCGGTGTTCTTGGATTTTTCTGGCCCACCCTTGTGAGGGAGAAAGGGAATCGTGTAAGGTGGGTGGTTTGGGCAAGCGATACGGGAGCAGGAACTCATCTTGATATCTCTTCGAAGAATTTAAAAATAGGTTGCAGAAATGTGTAAAGTGCTCAGAATGAAAATGAAATAGCTAAACGACTTTTGATCTTAATGTTTAGATTTCCAAGATGCAATTTTAATTATTCGAAATGATAGTTTAAAGTATGCTAATTAATTAGTGCAGACAATATTTTTTCATTATAAGCGAGTATAAACTTCAAGTGTCAACATCGAAAAGTAATCAATACTTCCCCATATTTTTTTTTACTGTAGATTATGCCTAGGATAAGAACAGCTGGTCCTGTCATCTTGTTTTATTTGTAGAAAATTCAAGATGTTTCACGTTTATTAAACGGTAACATTAAAAAAAAAATTAAAATATTGGTTTGAGTAATTTTCTTTTTTGAATTTGAACTCGATTGATTCATTAATGGAAAAATGTTTGTTCTAAAGGCAAAAAAATATTTAACACCTGCTTTTGGTGTTTTCCCAGAACTAAAAAAAATGAAACAAAATTTGGCTCACTATATTGGAATGAATGGTTCAGCTTGGACATTCTAATAGGCTTAAATTAACCCTGAGCCTATGGAATAACAAACGGTACTTTTTGTTTATCGATCGTTAAAATGGAAGGGGGGGGGTCATCGTAGCGGAAGAGTTGTAAGAGATCATAGACTGTATATTCTGTTTGATTGATAGAAATTTCAGAAAAGAGATGATTCCTTTGCAGCATGTTCCATCTATTAAAAAAGTCACACGTTATGGGATATTACAATATTTACGTTATTTCAAATCATGAGAAGTTTAATTGCGTTCTTACATGAAGAAATTGTGAATTAGTTTTGATTTAACCTTCTTCCTCGCTAACGTGTACATCTTTGTTTCCGTAGACTTTTTTTTTCTTTTTTGCCCAATGCCTACCTGGAGAATGACCTTTCGTCATGCAGGCATCTGAAGGGCAGATTTGTTTTTTGTTGGCCACTCTTTTAAGGGGGCCATATTAGGTGGGCCAACATTGCTCCCACAGTAAGGACAGTACAAAGAAGGAACGAACATCCATGCTTTACCCAGGATTCGAATCCAGAACCTTTTTGAGGCTAGGCCAGTTTCCTGACCGCTACACAGGCCGGTCGCTTGTTTTCATAAATAAAGCTCCTTTGTTGTTAAGCTAGGTTAAAATATTGCAACATAATGGAAAGATGCAGCATGCATTAGTATTAACAAACATGAGTTAAAAAACGAAATAAAAAATGATTTGCAAAATAACGAAGTTATTTTAAACAGTTTGTGACGATGAATACTTTAGCACAAGTTAGTTAAAAGCATGAAAACAAGATGTAAACATGTTGTTCTATGCTTGATCACGATGTTTACTAAAAGGAACGTCAAATGCACAATAATTTTTAAAAAGCTTTATTTGCGTTACGTTAACCTTGGCAAATATTTGCGGTCTCGCCTGATATTAAGGCGAATTAATTCACTTCAAATAAAATAGATTAACACGCTGAATGCCACGTTAATTTTACGTGGATTGCCAGTCTGGGCAAAATTATTTTCTCAGTATATATTGCATTAATTTCTTCAAACCATTTTAGTAACGATAATAATATTAAAAAAATTAAAAGCATTAAAAATTTACTCGAATTATGTGTTTCAAATAATCTTTGCTTCGCCTGTCACCGGTGACCCCCGTGGCTGTACGAAACAAACTCAATGCAGGTCATCGGTGACCCCCATGGCATTCAACGAGTTAAAATACATTTCTCTAGCACTAGATTCAAAAGATTGATACTTTCTTTTCTGATTTGAGTTCAGAAATTTCGGATCAAAAGTAAAAAATTTTCGAAAATAAACATCAGTAGGATCACGTAAACAACCGATGCTTAACAAACATACAACTTAAGTTTTCCCTTAAAAAATTATTAAAGAAAAAAAAAAGAAAGTGCTTTTGTTTTATAAAAAATATACTCCACGTATGTTTAAGAATTTTTAAAAAAATAAAATACAAAACCGCGACCCAAATGAATTTCTTTCGAAGTTTTTTTTTGTTTCCCGATCAATCTGAAAGATACTTTTTCTTTTGCTAATCCAACAAACAGTAGCTCGCTGATTCCCACGTCTTTTCAAACATGTTTTTCGTGACTAAACTACTGCTAGTTTGTTTTTCCGTGATCTTTCACTTATCAAAGCCGAAGACGCGTGAAGGCTGGATAAAATGTTTTTTTTCTTCTCATCAAAAACAGAACAAGGCTGTCCCTTTCATCACACAATGCACATCTGTTTTTCATTCCCCCATAACATTTTTGTTTTTGTTTTTCACGCAGCTACTTTAATTAACAATGTATGAAAAAGGCTTAGTAATCCATATGGACAACAGAACTGCACAACAAGCATAATTAAACAAAGGGAAAAAATGCTAACTATGTTGGTCATGAATTAATTAAATCAGTAACGCTTTCGAAAAATTATGAAAATTACTTTTGAAAGAAATTAAATATTTTTTTCCCATCAAATTTCACTTTAATCCGATTAGGACTATGATCATACAAACGTAATCGCGAGAAGAAAAAAACCAACAACAACGTAATTTTGATAATAAAACTAAAATATATGGCATTTAAACCATTCATTTGGTAAATTTTCCACTGGCATGGTTTACCGGAAATTCTGGTTTTCAAAATTCTTACTACATTTAGTAAAAATGCAAAGCTGAAAAGTAAATTTAACTGACTAAATGGTTTTTATACCATGATCTAAGGTTTCATGATAAAATTACCAAATTTTACCACCATTACTGCCAAACATCACAGTAATAAAACAATATCTTCGGTAAAAAGTGCCGAGCATTTTGATGTTTCCACAGAGCCAAAAATACAGTAAATTTTACCATATTCTGGTAGTTTTGATCTTACTTTTTTTTCAGTGTGAAAGGGTTAAAAAAAGTTGGACAATCTGTTGCGGGATGATCTTTTCATTTTGAAAATATATTGGGGGAAAATAAAAATAATTTAATAAAAAATATTTCTTCTTTTTAAGTGTTGATTATATATTTAAGTACCCCAGATATCAGAGCCGTGACGGCCACAGAGGTTAAAGCACTGAGCTGTCATTGTGTAGGACCGGGGTTCTATCTCCCGTGGCGGCTCGAAACCTACGGCTAATCTTAAATAGCTTAATTTATAATGAATTATAAAACACACAAATAGTTTTATTTATTTTCTGCTCAGTTAAATGTGTAAAATAAAATGTATATGAAACGAAATTATTCTGTAAAGTTCCAACGAAAAATAAGTCTTACAATAGCAAAAGTAATTGCAATACTCTGATTTTTAATAATAAAGTGAAAAGGTGATGGAAAAAAATTCTGTTAGATTTTATATTCTTTTGAACTGCGAATCTATATAAGCAAATGGTTTAGGTTCCTTTATGTAAAATTAATGTTTTCTTACTAACCCTCTGATAATGTGATTCGAGAAAAAAGAAACGGTGTATAGGGGAAAAATATTCTCCCAAAATTGGCCCATTTGCGAAACTGGCAGGAGGTACTAATGTCAAATTAATGAGAAAACTTTGCATTTATATAAGAAATATAATAAAATGAAATTTCAAATCTAGCCCAATTTTTTATCGATTGCTTTATAATAATTTGCTCATCAGAAAATATCTTTATGCCAAATACTGTAAGAAAGTGGGAAAAGTAATAATTTTTTTAAAAAATGTTTTAATAAAGAGTTCGAAATCTTTTTTTTTTAAATTAAAATTTTAAAACACTTTTGTCGTAAAAACTAAGAATGATTAAAAAAACGTTTAGACTAAAAATTGTATTAAGTGTGCTAAATTTATATCTTAACATATCTATTGTAAGCTGTTTTAACTTTGGTGCATCATCCATATAATCAATTTTTCCATAGAATATTCTACCGTAATTTTTACAGTAATCTTTATTTGATTAGAGTGATTCAAAAGTATTGACACACCGAGTGCCGGCACTTTTCACTGTAATATGATCCGGAATTTTTTGCAGTGTAAAGAAATTAAAAAAATCTATTTAAATTAAAATTTTCTTGCACATTTAGAAATTTTAGTGCGTATTGAACCAAAATATGGTTCAAATATGCTTGCAACGTTGGTGAACAAGTTTGGTGCAAAGCTGAATTACATTATACTATTTCTAAAATTTGATTACATTATACTATGGTTTAAATGGAACAGAAACAAGATTAAATTGAACACCCTATAAATGTTATAGTGATTCGAATTTGCACAGTATTATGATTTAAGGTACCCATAATATGGTTCAACGTTGAAACAATCGTTAAGAATTTTTATGATTTCAATTTTTAAACTTTTATGATTTGAATATTTACATTTTTGAATTTTCATGATTTCAATTCTTAAGATTTTAATTTATGGAATTTATTTATTTCAATTTTTATGAGTATACTAACAGCATTAGAAAAAAAATTCTTATTAAATGAAAGAAAAAAGAGAAAATTACAAAGGCACCGATTTAAATAATTTTCCCCAATACAATAACAAACTTTTATTCCCATCGTAATTTAAATATAATTTCATCACACACAGAATACAGTTATTTATCGTAGACATAACTCAAGCAAATGTGGCGTCCTTGAGGATTGTAACGGTACCTACATCCAGCGTAGGTTCGAACATACTTTAAATAGGATGTAAAGAAATTTATTATCCATTTATTATCAGTACCGGTGATTTGTTATCAGACATCCTGAATGATTAATTTTTCCGCATTATTGGTACTTCGAATAAAATGCATATTGATATTTCTAGCCGCAAAAGAGGATGTCAATTTGGGAATAACCATATTTTCTACGCTTTATATGTGTTTAAAAAAAGATAACTAAAAATATGATTTTAATAAAGCAATGAAGTTATTTTTTAACTAATAAAAATAACAATTATTTTTTTTAATTTTTTAATATTATTAGAAATAATAATTTTCTTTTATTACGTGAATTTAATTAAGTTATTACTGAGAATTGAATCATTAAAATTTCTCACAATGCAGACATTTAAAGATAACATTAATGCTTATCTTAGGAATCATGCTGATATCCATGTTCAGGAACTAATTTATCATAAGGACGGAGCGACCCGAGCCTAGGGCCCACTGAATTACAAATTATGAGTTAAAAGAAAATTGAAATGAATATAAACTTAAATTTACTAATATATATCATAATTTAGTTAAGCGATAAATAAGTTAAAAGTTTTTTTTTAATAAACAACATATTTGGTTTAAATTTTCGACCAATGGGACTCCGGCAGTTTTATATATATTACCATATCAACCATATCAACAGCCTTTGGATTTTTAAATCAAGCCCTGCCTATGCTGCCCAGTTGGTTCATTGCGAATCTAGAGTAACATTGGTAAATACTATTTCAAGATATCCCTAGGAAAAACATGTCTTCAAAAAAGAACTTGGGCCACTAATATGTAAAGGATAAATGCGGCTACATGTATACAAGAAAATACGTACATTTCATGGTTCAAAGTAACCAATTACGCAAAATTTACCAAACATATTTTTACGAAAGTAACAACATTGTGATGGGAAAATAAAATTATACCAAAATACGTTTATTTGATACGTCAAAATTAGAACTGGTTTAAGAGAGGTTGGCAATTCCAGAAAATCCATGTACCAATGATCAAAATACAACAACTTTCAACAACTTTATCAATACACCTACTCGTTAAAACGTTAGTTCTAAGCCATGAATGGAACTACCTTATATGCCGCATCTTAGTAGGTTCAAAGAACTTTTTGATCCATTACTACGAAATGGAAACTAATAATACGCATCAAGATTTCCTAACTTAGAAGTGGCATCAAAAGGAAAACAAATGACGTGGTTAAATGACGTAGATCAGGCCTACTCTTTGAACAAAACAAATCACCTACATTTTTTTTCTTCAAACTTCACGTTCTCCTTCGCAAATTTAAGAATGATAAATTGAAGTTCGCTTAAAAATAAAAAAAAATATATTTAAGTCATCAGAACAAAGTTTTGCTTTTATCAACGTAGGAGTTGCAAGTTGAGTTGGCGTGTGTAAAAATAAAAATCGTCAGGATGTTCTTCGGTCGAAATTAAGTTGGGGTCGTTATCTCTGGAACGATTGAAAGGGAGTGTCCACAATATGGGTCAAATCTCAGTAATACAACGGAAATGAAGAATAGACACGTGACCTAAAGTCAAAAAAACATATGATATTGTTCCAGAATAAGCAGTGCCGTTCTTTTTCTAGAAAGATGTCATACGAATTCGTTCCTAAAATATAGATAAGAAAAAAAAAGGATAAAAAAGAAGGAAAAATGAGAAAAAGATTTTTTTAAAGAGCATTAAAAAGGACATTTTTATTTATGAAAGAACATGAAAACACCAGTCACGATCGTTTGGTGGGTTTTAAGACCTTTAAAGTCGCCCATATATACATTTAGCGGACTTACAATCACAGTTATCTGTTTCAAAAAACCTCGGGGGTAAAAAAAAAANATGATATTGTTCCAGAATAAGCAGTGCCGTTCTTTTTCTAGAAAGATGTCATACGAATTCGTTCCTAAAATACAGATAAGAAAAAAAAAGGATAAAAAAGAAGGAAAAATGAGAAAAAGTTTATTTTTAAAAAATATTTAAAAGGACATTTTTATTTATAAAAAAACATGAAGACAACAGTCACGATCGTTTGGTGGGTCGTAAGACCTTTAAAGTCACCCATATACATTTAGCGAACTAACAATCACAGTCATCTGTTTCAAAAAATCTCGGAGGGAAAAACATCACTGGGAAATAGCTATAAATAATAATTTCCAGCTAAGTATATTTTCAAAGTCGTATATATATATACACACACACATATTATCTACCAATAAGTATTTGGACACGTGTGATTGAAAAGAAAAACAAACTTTATTCATAATCAATAGTTGGTAGAGCCTTCATGAGAGGCAATTACAGCGTGAATCCTCCGGGGCATACTTTCCACAAATCCTTGTGTGACGGCTAGTGGTATTTTCTTCCACTCGGCTAGGAGAAAACATGTAAGTCCCTTCACCGATTTTGGACGATTAGTACACCCCTTAATTCAGCGATCCAACTCGTCCCAGAGGTTCTCGATAGGATTCAGGTCTGGGCTCTGGTCAGGCCAATCCATTCGATTAACACCATTGGCATCATACCAAGCCTTGGTGACCCTCGCAACATAACAGCTGGCATTGTCGTCCTGGAATTAACATGGATCCACCCCGTAAAACTGCCACAACGTAGGAAGCACATTGTTGTCATCCAAAAGAGTGCAGTAGGCACCTTGCATGGCACTAATGCCGATGTTGTTCCCTGCACGATATATACCGGGGGAGGGCGTGACGTATCTCAGGACCGCAGATATATTGATTTGCATAGGTGTCCAAATACTTATTGGTAGATAGTGTATTATAATTATTATATTATAACCGATTATTATACTATAACAGCCAACCCAATTCTGAGTTTACGACTATCAATGTTCAACTCCGTTGTTTCGTAATTTTGAACCAATTAGAAGACAAGGGAACTTCAGGATTATGCTTAGGGACAAATTAGTTTTTGTGGATGACTTTTTGATTTAATTAACCCGCTTTTGCGTTACATGAAAAGGAAAACCACGAAAAACCCCTACGGTTAGCCTGACGGTTCAGGAACTCTAACCCACAATCCGTCTACCACTGAGGATTTTTAATGTCAGCTCTGTGGTCGGAGTGAGCTGGGAGTAGGATTCGTATCAACCAGACAAGACATTCGTATTAAAAAAAAATTTAGAAAAAACTCCACATCATACGTTTAACGGTTAAATTTACAACCACAGTACGTAAATTTACAACCACAGTACGTACACGCTAGGACAAAAACCGTAGCCCTTTTTTCAACACTTTAAAAATGAAACACTACTTTTTTACATGGTTTACCATCTAACTGGGAACTCTTAAATACTTATATTTAACTAGTATATTATAAAATTATTAATTTTATAATATTTTTTTTAATTTTATTTCCCATGAGCTGCACAATCAGTCTTTCCGATGAGCAGATCTAGTGCGTTCTCCAGAAGTGGTATCCACTCTTTCAGGACCACCACAATGGGTGAGATACCGTTGGCCATGTTAATTTGGACGTCTAATTTCTGCCACACTAGATGGTAGCCCTTGACTCTATTTGGATGCTAAAGTGAACTAGCAATTTTTTTTTTTTAATTTTGCCGGAAATGCCGAGAGCAAATGAGGCACTCCAGGGTTTGAATTGAATTGAATTGAATGTAAGTTTTAATGGCGCAAGGTCCAGNTTCTGCCACACTAGATGGCAGCCCTTGACTCTATTTGGATGCTAAAGTGAACTAGGAATTTTTTTTTTTTAATTTTGCCGGAAATGCCGAGAGCAAATGAGGCACTCCAGGGTTTGAATTGAATTGAATTGAATTGAATTGAATGTAAGTTTTAATGGCGCAAGGTCCAGAGGAGGCACTCCAGGGATCTTTTACATGCCGCATAATCATACGACATGACCGCTGAGGATTTTCTGCATCCCGAAAAGCCGGTGTCTGGGCCGGGGATCGAACCCGCAGACTTGGGCTCAGAAGACCGACGATAAACCAACTGCACCACCCAGCCACATTTTATAATATACTAGTTTAATTTTATAATATACCATTATTAATTTTTTTATTACTTCCAGTTTCTTTTTCGAGATTTGTCATTTATCGAAATTTGACAAGCTCTTAAAACTACATATAAGAATAGAGCACGAAACGTGGAAATTTGTAAATAAAGAAATAAAATATCTATAAATGAATGTGTTGCCCACAACTTCCGCAGTTAAACACCACACATTTGCCACACACACATATTTGTGTGTGGGTGGGCATACCGAACGAAATCAGTCAAGCGGAAAACTGCGGTTTTTCCGACACTTCAATTTAAATACCACTTTCACCTTCAATCATTTTTAGACACAACTTTCCCATTCATTGCACCATTTAATTTACACATTTTCGAATGATTGAAGTAGAAAAAAAATAAATTCAAATTAAGAAATTAACAGCTGCGATCGTTTTTCAGAAATATTAAAAATGAATTTTGAACATTCAGAAATGAGTAAGTACTTTGACATTTTGAACATTCAGAAATTTTGAAATGAGAAAAAATAAATTAAAATTAAGAAGAATTTGAATTTAGAAATGAGAAAAAAATAGAAATGAGAAGAATTTAGAAATGAAAAAAAATAAACTCAAATAAATCTTGGCGAACAGCATCCTTTGGCCAAGAAATAAACATTTAGACATTTTGAACATTTAGAAATGAGAAAAAATAAACTCAAATTAAGAACTTAACAGCTACGATCGTTTTTCAGAAATATTAAAAATGAATTTTGAACATTTAGAAATGAGTTTATGGCAATAACAAAGTTAAAAAAAAGAAAGAAAGAAAAGAAAAAACTAATGGAAAAGCATGAACTAAGTACTTTTACTCACAGGTGTCAAGAATAATCAAAATTTAATAAACATTTGTGTTGGCACACGCATAATTCCTCCTAAAAAAATAATAAATTGAACTCGATCCAAATTTTCTTTTTATAATCATTTTTCTAGATCGCAATTTTCATAATGTATGAAATTCAATTAGGCAAAAAGGATTACTAATTTAAAGTACGTTAACTAACACGTGAGGGACTTTTCAAAAATATCGCAATTTCATAAACAGAAATTCCTAGGAGAGCGTCTTCATATTACGATAATTAGAATTAAAAACACAGAGGAATTGTTAGCTAATGATGCATAGGGTTAAAGAGCATTTTTTTTTTAAATATTTAAATATAACCACGATTTCATTCTCCTTCATTTTAATAAATTTTTGACCAAAGAAACAGAAAATAAATTAATGTATTAATTCGTTTGTTTAAATGATTTTAATAGAATTTTTTTAAATAACGTTTGTTCCTTCATGTTTTATCAGAACCTCGAAATGTTTGTTAATGCATATTAAGTTCCCTAACAAATGAATATAACATACTATATTACATTCTAGGACTCAATCTTAATGTTTCGAGGCGATGATCTCAAATATGCTAATTAATTAGTGCATATGATATTTTAAGTCACGAAATCAGACAGAAAAATATACTTTCTCTGAATAAACGTAGCTTTTTTTCGACGTATTATAATATGTATGCATATAAGACATATATTTGTATACATATAATATATATATATACCTTTACGAATAATACATAGACAATGCGGGGGGAAAAAAATTTGATTAACTTTTGATTTAATGATCAGATCTTTACGTTCTACGTTTCAATCTTTATGGTCCGAGGGTGTGACCTCAAATACGCTAATTAATTAGTTCAAACGATATTTTAAGTTACGAAATCGAACACTTAAAATTACTTTCTCTGAATAAACATACCTTTTACTGGTATACACACATACAAATAATTTGCTTGATAAATTACGATAGAATAAAAAATAATATAAAAATCTTTAAAACTTTGTTTAATCGCAAATTAATATGTTTAATATCGATTTTCCTAAAATTGTTTATTCTATTTTATTTGATAGATGGCGAAAAATACATAAAAATTGACGTAGTAGTACATCAAAGTCTTTTTGATCCAATCAAAGATAATGCAAGGCAATGCATTATTCAAGATGAATTCTTTTCTTTATCAACATCGAAAAGGCATTTTGATCTGCTAGAAAACTTAAGTCAGATAAACAATATTTTATCAGAGGTTACAAAGCTATTTCAAAAATCTGTCACGAAAAGATATTCCTTTCCTTAAGTGGAATTATATTTCATCCTTAAATCTTTTCTCAAGGCTGACTACATTAGAATATTTCAGATAAAATATTCCTATAAGTGACGCACAAGTGACAGAGTAAGCTGAATAAATAATTAGAGTTGTTTATGCAAATAAAACTCTTGTCCCTTAATATTAATTGCGTAATGGTATTGTATAATGTTTAAAAATAGAAAAACTCAATATTCAAATTTTCTAAATAAAATACAAAAATGCGAATGAAAGTAATAATAAATATATTTCCTATGGAAATTTTCCTACATATTACAGAGATTTCCTTCTAGTGTGTCTTAATACAGCAGTTGCCAAAAAGGGTTCCGGTTCCGTGATAGTGTCAAAAGGGTTCCAAAAGTTAGGACTTTTTATTAATCAATTATGATTTTTCAAAATCGTTAATTAGATTTATATCCAACCATATTACATAATTTATTAAATATTTCGGCTTTTTCTTACGAAATTAAGTAAACGTTAATGAACAGAGAAAAAACAAAAAATAAAAATATTTATATTTAATATAATAACAATGCTAATGCTTTGAATAAATAATGAAAAAAAAATTATTTACAACTTATAAAAAATAAAAAACTGAATTAACATTTTGCACTAAACTTAATGGTTTTTAATGAAATTTATCGACAGAGAAGTAAGTTACACTAAAACTTATATCCATTTTCATTGTTCGACCTTTTTCGTTTACATTTCAACGAAAACCATAATTCGGCTTATTTATTTTCAGATTATACATAAGCCAAAAGTGAGTTCAGACCAAGGCCACGCTCCAAACCAGTGTGTTTAACCGTCTGACGTAAAACCTAAATTTTAAGACTGGTAAGGAAAAAAAAAAGGATGCGATTAAATAATTTCCTAATTCACATTTAATATCCTTCAAATTATTAATAGTTTTTCGTTGATTAATATTTTGACAATGGACTTTATAAAGTCTAGGGGTTCCGCCAAAAGAAGCTTGATCATTCTTGTGGTAAAATAGTCGAAAAAACTTGAAAACCTCTGTTGTAAGCATAGAAAAATTCTGCATTGAATTCAGAGGTAACAAAAGTGTTTTACAACTTCTTTTTTCCAGTTTTGCTCGACTTACAAACTATTTCTGTATAATGATGTGCAACCAAAAGAGCGGTTCGGTTTTTGTGACGGTTTTTGAGATTTTTGCTGTTGACTAAACTAAGACATATTTTTCGGTAACTTTTAATTCCCCAACAATGGATTGTAAGTTGCATAAAATTTGAGAGCTTATTTTCCAAGTCTTTCTTAAGAAAAAAAATTAAAGTTCTTTTCAATATATTTGTTATAAGAAATATGAATGCAAAACAATTATAAAAGTGCAATTAGCATGTCTGTTACATTAAATATGAATAGGAAATATAAAGCTGTTGTATAAATATTGTCTTTCTATATCTCGTACTACTATATTTTAAAGAAAGATTTCGTGATTTTTCTTCTAGCATTTCAACGGCAGTTTTTTTTTTTAAATTCTTGTTTAAATTATTAAAAACTTTTATAATTTTGCGGAACAGTTGAAATTTTTTTAAAACTTTTGACTTAAATTTTAAAATTATTGTTATTTTTAAGAAAATAGTATAGTATTCGCACAGCATTTCAAAACAAATTATTAATGGTCTTCTTTTTTTTAAATCCACGAAATGACTAGAATGCGCGAAAACTGTTCAAAATGTGAGATTTTGTTTTTAATTTTAGTTTTTGACTTACATTTTTAACAGAAATTTGCACTATTCTGAAGTTTTCAAAATTAATAATGCATAACACCTCATTTACTCGAGGACTGAAAACAGGCATCTGAAAGTAGTCTTCCTAGGTCACAAGCCTGAAAAAAGATTTATCAAATTTATATCATTCCTGCAGTTCTGAACTCCATCTTTCAGTGTTAGGCGAAACATTATCATGTGACGTAAGGAGCCAATCATTACGTGCCTGATTAACTGTCAAACTCTTTGTTGTCTTAACCCGACAATACTTGCCAGAAGGGTACAATATTTTGAACCGAAATCGTGCGCATTTTTATAAAAAAATAATATTCCATAGAATTAAAAAGAAATATATGAATTAGACCTTAAACTTGGTTGTATTTTAATTTAAAACTGTGTTTGTTTCACAAAATATATAAATTTCTTGTACGGCTCATTTGAGGAAAAACGGTATTCATAAAAGATTTAATAAAAAAAAAAAAAAAAAAAAAAAAAAAAAAAANATGTAGTAGAAAATAAATGAATAAAAAAAGGAGAAAATGAAATCGTCTGCTTAACTTAACAATCATTTTATAAAGATAATAGTTTCATGTTAGAACATTCATAATGCGTTTATCGTTCACAATGCGTTACACTATATCACAAAAATGCCAGCAAACATTCTAGTAAAATGCTCTAAAAATATTAAAAAAAGTAAAGTTGCTTCAATTTACAACAATCCGTTCTTTACAATCTCTTGAATGAATATTTTCAACAGACTACTTTAATTTTAAGAATGCATCATTGAGCTCTGTAGTTGTACTAAGCTAGAAAAAATTTATTCTTAGCAAATCTTCAGCAAACGATTTTTCCAATTCATTTATCTGCCTGAGTAAAGTACAGGATGGAATAAAACTAAGTACGAATATATAGATTTACTCTTTTATTTTACTCTAGATTTCAGGAAAAGCCGAGGTCGTATGAATAATTCAGCATTTTCCTTTTTTCTTTGTTCTCCCACATTTTTCTCCAGTTTTTTCCCCGTTCTTATTCAACTTCTTCCATTAGATTGAAGAGGAATGGTAAACGCTTTGCATAATTTTTCTTCCAAAGAATGCTGGACTTAAAACCTTATGCAGAGCAAGGTAAATGTAATTACCCGAAAGTGCCCCGGGCATTATTATATTCCAACAACCTTTCCCTCGTTGTTTCACAAACACTAGAGGATGTTAAAAGTAAAAGAATAAGTAATATCATAAACCCGATTTCCGGTTTTGTGAAATTGCACTTTGCTGGTATATTTTCCAAAAGAAATATTGACCAAGGTTTTCTTCTCGTGTGAAGAATTCTGTTTAACTTTTTGTTGTTGCAGTTCTAAAATCTACGAAAGTTTATTATTTTTTCCCTTTGAGTCGACGTTAATAAAAATTCTGGAACTCTTATAGCATATTAGTTGAAGTTGAATTTCATGCAAGAAAAACATTTTAGCGTCTGTTTTTAAAGCTTAAATGTAACATTAGTTTTGGACAACCAGTATCGAAAAAATTTATAAAAATTAATGTTCTTCTTTGAATTTTTTTTTTTTTTTGTTGAAATTATTGTTTTGTTTTGTTTTGTTTTTTTGCTAAATTTATGAAAACTGTTAAAGGAGTTTTTCTTCGTTGAAGTTCACAAATTACGTGGTTCTTTTTAAGATTTTGTCGTCATAAGTAATGATGCAGCTTAGTAAAATTGAAATTGCAAGGTCGTGTTAAAATGTACAGGGAATAGAATGGAATAATAAAAAATAATAATAACTGGCGGGTTGTTCCAGAGTTGATGATTACTTTTCAAATCCAGATAATCGTGCATTCCTTTACAGACGAAAGTCTTTATTTAAAATTATAATAATGAAATTTTATTGACAAAATTATTGTTTTTCTGAAGAAAATAAATATCGACTTTAAAGAGGTGAAAAAATGATGAATATGAAGCTATCATGGGGGTTAGTGAGCGTAGCCCCTTAGTACGATAAAAAAATTTTTTTAATTCAATATTCATTAGAACTCTATTCAAGAAGCAATGCTTTTCACATGCTATCACGACATTAGAATAATTATAATAAAAAAATGCACACAAACACGAAAAAAATATTGAAATCTTATAAGGGTTTAAATAAAATGGCTCATTGTTTTTTTCCCCTTCTTTTTGTTATTTTTTATTTTGTTTATTTTTTTTCCACAGAGTATGAGTAAGGGAGAAATGAAATTTGATATGGGGGATGATTTGAGCGGAAATCCTCTCTTCGAATGTATTTTTCAGAAGGAAACTTATTTTCACGGCCACTCTTATTTGTTCTCAGATGGGTGACATAATACCAGCTGTCATTTTATTTCTTTAAGTTATCGTTAAATGTTGGAACGTTCCGAACGTGACTTTGTTTTCCATTTGATTGGCGTTTTATGTCAATATTTTAACGATCACAGTTTGCGGTTTCGAATAATACGTAGTAAGTTACAAACGTGTTCATTCTTTTTGCAACAGGTTACGCAAGATTTCTTTTAATATGAGAGGAAATTACTGTGGAATAGTTAGAGAAATAAAACTTCTTATTTATCGAAAATTCAATTCTATCTGATTATTCACAGGCATGAACTTAGCTTATAAAAATTATTCCAATTTCATCAACACTAGTTTAGATTCATTTCATAAATTTTTTTTTTGTCAATGTAAATATAGCTTAAAATTAAAATTTGACAGAAAAGAATTTTTTTGTTAAAAAAATAAAATAAAATAAAGACGAATTTGCTTAGTTTTAGTAGCGTACTGAAAAATTATTTGATGCTGCTTTTCAGTTTGCAGGTTCTTAAAGTTACAGAAATATTTCGTTTAAAACAATATGCAACATTCAAAGACCAAGAATGTTGAGAAAAATTAAAAATTGTTTGTTATTTGTAAACATTTTATAAATGAAGAGTCATTAAGTATTTTATATAGCCATTGCAGATTAAAATACAATTTAAAATTTTTTATTATTCATTAGCTTAAATTATTGTACTTGTTATTCAAAATGTTGAAAAGAAAAATTTTTTTAAATCTTATTTTATCTTGAATGCAGTTGTTCAACATGTTTTGATTCTGGGGGATAAGGAACACTGATATCATCGTGGCATCTCGATAGTTGATAAAATGCTTCAAGTTTGAAGACCGGTGATCAGTTTGTTAAAAAGTGCAGATAATGGATAAAAAAAAAATGTAGATTAAAAAAATGTGTCCTAGAGCAGATTGCTTTTAAAATCAAAACTATTTCGCGATTTCAAAGAAACGAAAATTCATGCCACTCCCAAAAAACACTTAATGCTGAAAGTAAAAGCTAAGCCTAACCTTAGGAGTGAAAATATTGCTAACAGGTATGTGCCAGTGATCTGCCTACTTAAATATGCATATCTCTGATCTACTATCGGTATAACTAAATTTCTAACTTCGAGATATTCCAATGAAAAGAAAAGAAACATATATTTTTGAAGTAAAGATTCCCGAAATTATAAACTAAACGAAGGAAAATATATACAGGGCTATTCATAATTCCCTCCGGGGTTTCGAAGCGTTATTGTAAAAAAACGAAAACGAACATGGCAAAAAAGAACATATGAAATTATTCCGAAAGTTATCAAGTTTTAATTCTAGCAGTTGCCGGTAGATGGCAGTAACATGTACCACTTAAGCCAGTTGTAGTAAACGCTAAGTAAACATAAGGTTATAGTAAACAAAGGGAATTATGAATAACCCTGCATATATAAAAACCTAGTAGAACACCGAAGTCAAGCATCACTGGCTGGGGTCAGTAAACAGGTGGGTGACCATTTAGATCAGTCTGCGTAGGAACCGAGGGTTCACGGTATCAGTCCTCGTTAAGCTGTTCTACCGTAAAGTGCTCGACTTCGAGCTCAGGCCATCGGGCTACCAAAGCAAGGGAGCCATCACCTCTGGAGAGGATCAAAATTGCGATGGCATCATCCTCCGGGATGTTTCCCAGACCGTCACCAATAGCCCATTATGCAGACCTAAAACCTACCTACCGAACCAGTTAATGTAACCTATGTATATCATATTTATTTCAGTGGATTAATTAAATTACAGTTTCTACGAATTCATGTTGTAAGAAGTTAGGGGAGATTTCCGTATCGTGATCTGAGGTAGAATGATCGCCAAGTCTCGGAAACTTCCGGGCAGCGGCCAAACATCACAGAAAGGGACCAACTAGAAAGGCATAACTCGTAGCCACCCCCGGGCAAACATCTCTATTTTTTTTAAAAAATTTTTTTGCAAGTTTAAAATCTATTTGGCACCTTGGCGATTGTAGTTGGCGCGACAGATCACGATACGGAAATATCCCTAAGTTATTTTACAACACAGAAAGTTAACAACTACTTACATTATCGATGAAATTTTTCAATCGCATTCAATATTGCTGTAATAAAAGAATCCTTAAATCGCACACAAATTCAAATAACATTTTTAAAATTATGCATTTCTAAAATAAAATAAAAAATAAGAAAACTTTCTTTGTATTTATTGATACCCCAACGTTCCATGTTGTTCCCAGACTCAGTATTTAAGAGATTTTATATTATTCTTAGATATGACTCTTAAAAAGTCGTTTTTCATCCCCAGCATCCTCATTAATAGATGATATCATTTCAAGCGGAAAATATACATCTTGCGCCATCTAGTGAGCAAAGCACAAATTCAGTAACCGAAGTAGAAAACTCAAATAATAAAGTGTCTGTTTTTTCTTCTTTTTTTTCGCGGGATTCAATGCCAAGGCAATTATTTCATGTTTATTTAGATAGTAAGACTGTAGTTAGGATATCTTGTTCCGCTTTGATTGCAAATCATTTATTTTATATTTTATTAGTAATAATATTGATTTACGCTTTTTATTCTTTCGATTGATATGTCACAACGGCGTCATTTCTTTTTTTATAATACCGGATTTGCTAAAATCCATCCTTAAGAGTTTAGAATTGATTTAATCCTACTTATATGTTTATGGACAGCAAGGTTGATATGTATCTGGAAAAGATTAAGAAAAAAAATAGTGACTTGTTTATAGAACATTTCTATTTACTTACGGGAAAAGTAACAATTTGTGGCTAATATTTTTTTTTTTTTTTTTAGTATTATAACTTTTATATTCAATAGTAAAGCGCTTTTGTGAATAAATCTGTGTTATATTCGTTAATAATAGTGCTAACTATAAATAGTTTGCAAATAGTTCTATGTTATATTTGTTAATAAATAGTGCTAACCTTGAATAGTTTACTTGAAATTGTGACAAAACTATCCTGGGATAGGATAACACTGTAATAAGCAGTAATAATTTTATTTATTATTGTTTCTAATTATTGTAGCTAATTAAAAATTATGACTTTTTAATGAATTTAATGTGTAAATGAGATTTTCATCGAAGCTTATTTTAAAGAAATAACCCCCTCAATTGAATTAAAAAAAAGAACTCTTAAAAATCATCAATTTCGAGTTCAACATTCACTTATTAACTCACAAAATTATTTTATTAAATTTATATAATTACTTGAGTTGAACATGCGATCTATATAGCGAACGTATGAATCTACATGTTCAACTCTAGCTTTAAACGTAACTCAGAAGGTAAGGGAACTACTAGACAAATCTAACTCGCTTTTGTGAAATACTCGCATTTGCATTAAAAAATCTTTTCACAGCTAACCCGTTGTCTCTGGTCGATTCTAACTGTTAAATGTAAACGATTTTACCAACCTTAGGCGAGAATTAGGGAAAAAGAAGAGATATATGTTCTATAAGTCTAAATTTAATTGCGACGCATATTCTTGCCAATATTCAAAATATTTACACAAAATTGGTAAAAATATCTCAATAAATTATCGGTAAAACTGGTACTTGGGAAATATTATCGATCACTGCGCGTTTGGATGAATGTATTTCTAAAAATTTTGTTAAGCTTAAGAAAAACTTTCAGAAAAACATCCTGTTATTTCAGCAATCTTAAAAGATTAAATTGCGGATGGTTTTATTTATTTTATCAATATTTAATCACTTTGACAACAATAATCGATGAAAATCCGGAAATCCGAGAGCTGTAGGCGTAATAAATGGTAAATGTCCAGGGTTTGGCAAGATAAACACATAACTTTCGATTTGATGGATAGCTTATGAGCAGAGATCACAGACTGTGCGACACATTTTCCGAAACGATCCATCATTTTAGTCTTTCTCGCTTTCAATTCATTTACTCGTTGCCATTCGCCCATGAAAAATTTTTCCTCAAAATTAATGATTATCGTTTTGAACCAGTAGTAAATTTTTTTTTATATAAAAGCGCGCATTGCAATAGAATATATATCTTTTTTTTACGAGTTCAATTTAAAATATGTTTAAAGAAAATTATGTAGAATTAAAATTCAAAAAATCACTCTGGTAATGAGAACAGTAATGATTAGCGTCACACTTCGCTAAAAAAATTTTTTTTATCGTTCTAATTTTTAAAAAAAGTGACTATTTTTATTTTAGCACTAACAGGCTCTCACAGAAACCTCTATCCTGATCTCGATCCTGATTGGTTGATGAAACGGGACATTTTTTTTACGTTAACAATTGTTCTTTCCATTCTATTTCGAGCAAGCAAAGCCCGTCAAGTATCAATTCTCTTAAGTGACACATTCTATATCCTTTCACAAATATTTCAATTCTTTCACCATATATTTCTTACTTAACACAGTGACAGGCACGAAGCCATGTAGAACATAAACAAACTAATTACGCATCGAAGTTGCCAGGTACACAAAACAAAAATATATCAAGGTTATGATAAAATATATAAATAAATAATAAATCTAAGTTAAGTAAAAGACGCAGACAAAAAAGGATTATATTTCAGCTAATTCGATGCGCGATTCGGAGCTGTATTTAATTAATTTCGCGTTAATTAACATTCAAATTTATGGGAGAAACATAGCTCAACTTTAATGATCAGCTGGCGTTGACGCCATAGGTCACATGTGTGGGTATCTGTGATCTTCTTCTTGAAGTGCAAGTACCCAATTGTTGTATTGGATAATGTGAAAAGTACATTTCCTTCAAAAAATATGAGAACTGTAATTATTTCCTATTCTATGAGATTTTACCATTTTCTTATTTTTTGAAGCGAATAAAGTTTTTATATTATCAAGTGTATCTTTCCGGTTCAATGTCTTGGGACTATTCATATCAATAATTGTTTTATTATTAAAACTTACTTAAATTTAAAGATAAAAATAGCTTTCACTGTTTCACTAAATGGTTTAAAAAATCTTTCTGTTTACAAAATTAGCAAACACTGAACTGCATTCCTGTTAACCGAAATATTTTTATTTGGAGCGATAATTAAAAAGAAACAAAGCATAGGAAAGTTATAATGACCAAAGGGAAAGTAAAAAAATCGTTATTAAGTTTTAGTAACAGGAGAACAGACTAAAATGATTTTGTATTAACTAATTACAATTCATGTATCAGAAAGAAAGAAAATTAAACCACACTAATAGGTTTACAAAATACAGCTTATTTCTTCAATGGAGAAAAAACTAGATCATATCAATATAACTATAAAAAAAATCAGTTTAAAATAATTGTATTAAAAATATTTAAATACTGGTAATAAACCGTATCAAAAAATTTTATTATACATTAAATTTAGAAGACCTCAAATCAAAAATACGAAATCAGTTATATTAAGGCTAATATCTTCTAACATTAACTAATTCAAGTAAGTTTTAACACTTAATGCTTTCAATAAGACATTAAAATTATTTTCCAATTTTTCACAACTAACGAAATAAAAACTGTTTCTACCAACAATGGGCCATCATAATAGTGTTCTGATATGCCAAATTAAAAAATAGGGTTTGTAAAAGAACACAGTCTTCAAATGCGCTTTTATAGAATCGTTTTCTAATTTTCTTTGTAACACTTGGAAAAGAGTACTATCTTTAACATAAATGGCACCATTCGGAATTGTCTTGTAAATTTTTATTTTAACTTTAATTGCTGAATAAAATAAGGCCAATATCAAGAAATTTTATAGCGTAACTTATTATTATAGAAGAGCAACAGTTTATAAATAAATGATGCTTTCTCATAATTGTTTTTTAATTTCTGTTTTTGAATAAAATAAGATTTATAAAGGCACTTTTGGATGGGAAATTAATCTTCGGGTGTATTTAGGAAATAGTGCAAAATACTAAATCTAATTTTATTAAATTTCTTTTCGAAACAAAATGGTGTTTTTCTTTAGTTTACCTTTAGAAAATATCATTTGTTCAAGTTTAACAAAGCAATTCAATATTCGAGTTCGATAGCATATCTATTTATAAGCAATGCAAACATAATAATCAGAACAAGGAACATCTTATTTTGGAATATATTTAAACCAGTTTCAAGGTTAATCAACGGTTGGCGAGAAGTTAAATATATAATGCGAGATAATTGTTTATCTAGTATTTATCATTAACTCATGCTCCATATATAGCTGTACTCGATTTGGAAAGTCCTTTTGTGAACAAGGTTAAAATAGAAAACAGATTCTGTTTGAAAGTTGTTCAGTATTTTTGTAGAAAATGCGTTTCAAGTCAATTATTTCTGTTTAAAAAAAATTAACGAATAAGCTGAAATGTTTGAGAGAGATTTAAAATTTTGAGAATGTTTTAATTTAAAACAGCATAAGAAAAACGCTAAAACTGTATAAAAATACTGCTAAAAATGATATAAAATATTTTTAACCAATTTCGAAATATTAATACTCCGTTCTTTCTTTAGTGTTTCGAGAAAAAAATTTAAAAAGCCTTTTTTTTTTTTTTTTCTTTTAGTTTAAAAAACTTTGATTAAGAATCACAGTACCATTCAGATTTCTATAAATTATTTAACAGATTCTTACCAAAGAGCCAGAAAAGCGGCAAATTTTACCATACTCAGGTAGTTTTAACCATTTTTTCCCCCTCAGTGTAACTATGAAAAAAAGTCACAAAATGCCAATATTTAAATGCTAATAATTTTCTTTTGTGAAAATAAAAACCGTTCGTGATCTAATTACTTATTGTCTAAAAAGTTACTCTAACATAGATTGCTAACAGACATTGCTTGGGCTCATGAAAATTTGCAAAAATTGAGAATTAATAAATGATTTTAATAATTATGATCTTAAGTTGAAAAATCTCGTCTAGTTAGAGATTTTTTTAAAAAAAGTTTGATACTTTCATTTATACATTTAAACTATTCTTTGCTTTGATCGTTGCGTCGATATGATTGCATACAAAACTTAAAGTTATATCGTTGTTTCGATTTTAAGGCACTTAAACGTTAGTGCTTTTTTTATTATTATCCTTAAAGGAAAACCTTATGATTAAAGTTACATAATTTAAAAGAATTTCGTAGTTTTGGATGAATAAAATTAAAGAGTAAGAAAAAAATAATAATGTGTGTGAGGGGCAATTATGCTTTTTCGCTTAAAAATATTGAAAGCGAAACAACGAACTATATTTGGTATGAATTGCCTTAATTCGCCATCCAAAACATTAGATGAAAATGAGAATTTATGGAAACCACAAGAACATTCAAAATTAAAAATGAATCAAGCATATTTTCTTATGTCATATATTTTCTAAGTCACAAAGCTGGAGTCAAGTTAAGAAAATAACATTTTGAGCCCATAGTCCAGTAAAAGTAAACTTTCTCGACCCAGAAATTAATATCAAGACTTTTTTTTCATTAAAAGCTCATTTTTTTCCTTATAAATAATACCTCAAAATTCTCCAACTCTCTCCTTTTTTACAGGGAAATAGGGGAGAATTGAATTTCTTCTAGACAAGCAAGTGAGGCTAGTTTAGAAATTATAAGGGTATTAAGTACAAAAAGTGCAGATTTGTATTTGTATTTATTTATTCATCTTATTTATCTATATAAACAAGTGAGACATTGTTACTTTTTTTTTTTAAGCTGATACGTATGAAAGAGACATTGTTACTTTTTTTTTTTTAAGCTGATACGTATGAAACTATACAGTCAATAGAATCAGTAGTTTAAAAATTTTCATGTATAAAAAGTACTATGTTTGGCATGATTTATGTACACTATTTACTTTGCTATCTAGAAGCTATCTGGACTTATGACATACATTGTAGCGAAATCAGATCAACTTACAAGGACGGGAATTTTTCAAGAATGATTTAAGAATGTTTTCACAGAAAGATTGCCAGATTACAAAATATGAAAACAAAAGCGCAAATTGAGTGTAACAAGAGAGTTTTAAAGTGTCGTTCTTACTGCATTGCTGAAGTGATTTGTTATTCTGTGCATTGATTTGTTAGTTACCAAGGATGGGCCCGAAATGGATGTGCGCAAGGTAATATTATACTGGATAATTTTAAAAATTGACCATAAAAAGTTTTAGAAAATAAATGTTTATTTAAGAAAAAATATAAAATAGAAAAGAGAAACATAAATTGCCTGTTTTTCAAATAGAAAAATTACATAAATTATCAAAGAAAAAAATTTTAATAGATAATTTTAACACGGATTTGCCCGAAATGGATCTGCACATGGAAAAATTAACAAAGAAAAAAATTTTAGTAGATAATTTTAACCACGGATTTGCCCGAAATGGATTTGCACATGGAAAAATTGTATAAATTAATAAAGAAATTTTTAGCAAACAATTTTACCCATGGATTTGCCCGAAATGGATTTGCACATGGAAAAATTGTATAGATTAACAAAGGAAATTATTTA
>NC_092207.1:76799370-76838488 GCF_043381705.1 Parasteatoda tepidariorum | reverse complement strand
TATATATATATATAAATTACTGGACTAACATTATGGAACTCTTTAGTATGATAATACATCATTCACCTGATTATACAATTATTTAAATCAGGCGTGAAGGATATTGAATGACTGAATTTGGAGAACATACAGGATGACTTTAGTCAGATGTTATCCGTGTGCCTTTTTTCATTTTTTATTTATTTAATTTTTTTTCCTTTCCATTATTCTCCCTTTTATGCGTTTTCAGACGTTTCCCTCCATTAACTACATCAGATTGTGTGTACAACATCTGCCGACACGCTCTTGAAAAAAAAAGAAGGAAAAAAAAAAACTTTCATATCTTTTTTAGCCGATTCAGCGGTTCTTTATTTAAACAGGCCAAGAGAAAAATAGCACTCTGAATCTCGAATCCGAACAAAATTGTACAGTAGAAAATCCCAAATTTTGCATAAATCAGTGTTTCCAATTCAATAAAATTTAATACAACCAGGGTGATTTTTTTTCTGTTCCCGAAATTCACATATTTAAAAATTCGGAATAAAAATTAAAACAATCTTTTAAAAGAATTTGCTTATAAACAAAAACAAAAAAAATCTTTGATAAATTCGCACCGGTGACTTACTCAATTATTTTCAAATTTTAGATATTGCATTGTATTAAATTAACACAATATAGAATCGCAATGAGCTTTTTGAAGAAAAAAAAATTGCACTAGTTGTATTATAAAACTCTAGGAGGATTTTACTTTAAAAGATGTAAGGGAAGATAGCTGACTTTTAACAATAAAAACGACAATTGTTAAAATCAATTTGTTGTCTAAAAATATTTTTAAAAAAATAATTAAATAAAAATAAGAAGCTTGCTTACCGAGAAAATTTTTTATACAGTATTTAAAAAATAACTGTATTTAAAAAATAACTGTTTTAACAAAAATGGCTAGTTTCAGTGCAGCAATCAGGACAAAATTCAAATCTAGTGGATTTTAAATTACATTAAGCTTTAATAAATTTACCAATAAACAGGTAAATTTTATTTTAAATCAAAAGTTGTAAAAAAATGCATATTTGACTTAAAAATCATTAAAAAAAATCAAAATTTCAGAAAAATTATAAAAAGAAATTTCTTTTACAGAATTGCTTATATCTACATTAATGTATGACCATGGACATTTTTGTCGCTTCTATCATTACAGTGTGGACCCTATTAGTTTCATTGATTGGTTTTATTGATCCATCAAATTAGATGGCTCTCTTCAGTTTATCAAGTTAATAAAATTTGGTATGGTTGCAATTCATTATAGTGTAATAAATAAGAAGTGGTTTATATAATGAAAATATCCCTGATTTAAAATGTTTGTTTGGATTGACTATCATTGTTATTCATTAATGTGATTTTCAATAGTATCTTTGTAGAAAGAATAAAAAAACTGTGAAGTTCGAAGGTGGAAAAAATAAAGATTTGCGCACCTCACTAAACGTACGACTGGATATAAGATCTGAAAAAGTAACTTCTTATGATAAAAAATATGTGCAAGGTACAACTTTAAGAACGATGACGAAGAAAACAGTGCGGCTGCTGATTACCATGGCTCTGAATAACTTACGCAGTCGTTGAAATTTTCGGCTGGCGAGTTTTTCCACTAGCTGAAAATGTTCTTTTCTACGCTTCAACAATTCGCATTTCCTGAAATTGAAGAATTTTACGCATATCTTCACAAAAGGCAAATTTCTCCGCCTTCTTTTTTTTTTTCCGAAGGATAAAAAAAAAAAAAAAAAAAAAAAAAAAAAAACACCTTCTCGCATGGAAATTGTAGTCACGTAGAAAAAAATTATATTATTTGTCAGGCCTGATTGTAAGAATCGAAAAGTCGTCTGCATTCCTTACAAAATTTATTGTAAACATAAGAGGTTATTAAACTTTCCGACATAATGCAAACAAATATTCCATCTACGTTGTAAAGAATCTAATTAACTTCAGATCAATGTATATTTTAAGAAAGTTTTAAAAGATAAGAAAAGATAAGTAGACGTTGTGGTGCAGAAATATTTTACTATATCTTAAATAAGTAGAGAATAAATGTTAAGTTATTTTAGGATATTTCTACATGAGTAGTTCAGATGCGGCTACTCATTTGCAGACCAGACTGCATCAAAAAAAAAAAAAATAAANAAAAAAAAAAAAACAGTTAAATATATCATATTTTCGATCAATTTCAAATTATTATTATTGATAATATTTATTAAATTTCGAAAACATGTGATTTATAAGACCTATTAAACTATCGCAAGTGAATTAAACTTTCAATTTATAAAGAAAATTAAATATTTCATATGTAATAATTTTGAAATATTGTACTTATTCTTAAAAAAAATTATTAGTTGTTATGGATTATTTCAATTGTATGAAAAGCAAGTTAATTTATAATATGAAAACGTTTTACAACAAAAGTTTCTTTATAAGACATTAAAAAACCAGTGTTTCGTATTAACTTTAAAACTATTGCAATGAATTAAACTTTTAATTTAGGAAAGATAAGAGAACGTTTCGTTAAGCGTTGAATTAGGGGAAAAGAACTTGAAGAAAAAGCATCGAAAATAAAATCGGAAAGAAAGAGTACCGGAAAAAAAGTACGACTTTTAAAATTTAATAATTATTTTGATTCAGACGGTCATTAAAAATTCTTGTATTTCAATAAAAAAGTTTTCTAAAAATTAATTTCATTAGAACAATTTTTTTTACTTTACAATACATTTTTATTACATTAAATTAGGGTTCAAAGGCAGGAATAAAATCGAACGTCAAATTTCGTTCCTTTTTTTTCTCCAGTGCTCTTTTTTCCATCCACTGAAGTTTTAAATATTCACTAAAAGAGCTTAAAGCTCAATCCCTCCTTATCTCAATTATAATACTTTGCGGTCACACCTGCAGTGAACATTCAATCATATAGTATAAACACCTACTTTAAACAAAAACAATTTCAATCTATAAACGAAAATTTAATTCGAGTTACCCTATCAAAAAACTACGGTGAAAAAGAGTTCTTACATTAAAAGCTACTAAGTTCACTTTTGTTACATTCTCTAATAGCCTCCTCAGCGAATGTACTTTATGGATAATTCAAGAACACTAATATTAGATTACCGAAGAACAACATATCGTGTTTTGTTAAACGAAAACCTCCATAATCGATTTACCTTTCAAAACCTGATATATGAATAATTAAAATTACTCTCCTGCACGCGTGACTTCGACATAAATATTACAATTTCCGAAAAATAATAAAAATATATATAAAACCTAAAAAAAAAATGACAATAATAAATTATTTTTAATGACACGAATCGTATTACTGAAAGAGGAGAAAGCAGTGTATTTCATCATCCTTGAAATCATCCCTCATCAATTTCAACGTGATTGATTGTTTGATGTTACAAGGCAACAAAAATGATTTTTTTTCTATCCACCTTCGATTATAAAAATTAGCTTTAGAACCAGGAAGTAAAAAAAAGCCCCGGACTGTTTCATAAAATATTGATTTGTAATATCATATTAACAGCTATTAAATGCGTTCGGAAAAAAGAAAGTAATTCCACAATGGCGTGAAAAGAGCAATCTTTTTGTGTTCTCTTAAAACTGGCGCAATCTACTTTATGACAATCGCTTTCAGACTTACGCTTCCATACTTTTTTTTTTACCATCTATAGCATAGTGACCGATAAAGAGCGGGTAATGGAAAGTACTTTTTCTTCATGCCAAGATAATCTTTGGCTACCATCATGCGTGTAGCGAAACGAAATTATTTATTTCCCTTGGGTACAGTTTGCAACTTATGAATGGAGACACGAAAGGAGACTTAACTTTTTGGTTAAAATTTGCAACAGATGCTTATTTGCGAGAGATTTTCTGACTGAATCTTAAATAATTCTTGACAACTATGCATTTTGACGCCAAATTAGAGAGAGATAATATCTGTAAGGCAAAGTAAAAAGTAATCATTTTCTCAATAATAATTTATTCGATAAACAGTCAGTTTTATAGGTTTATTGCTCTTGGGTAAGCATTGAAGCTCAAACATAAAGCTCAAACATGAAGTACATCATACATTCTATTAAATCATAAAGCATATAAATATAAATTAAAATCAAATACATATAGATACAGACACCGAAAAAGTCAAGCTCCTAATGCGGTAAAGAAAGTTAAGTGGTTTATTAAAGTGGTCATTAAAGTGGTTTCCATAAAATGAAAACTCAATAAAATTACAAGAGGATGTAGACAGCAAACATTTGGAAATGATTCTGANTCTCAAACTTGGACTTTTATGCTCCAGGCAGATGACGTAAGCCTAGTGCAGCGCCACTAATTTGCATATTGCAATTTTACTCAGCTACTCTTAGTGGACAACATATGCAAATTTTGCACGGTTTGGCTTACTTTTGAAAGAGTTATCGCTATTTTTGTGATTTTTCCTTAATTTATGATAACCAGTGTAATTCTTGACAAATAAGCATTTTAACGCCAAATTAGAGAGAGATAATATCTGTAAGGCACAGTAAAAAGTAATCATTTTCTCAATAATAATTTATTCGATAAACAGTCAGTTTTATAGGTTTATTGCTCTTGGGTAAGCATTGACGCTCAAATATAAAGTACATCATACATTCTATTAAATCATAAAGCATATAGATATAAATTGAAATCAAATACATATAGATACAGACACCGAGAAGTCAAGCTTCTAATGCGGTAAAGAAAATCCATTAAAGTGGTTTCCATAAAATGAAAACTCAATAAAATTACAAGAGGATGTAGACAGCAAACATTTGGAAATGATTCTGATAGAAAAACAAAAATCTCCAGCAAGATTATCAGATCATCCACAGATTATTTTTTATCTCAGATTTTAAAAAAAGATTATAATAGCTGTTATTATATTTTTCATCTCATATTCAAAAAAAAGAAAGTAAAAAAAGCCTAAAATATGAAACGTTTAAATTTCTCCGAGATATTCCTCTTCTCTGCAGATAGATAAAGAATCTGCAGATATATAAAGAAAAGAAACACGATGGCTTCTCAAACATTTTAAAGAATGTTCTTTTAATTAATTGGAATTCTAAAAGATAAAAGAATTTGAAAGCAAGAAAATTTTAAAAAATGAATTCCTAATTTCCGAAAACTCAAGTTGCTTGTTTATAATTTATGTAGGGACATTTTCCATTTTTTAATTATCAATTATTTTATTCGTTAATTAAAATTGTATAAATTTTCTAAACTCAAATAATAAATTTTAATAAAATTTTTGCTATACAATTTTGCCTACCAAATATATGTGTGCTAATTTTACTTAATTTTACACTTAGGCCTAATTTTTACAATAGCAGACTCTCCCTGACTGGGAATTTATGAAGATAGTGCATTTGATTGACTTTGTAAGTTCTGCTACTGCTAGAAGCAAATACTTTTATGCAATGTAATGCTTCGCCAATTCATGTAATATTGCTTGCTACAAATATTTCTTTTTCTTTCAAAATCATATATTTCCCTTGTTCTTTTGCTTGATAGACTGTCGCTTAACAGTATAGCTACACTACACTCGGAACAGCTATAACAGCAACCTTTCAAATGGCGAATATGTAGCAGAGAAATAGATCTTTAAACATTTGTGATACAAACAAACAAAAATCTGCTACAAAGATATTCACTCAAAAAAGCTTTTTTTATTAATTATTTACTTAGGAGCAGCGATTGGGGTAACTTTCTTCTTCCTTTTTTTTTCCTTTTTTAATAAAAATATGCATGGCTTGGGGGCATAAAAAATAGTTATTTTTATTGACAATGAGCTATTTTTATTTCATAAATTCTTATTTAAGGTCAATAATATTTAGGTTTCATCAAATATAATCGATCTTCTTTTTTTTTCTCCCCTTCGGTGCTGTTAATTTGCTCCGGCATTGGTGATTTTTGTCAAATTTTAGGGTCTCTTAATCGGTATTTTACGGTTTATCTGTGTTTAATATCTATATACTCAAACGGGCATGTAAAGGTTAAAAAAAATTAAAAATGTCCAATCGGAACTTTTACATGATGGGCAATATAATTTTGGAGCAAATATTTAGAACAGACTTTAACAGTCACCTAGTACATTTAAAGGAAGAAAAAAAAACTTAAAAACTCTTATTGTCTCTATTTATTCAGTTTTGATTTTTAAAAAAAAACAGTAATAACACAAATTTTTTTATGTTGTATTTGCAATTGTAAATTTTTCATCGTGTTATCATTGACATGGTTTTTCAAAGCTCAGTCGCCGAAGACAATAAAAAAGCCACAATATTTATGTACCTTGCACGTGAAACAAAGCAATGATTTTAAACTCGATATAAATATCACCTTGCCATAAAGAATTACCTGAGCTTTAGAACGCGGACAAATAACTTAAAATTTTAAAAGTTATTAAACTTTTTAAGAGAAATCCCCAATTTAGCGACATTTTTCCACCTGCAGGAAAAGTATCAAAATTGCTGCCTTATTCTTTCAAATTCTTATGAACCCACATAATACAGCATTGGAGCAAATTTTTAAATATTAAAAAATTAAGACCATCAACGCTTTTCATTTTCATGAAACTGTGCCTTCCTCCATATTGACGATTCGCGCCATTTTCAAAACAAGCATAGACAATTTTGGCTTTAGATAGGCTGAACTTGACCTAACAGTCATAACTAACTATTGCAAACTCTCATCAGCTATGAAAACAGCATATTGTTCGCAAAAAAGAATAATTTCATATGACAACCGAGCTTTCGAAGAAGAGCCTCAAACAGGGGATAATTAGAAGGAAATACAATAAAAAAATGAAATAAACTAAAAAAATATAATGTATTGATTGTTTAACATGCATAAAAAAAACAGCCCTACCCAAAATATTCCGATGACTCAAGATATTCAAAGCCATATGGGAAAATAGAATCCTTCTATAAGTGATATACCGAAAACCATATTTATAACCTCGTTCTAGAACATTCTGCGAATAACTTCGCTTTTATCATTCATAAGCTGCGTGTTTTGACTGCATAGCATCCATACAAAGGCACAATACCAACTTTTTTTCCCGTTTAACTTCACATTAGGCTAACGGGATTTTTCGATTGACAGTTAGAGCGCCTTTCAATGTTCCCCCAAATCGTCTTTGTGGTGCGTTTTCTTCGCCAATTTCCCGCACCGCGGCTCAAAGCTTTCCTACTGTCTGTCCAATAAACTAAAACGCTTTACATTTTTTATGAAATTTTTATTAGTCATTCTTCGATCTATACGTGTTTTTTGGTCCCTTCCATCTAACCCTCCGTAAAAGTTGTAAATTCTTAACTGCAAGCTGAGAAAACGATTTTGAACAAGTTTTTTTTTCTTCTTTTACATGCAGTAAAACGCAATTTTTTTTAGAACAGTTATTATTCAGAAAAGAACAGTTTTTTCTTTCCAGCGTAAATTATGGCGATATTCCCATTTAAAAAACTTTTTAAGGGGAAAAAAATCATTATCCTGTAAATTATCGATCTGTTTTAGAAAAGGTATGTTCGCAAAACTTTTTCATTGCCTAGTTGTAACTGTTTTTTTTTAAAAAAATTCATTCGAGATTTTAAGGCAAAACTTAAAATAACTACAGTGTTAATATTCTTTTGACACGTTTTGTTTAACAATAACAATTAACAGTTTAACATCATTATAGACGCCAAGTATAAATACAGTTTCATAATTATATAAAATATATATTTGAAAAACGTCATGAGACGAAATTGAAATCAAATTTAGGCAATAGTATTAAAATAACATTTTTGTCCTTCACCAGTATATTATTTTACATATAATATGTAGAAGTTTGAACAACAAAATGAACATCGCCTTTTTTATAAAAGCCACTTAGTCACTGACTTCATTTTAAAAACTTTGTATAAATTTAATAAAAGCTTTTGAATAGAATTTTTTTTCAACACGTTTCTCTTAACAATTAACAGTTTAAAATCATTATAACCATCAAGTTTGAATCGAGTTTAATTATACAAAACTTACTATTGAAAAACGATAGGAACGAAATTGAAATCAAACTTGACAAATAGCATTACAATAAAATTTGTATCGTTCACCAGTACATCATTTTATGTATAACAAGTAGAAGTTTCAACAACAAAATGAACATCACCTTTTCAGCGACGTTAGCAACTTAAACTCAGCAACTTCATTTTCAAAAACTTTGTATAAATTTGACAAAAGATTTCGAATAAAATAACATAAAGTTTTGTTCAATTTTTTTATGTATATACCTATGTAGGACATATCTTTATGAGGAATAATTTTTTGTCGAGTTCATTCCTTTTCACACTAAACTATCACATGCATCAGATCGAAAAAAGACACTTCATTTTTTACAGCACACTTCCTATTTCAGCAACCATGCATTACCATAACTGCTTTTCTTTTCTTACCATAGATCTCTTAAAATTTCGGTTTCCTTTATAACCCTTGATATTCGAAACCCCTTTTCACCAACATTAATACTGCTCTTTTAACATGCGCCATTTTTTTCTTCTTTCCAACTTCTTTTTTTATTCTACCTTTCCGCAGCAAACGATTTTCTTCCTCACATTTCTGATAACGGAGAGTGGCAACGCGAAAGCATATAACTTCAAAGGCGGGAACATTATCTCCTTGTTAAAACCGTTCAACGAACCTCCCTGTGACACGCTAATTGGACGCCGGGAAAGCGTGAGAGAACAAAAAGTAAAAAAATAAATTCTTAAAAGGTATCATAAGGGGGTGGCCCGCACCTCATACAGATGATGATCATCAAGTGTTAGAAGATGTTTTAATTAAGTATCAGCGCATTACAAGAGTCGGGACAACTCGAAATCTAATGAAGCTCGTAAATTCCGCCTTTTTCCTCCTTATTTCTTGATTCTAATGGAAAATGACTGGTATTTTAATATTTTCTCTTACGAGGTGATCTTTCATCTGAAATTTATTTTTCTTCTCTCGTGGATGATTAATGTTAGTACAAGAGGAAATATAGCACTATATCGTTCGTACCTTACAGATTAAAAAAATTTAAACATTCTGCATGGATGTGTTATTGTAAATTCTAAGTTATTAGTAATATTTCGAATTAGAAAATGAAACACATGCACACTGCCTATTAATCACTGTAATGCAGGCAGACTAGTGCGATATTTTGGTAAAATCATCATCAGCAAATAATAATTAAACTTAATAAACGTTGAGTATTTTCAAGACCCTTTTTCCCCACATAATTTAAATTGTATTATATTGTATTGGAAAATATTGAAGATTTAACATAAAATACAACAAAAATGATATATTTTTTTAAATGTTTAAATAGTTTGAGAAATGCTATCAGCAAAGTCAGATATTCAATATAATACTTAGACAATAAATAAAAACGAATTTATTGATATTATGCACTTTATCTTTGCATTAAATGTAATGTTAAGAGCCATAAAATAAAATGAAATAACGAATAAAGCCTACATATACCAGGCATTAGTAAGTGCTCGTAGTTTTGTGTATATATATCAATCTTTGCATGAACTATAAGGGGTGATAAATAACAGGTGCCGAAATTCATAGTATTTTAATAAATAGAAAAGGAGAACAGGAAGAAGAACTTACAGAGTCAATTTGCAGCACTATCTTAAAAAAATCATTATTATTAATAACTTTAATGCAGTCAAGCAGAAATTATCATTGTGAAATTTAAGCTTAATCAAACAGTTAATATACAGAATTTGCCAACATTAAGTATAATACAGCTATACACAAAAATTATCTCTTTGCGGTTTAAATTTGATTTGAATTTTATCCAATTATAATGTAGTTTAGCCTAAGCGGAGATAAAAAGATACTGTCCTTAGAAGCGAACTAAGTAAAAATATAGCAAAAACCAATAACAATTTTTTTAAAAAATATTTTATATCTTTTTGTTTTGTTGTTGTGATGAATAAATCAGCATGAAGTATTTTAATTACTTAAAAACGCCCATTTTAAATAGATTAAAAATTAAATAGTTAATGTTTTTTTTTATCGACTTACAAAGTAAAAGCATTCTTAAGTTCACAAAAATTAATAATAATTTATTAAAAAATATTCTAAGTCTTTGATTTGTGGAGAGTAAATCAGCATAAAATAATTTAATTATTCAAAAATATCCGTGTTGTGTTGCTTAAAGTATTTAAGCAGCAGGAGACTAATTCGTATGCAAGTCTTTTTTAATCTCCTTGCCAAACTGTTGACCTGAGCATCTGTTTTTCGTTTCCTTCTTTGTTCTTTGCAAAACAGCTTCTGCCTTTTGTTTTCACCTTTCTCTGATTTATTTGACGCGCTGTGATTTGAATACGAACCATACAGCTTGCAAAACCCTCGCATGCGTGCAAATACATAAACTAACCCACTTTTTGCTTTAGCCCGGCTGACGGGCCTTGAAGTTGGAAAACTTGTCAGATGTTTTGTAGTTTTTTTTTTTTTCTGCGTTGATGGAGAGCTCTTATCTCCTGTTTGATGAATATTAAAGCGCAGAGGGTTAGTTCGAAGAATAATAAAAGAATTTATTTTAAGAAAGAAACTGTTATTTCTTCCGTAGTTGGTTAGGCAAATATAGTCCAGAAAAACTGGGTCAAACTTGTTAAAATTTGGAAACAAGTGAAAAATATTCAAATTAATAATTTGCGCTAAGAACAAAATTATTTCCATCGAGATTCAAATGTTTATTTAATTTTTTGAAAATATTAAGGATATTTTTTATTCTCGATTGTTAAAAAAATTACAGTGGGAAAAAAAAGAACAAGTTATTCAAAACAATTGTGTTTATATGACCAAAGAACTTTCTAATTTGAGAAAAGAACCACTGCTTCAGCATATATATAATGTATATTATTTAAGAATATGCATTGTAAAATATACTAGGAATATCTGTAAATTATTAAATATGCCCTACTTGAAAAATTGTTCACCTTTTCTAGTTGGCAAAACATTATTTTGGTAGCATTCATTAAACATTGCCATTGAGAAAACAAAATACATTTAATCCTTTTTTCATTACTGCGCAGAGCGCCATCTGTTGGATTTTAGAAATTATTATTATTAACATTAAGAAATATTATTAACGCTCCACTCCACTTAGGTGAAGAATTTCTTGTAGTTTTTCTCTGCTCTATAATACAAATAGGGTGGAATGGAAAAGTTATCCTTATAGGCAGATTTACCGTTTTTAATTTCATCTTCGCCTAAGAATTAATTCTGAATTTAATTTAAATTTTCATAAAACTTAGAAGTTCTATAAATCAGCTAAACAGATCTGAGATTAACCATGATTAATCAGATAAAATTAAAATACAATATTGTAAATGTGTCATGAAATTTAAGACTGGATTCGACAATATATAAAATTGAGCTTAAAATTGAACAGCGAAACAAACAATTTGTAATTATAAATGAATTAATAATTACCGTCACATTTTATTACATCTAATATGCATCAACAACGAGTATTATAGTTATAAACGAATCAAGCCTTGTATTTAAATCAGAAATGCTACAAAATTTTAAACTTTTGGAAAACAAATTAAATTTAAACTTTTTGATCAACCTGTAATTGGATGCTTCACTAACCAGTCCTAGAAATTTAATTCCAATGAACTTGATAGATTTCTAACAATAATATATTAAAAATCAATTTCTCAAGCAATAATTATTTAAACTATTAAAGGATTTTTTTAAAAAAAAATAACTATTGAATAATAAATGATTTACTTAAAAGATTTAAAATTTTGTGAAAGTTTGATCTATTTTTGTGATTTTGTGAAAAATCTACTCATAACTTAATGAATATAAAATTTGCGTAGAACCGAGATCTTTCTGTTAGGGTTTTATTTTACGGATAAGTGAAAATTAGGATCTGTTTTTGAAAAAAAAAAAAATGAAAACCATGCCTTTCAAGAAGTCGTACACTGTTAGAATTTTCATTTTGAAAATACGGTAAAAATGAGCAGTCTGCCCAGCCGATTAACCATATAGTTAATGGTTAGAAATTTTTTTTGCCTTAGTGGTTTTGAAAATCTTTACAATTGCTACGGTAAAAAAACGTGAATAGAAAACTGTGGTTTTGTAACCATTTACAACTAGCATACTTTCTAACCCATAAGAATAAAACTTATCGAACATTGAAGCGCCATTTATGGGTGAATAATAGTTTCATATTCTAATAGTCCAGGGTCACCGGTTGGAGAATGCAGGATACTAGAAACTCTTCTTGTATTGAAGGAATGGGGGAAATATTATAATATCAACGCTGAGATTCGAACCCTTGTTCAGGCGGTCATGGGTAAGACCAATTAGCTCTCTCGGCAACGATATGTATCCAGCTGCATGAAACAAAATGGCTTTATAAGGTTGATCTAGTTAGCGCGGATAGAATTCTGGTTGTTTTACCAAAAAGGGGAAAAAAACAATGAATAAGCGTTTTTTCTCACACTTATTAGTTTGAATTTCATTTTTTAGGGTTATTCGACTGCTTTGGTTGAATATGGTAAAATAACAATTAAATAAATTGCTATTTAACCCTTTTTGCAGAGAAATTTCTAAGAGTGAAGTTTCAAAATTATGAATTAAAATAATCCGTTTTCGGAGGGAAATTTTTGAGAAGGTTAATGATTAAAAGAAAAATATCGTGAACAGTCTGTTTCAAAGGTTAAAATATTTTACCAAGGGTTTGTTTTTAATAAGATAATTTATTGAATTGGCGGGATGCTGGACTCACGCTCGTGTGAACGGGAGTTCAAATCCACCCGGCCAAAGACTCCCCCGAGTAGTAAAAGGGTGGCTGGAGCACGTTTAATCTATCGGGTCACAAAGTCCTCCATTTTTCCTTACCAAATTATACCTCTGGAGGTACTGAATTGGAAATTAATTGTTTTCTTGTTCAAATCAAAATTACGGTCTGTTGATGAATGAATAGGTCAGCCCTATAAACGGGTGTGGCAGAAATAAAATTCTTGGACATAGATGGCGCCACTGGAAAACAAGAACAATCGCATTCCTTGTCTCAATAGCCTACGATAACAACAGTCCGTTTTTACTAAAAAATCACATATGATTTCTCTAAAAATAAATAAACTCTTTACTTATTCATTTTCTGAGATTATTATTCATATATTTTTATGCAGTTAATCATATTGATAAGAGATTCAATGGGAGAAAAAAATTTGAATGCGTAATAGAAAAGCTAAATATTCTTCAGCCAATTAAGAAATGCGACATAAATGGTTTGCATTTAGGGTTGAGCTTTAAAATAAATATGCGCTGTTGTTTGATGAAGGTCAATTTACTTTAGAAGGCAATGACTTCGAAGCTAGCAACTTCAGTAAAGAAAAAAAAATATTTAAGCATTTCCTATTTTGTATGGTCCGATTCGAAACAGCTTTTCCTGTTTTCATACGAACGTGAACTAATCAAATTTTCATTTAAAAAGAAGAATCCCATTACAATTCCATTTTATAGAAGATGGGAAAAAAATGATACCTGCATTTTCAGGCTTGATTCAAATTCCTAAATTAAAGTTTATTCACAAATTTGTTTATTCATAGAATAATCACGATGCAGAAAAATTTTAGTGGTGAAAGATACAAAAAGTTAAAAATCAATTAAAATTCAACTATAAGAAATTTCCGTAAACTTTTATTTTTTTAAAAATTAAAAGACATACCGTAAACCGGGGCGAGTCTACCCATTTTTTCAGTTTGTCAACTTTCAAGTGGTCAAACTTTTGTAAATATTAAAGAAAAAAGGCTTTTAATAGGTGTTTTGGAATCGCTATTTATCCCTCTTTAAAGCTGTGAAATCGATTTTAGAAAATATTAACAGTTACGCTGTTACTGTATATNGATACCTGCATTTTCAGGCTTGATTCAAATTCCTAAATTAAAGTTTATTCACAAATTTGGTTATTCGTAGAATAATCACGATGCAGAAAAATTTTAGAGGTAAAAGATACAAAAAGTTAAAAATCAATTAAAATTCAACTATAAGAAATTTCCGCAAATATTTTTTAAAAATTTAAAAGACATAAATAACTTATCCAGATTATCAGGAAAATCATTCGAAATACCAGAAAATCTGTATAATGAAAACTTTTGGGATTATAAAACTTGCATATTCAAAAATTTATCAATAATTGATTTCGTAAATTATAGAAATTTCAATAATGAAAAACTGTTTCTGTTAGATCGAAATAACTGCAAATAAATGAAAAATTTGAAAAATTTATTGCTTGGAAGTGAGCAGTGTTAGGAAGATTTCATCTTTAGCGCAGAAAAAGACATCGGTGTTTCATAATGTATTTGATAAATTTAATTAACCCGATAAGTTTAATTAATCCGCAAATTATTAATCTGCTAAATTATATTATTTTTTTTATTTCTTTTGACATAAATTAATACAAAATATCTGAAAAATATATTTAATAAAAACTGTACCTCAAAAGATCTAAACGAAAATAATAAGTATATAAATGACTGTAAGAATCATCAGTCCTATATTCAATTAATCTGAAGGTTAAAGAAGAAAAAAGAAACATATTCGCCAAAAAGACAAATGTAAAAAATTAGTAATCATCATTTCCAGCCAATTCTCAATAATATACAAAATAACTCTCTTGGCAAATAAGTATATTCGTAATCATTGGAGATAACATAATCAAATTTAAGATACTCGCACCACCAACCGAGAGGGAAGATTAACATGTTCATTAGCGGAAAGGGGATTTTCAGAGTGACAGAGGGATAATTAGATGCCACGGAGAACGGAAACTAAAGCAGTTAACCCTAATGAGGAATAGCATCCACCACACAATCGACGGTTCTATTTGTCTTCATTTTAAAGAAAACACAGTCTGTATCTCACCGATTCTACAATTGAAATAGGAAAGTTTTTCTTTCTTCTAAGATTTATCGATAAATTTTAGGACTTGCAATGTAAGTATATATAATCTGGATTTAGGGAATCTGAGAATTTCCATTTGAGAACAAAACTTGGAAATTCGATTGAAAAAAAGGTTAGATCTTTTTAATCGTTTAGGTTTACAATATCTTGAATATCGATTCTTTTCGATAATTTGTGATGAAATGTAAGTGATTCTACAATTGTTCCAACCTAATCACACAATTTGATATTTTGCTTCAAACATCAATGAAATTTCTAAAAAAAAATTAATCATATATTTTAAATATTTTCTGGGGGAATAGGGGAAAACTAAGGGCGTATTTTACCAATCCTTTTATTTTTGATAGGCATACAAAATAATTATTTTGCTTATGGATTAAAATTGTCCACAATTTTATGTATCGCCCAATACATTGCAACTAAATTAAATTCAGCACCAAAAATAGTAATACATATTTATTACTCTCTGAACTTTATTTTACCAATTTCTTTCCCCTTTTTTTTGTATTTTGAAGCCAATCTTGATTTTAATAAAGCAATTTGTTCACAAAATTTAATAATTACATCAATGCAGTTAAAAATCGAAAGGTTTGTAAACGAATAAAAAAAAATTGTTACTGTTAGTATAAATATTGAAAAATAAATAAATGAAAAAAATAAAAAATAAACATGAAAATTTTTTTTCCTGGAAATAAATTAAAGTACAATATTTGAAAAACTAAGTTAGTCTTGTATGGGCTTATTTAATTAGATAAATAGCATCCATCGCACGAGGGTGAGTTTAACTTATTAAGTAGCCTAAAAAAAGATTTATTTAAATTATTTTGTTTTCAACGGCATTTTAATACAGTGCATACATAATTCGAATGCATTTACCTTTTGTTAATAAAATGCAAATTTAAAACTAGTTGTTATGAAACACTGTAGTTGACAGAGCTTTGCTTGTTATTTATGACTCTATCTTCTATCCTATAAACAGTAGCTGTACTACAAGAATTTTCATTAATTTTTGCTACACCCAAGGTAGGATAATTGCTATTAAACCTCGTTATAGTGTTTCTTTTTTACAGTTCCTTTGAAATTCGTTTTTACTTATTTTAAATAGCTGTTTATAGAGTACATGTAAACACGTATTAATTACTATTTTTAATTCAATATGTGTATATTCAAATCTATTAACACTAGAAAGACTGAAACTTAGTATATACCTATATTGCCCAAAAGCAGTCAAAATGACTGGATGGTAAAAGAATAAAGAAATTTTTTTTAAATTTATTTTCAATATTATTTATATTATTTACAGTTATATAACACTTTATTAGTAAATATTAACAATAAAAAAAATTATATGTTGTACAAATTCTAAGAAATTGTGCCATTATATATGTCACGGGCAATATAAATAATTGGGCATTGTTTATAATGCCCGGGCAATTTAAAAAGTGCCCAAAAGGATAAGACAAAATGATAAATTATGTTGCAATTATTACATTGCCCGGTCATTATGTATAATGCTAAAAATCAAGTGGGCAATTTGTGTCACACACAGTCACAGGGTGTCTTGGGATATTCATCCACTTTTAGATGCACCTGGATAATTTTTTTTTAAATTTTTTCCCGCACATGCACTGTATAAAGCAACTACTTCAATTACTCTTATCTGGCACAGTTTTTACTATTTTTTTTTTAAATTTTAAAGCAATAATTTCGGTATCAGTTTAAAATTGATTCAAACGCTTTGTTTAATTTTTTTTAAATATTCAAGCTATAGCAAAAGTGGCACTAGACCAAGTATATATTTCGGACATTTACCAAAGGTCTAGTCATACTAGGTCTGGTTAAGTGCCATTGCCCGGTATACATTTGCCCGGTATATCCTACACTGATGTTTTTTTAAGGTCAAGTGCCACTGCCCGGTATACCCTACACTGATATTTTTTTAAAGTCAAGTGCCATTGCCCGGTATATATTTGCCCGATACTCCAAACACTGATGTTTGTTCTAATCTATCGTCAGTAAGTATTAAAATATCGAATAAATGTAATTATATCTACGAATAAATTAGTATCAAATTGGATGTAATAAATATTTCGGACATTCACCAAAGCGACTAATTTGATTGTCAACATTCACCGGTGAACATTGGCCAGCCAGAATCACACCACACGCACGTGGTTGTCCCATTGCTGTCAATTAATCAAAGTGCCCAAAGAAATAATAGCGGTATTTATAATGACCGGGCAATGTGAGAAATTATCGTAAAGTAATTCGAATTTATCAAATTGCCCAATTTTAATGGTCATTATTCATAATAACTAGGCGTTATGAATACTGACCTAAATAATTACATTGCCCGTAACATATACATCATTGTTTTTCTAATTGAGATTAAAAGCTGTCAAAATGACTTCCTTAGGCAATCTAGTTTTAAATTTTCCAAATCAAATCGAAAACATAATTTTATAGCAGATTTACATACATTATACATCAGATATATACATTTTATTTAATCAGATTTATGTACAGTTATGAAATCAATTTGAAATATTAATTTGAATTTAAAATATTTTTGTAACTGCAATGAAAGCTCTAGATCTTTGCTAACAAAATATTGCTGCTGAAATTTTTAATGTTGAAAACAAAATGACATACGTGGAATTATTAGAAGCAATTAATGTTTTATGAATATGGTCAAATATAAAATAATCATTTCATGAGAATGATCAAACAAAACTCCAATTTTAAGACATTATAAGGAACCAATTCATATTTTAAATGATAATTAACAATTAAACAAAGTAAACTTTCGTACAATTTATTGGTTATTTCAACTATAATAGGCACATTAAAATTAATTTTAAAAAATAACTACATCAAATAAAATTGTAATGAAACTTTAAACAGCTTTCAAAGAAAATAAGATTTCTAACAGGATTGATTTTAAAGAAAGATAAATCAGACCACAAAATACTTCGCTTTTTTTCTAATCTTCGTTTACAATAACACTTAAACACGGCAGTTGAGGCATTAAAAAAATAGAATAGCTTTAAAACCACATTTAAACTATTTTTGGATTAAACTACTATCACATGTTGGGCATAAAACAAACATTACAACTGTTTTTATATTAAATTAGTACAGCTTAAACGGAATAGAATGAATTGTGATTAACGAGACTATTGAGTATTCTCCCTTATCGATGAACTCATTGCTTTATAACTTATTCTTATCCATGCTTTACAACTTAATCACTGCTGATGACACGATCCAAGTACAAAGGATTAAATAGGCTTAAGATGTAAAAAGTTTCTATCATTACAAAACAATGATTTCTTTCCGAGAGCGAAAGAGAGCATTTACCTTGGATTTGGCGGAGATACTTTTTACTCATGTCAAAACATATTAAAGAAAAACATTTTATGTAAAAAGATAGGAAAATTACATTTAAAAATTGCCCGATAATTAAAGCGAAAGAGAGCATTTATTTACCTTGGATTTCGCGTAGCTACTTCTTACTCAAGTCAAAACATATTAAAAAAAAAAAAAAAAGGTANAGGAATATTATATTTAAAGAAAAACATTTTATGTAAAAAGATAGGAATATTACGTTTAAAAAATGGTCCAATAATTAAAGCGAAAGAGAGCATTTACCTTAGATTTTGCGTAGCTACTTTTTACTCAAGTCAAAACATATTTAAAAAAACAAACATTTTATGTAAAAATATAGGAATATTAAATTTAAAAATTCTTCAATAATTAACTTTAGTCGTGGTGGCACAGGGGATAGAGCGTTAGCCCCCCAATGAGGCGAACCGGGTTCGAAACCCAGCAATGGCTGTGCGATATGAATTCAGCACCGGACTCGCGCCGATCGCAGTGCTGGCGTAAAATATCCTCAGTGGAAAGCGGGTCACGGGTCAGAGTCCCCTTGTCATGAGGCTAACCGTGGAAGGTTTTCCTCTCCATGTAACGCAAATGCGGGTTAGTTTCATCAAAAAGTCCTCCACGAAGGCAAATTTCTCCTAATACTTGATTCAGGAGTTCCCTTGTCTTCTGAATTAGGTTTAAAATGACAAGGCTACTGAGTTCAACATTAGTAATCATAAACCCGAAATTTGGGTCGGCTGTTCAACGACGGTTATAAAATAAAAGTAAAATAATTAACTTTAGAAATTAATAATTTTAAAGTTTATGGCGTCTTTCAATGAAAGGGTGGCCTTAGAATAGCTATGATTTTAGGTAAAATTTTATAAATATGTTGTCTATTGCAATATCTTTAAATAATAATAACTAGCTATGATAATATATAAAATAAAGGAGAAAATTGCAAGTTGATAATTATTGTAATTTTTTTTAAAAACATTAAAGAATTTCTAGTTAATTAAATACATTTAGTTTTTAGTTTACAGATGCGTGCATTAAAAACTTAGTTTTATTCAATAAAATTTTCAAATTCTCCATGCAAAATTGATTTTTCGTTTCCATGTAAAATTAATTTTCCTTTAAATTGGGTTTCCGAAGATTCGAATTGCGGAAAACAATAAGTTAGAGCTCCACTAACTTGTGCTTCCCTGCCGTAACCTTATGTTAGCAGCAAAACAGCTTTTACAGTAAAAGAGACGCACTCACCGAAGTTAAGTTCTTTTTATTTAAGTTCCTATTATCCTGAGATTACCTTTGTTACTACAATCGTAATATAATGATGTCTTACTTTTTTTTTATTTGAAGAAAAGTTCCTTTTAATTTTATATTACTTTTTCAATATACTACCCTTTAAAAAATTCCCAATTAAATTACGGTAAAAAGTACCGGCATCCTGGGTGCATTATCAGCAGAATTATTTTGACTGTGAAATCCGTTTTTACCGTAAAATTTTATGCCATATGTTTTACAGGAATAATTATTTAACGACAGTGATTTTACAATAAATATTACTGTAAAAATTACGGTGTATAATACTTTTTGTTCCTTAAAATTTTACTGTAAAAAGTACCAGCACCCTGGGTGCCAGTGCAATTTACCGTAATTTGTTCCGGAATATCTTACAGTGAACGATGATGTTTCCTTATCTTGATTGATGCAGTATTTTATAATCTTTTTACATCTCAAATGCAGACAATTGCGATTAAGCATTTTAGAGAAATTGATTTTTATAAATAGAGAATTTTAGAGAACGTTTTTTAATTTTTTGTAAGACAAACGTTATGTAATTTTTTGAAGGACAAACGTTTTGAGAACGTTATGCACTTTAACTGTTTCAAACTAATAACAAAACGAGAAAAGGAACAAAAATGCTATCAAAATGTGAGAAATTACTTTTAAGAAAAGCAACTATACAGTGTGAAAAAAATAATCAGATTTTCACGTACTTAGGACTCAATAATAGTTTGAGGTCCTAATCAGCTAATTGAAGACTGCAGACGATATTTTAACTTATGAAATGAAACACAAAAAAAGTACTCTTTCTAAATAAATTTACCGTTTTTTACCGATTTGGATTCCTGATCCTCAAAATATGGGGTTTAACCGCAATCTGGAAAATATAGTCTCAATAGTTTGGTCAGGTGGGCGTTTGAAAGTTGGGACTTCTTAATATTAATTTCATTTTTTTTGTGTATTACTCCACGTGTCCAGAACTTTTTAAGCGAATCAAAAAACTTTTCCACACAATTATAAATTTCGGTTATCCAAAATGTAATGCTAAGAAAAAAATAATTTTTAATCAATATTGATTATTTAATGATACTTAACTTAAAAATAGTTGAAATATACAAATTTTTACTTTATTTTAAGGAATGTAATTTTTAATGACCGATTACAAAATCTGAACGAAATCAGTAGATTATTTCTTCAGAAATTAAATTTCAAGTAAAAGAATTTTTAAAAATTTGATAATTATGAAACTATTTGACTAGATTCACTCAAATTTTGTATTTTGCCTATAAAAATCTCATTCTTTAAAATTAATGCAGAAATTTGCATACCTTACAATTTAAACTTTCGACTATTATTACATAAAATGATAAATACTTATTAAAAATTATGTTTCGCTTGGAATTAATCTACCACTGAGGATATTATACGTCAGCACTATGGTCGATGCGAGCCGGGTGCGGAATACGTATCAACCTACCATCGTTGGAATCACAATGGCACATTTTTAATTTTATAACCGTCGAGGAACGGTCGACCCAATTTTGGACTTACAACTACCAAAGTTCAACTCCATAGCCTTGCAATTTAGAGCCTCAATCCAGAAGACGAGGAAACTCCTGGATAAAGCATTGGGAGAAATTTGCCTTAGAGGCGTTTCTAATAATTTCCTTTAAATTCTTCCCTTCTTTTCCAGCAATCAAACAGATTATGATGTTTTATACAGCCGCCTTGCTTGATAGTGATTCGTTTGATTTTGATAGCGTTTTTATTTTTTCGTCGCTTAAACAATGGTTTGCGACCCCTAACGGGCAAACTTTTTTTCCTTCATTTCTGGAATACGCTTCCAAAAAATATGTATCAAAGGCGGCTTTTACGGAACATCCTGTACACATGATTTAGAATTAAAATATTTTGCGGTAAGGAAAGAAACACTCTAGAAATCTAGCGTGATGTCAAGAAAGTGTAAGGAGAAGGTGTTCTGAACAATGCTTTAGGGTTAAATAAGTTCCAAACAGCAACTATAATCTCCAAACAAGTTGTCTTTTAATTTTATATGTTAAGTGACTATCGTGCGTAAAGTTTACAATAAAAAAGATAAAGCACACATAAAATTAACATGATGGAAATAACCCCATTTCCTTTAATTAACTTCAATTACGTTGTTATTAGCAATTTCTAGTCTCTTGGTAACCAACCCATAAGTAAAAGTTAATTGTGTTAATGAACTAAAACATCATGTTATGTATTTTCCTTACAGGCATGTCATTTTCCCTTTTTGTTGTTTTCTTCTTCAAAGAACTCCGCCCATTTTCTCTTGATACCATCAACTAAATTGTGAGGCAGAAATTTATGCCAAAATATTCCACTTTCTCCAGCGTTGTTTTGTTCCTCCAAGAAAGCGGAAAATAAATAAAGGTCAACATCCAATACCCCGCGGAAAAATCCGGTTGGACGGAGAATCGATAATTATCCGGATCTCCTGAATTCCGCAAATGAAAGGAGCCATTTGTTTATGAAAGGGTCTACTGTCTTCAAAGAAAAGAAGAAAAAAACTTTCAAACATTTTGTTTGTTATTTTTCGTTAGATAACTTTTGACTTAAGATTCTCATATGTATGTAAATGACTCGCATAAACTCTGACAGCAAAATTTATAAACAAATTTGCATAAATCATAAATATAAAAAGTTAGAGACTTCTGTTTTAAAATTAATCCAAAAATATTTAAATTTTCTATAAGAATCAAAAATTATTGTTTAAACTCAAATAAGCACTATAAAATACAATAATTTGAAGCGTAGGAGTAAAAATAACAGTTTTACACTCTAGTACAAAATAAATAAGTAAACTCTTAAAAGAAAAAAAAAAGGCAATGAATTCTACTAACTGGAAATTTTAATTCGAAATTTTATTCAAATTTTAGAGAACTCTAAAAAGGGACTGAATTGTGAAACTAACCGAGCTGAAGAATTATACAATACGATTGAAAGAACTATAGAACAGCTGAAATTGTAAAAAATCCCCTTGTGATTAGATATATAAATATTTTGCACTATTTTAAGTTAAAAAACTTATGAACAAAGAAACTATAAATTTTAATGACAGTAAAACTGCTTTAATTTATTTTAAAATAGCAGTATGAAAGTTATAGATTTTACGCTGTAGTTGTAGGTTATATCTTCTAAAGTTTTAATCCTTGCGAGTTTTTGTTCGTTTTTTTAAAGAAAAAAAGAGAGAGAAAAATTAGGACTCAATAATTTTAAACGATATGAATTCAGNATAACTTTTGACTTAAGATTCTCATATGTATGTAAATGACTCGCATAAACTCTGACAGCAAAATTTATAAACAAATTTGCATAAATCATAAATATAAAAAGTTAGAGACTTCTGTTTTAAAATTAATCCAAAAATATTTAAATTTTCTATAAGAATCAAAAATTATTATTTAAACTCAAATAAGCACTATAAAATACAATAATTTGAAGCGTAGGAGTAAAAATAACAGTTTTACACTCTAGTACAAAATAAATAAGTAAACTCTTAAAGAAAAAAAAAAAGGCAATGAATTCTACTAACTAGAAATTTTAATTCGGAAACTAACCGAGCTTAAGAATTATACAATACGTTTAAAAGAACTATAGAACAGTTGAAATTGTAAAAAATCACCCTGTGATTGGATATATAAATATTTTTCGACTATTTTAAGTGTATTAAAAAACTTATGAAGAAGCAAACTTTAATTTTTAATCACAGTATAGCTGTTTTAATTTATTTTAAAATAGCAGTATGGAAGTTATAGATTTTACGCTGTAGTTGTAGGTTATATCTTCTAAAGTTATAATCCTTGCGAGTTTCTGTTCTTTTTTTTAAAGAAAGAAAAAGGGAAAAAAATTAGGACTCAATAAATTTTTTCTTTTTAGCCCACAGGAATAAAAAAAATGTTTGCCGATTTTTCTATGCGTATTCTGCAGCAAATGTACGCTTCGTATTTTACAGACACGTCATTTCTGTTCAAGCTAGTCTAAAGACACTGTTAGACGGGACACTGCTTTAGAATAAAATCATTTAGAATAAAATCATTTAAAATATATATTTACATTATTATATATTATTTTAAAGAGGTTGAATACTTTAATTAGAAATATATTTGGGTTACAGAAATATATTTATAATTTAAAGAATAATGTAGAAATATATTTATAATTAAAGTAAAGCTTATTATATACGCTACGTAAACAATGATAACAATATGCATACTAACGCAATATACGTAGTAAATTATCGTTTACCTTCAAATGTGGATGCCGGATACAAAGGAGTGCATATGTTGTCTAATGTAAATTTTTGTATAAAAATTATGAAAAGTATGCTAATAATTAAAAACGCATCAAATTAATGATTAAAAATAAATTAATATTATCGATGCGAAACCAAAATCAAAGAAAATCAGTTTAATTCAAGAGTCATGGATTCAATTTAATTTGACAACGAGTTTGATCAAATTAAAGGTCGAGTCTTGTTCTTATCTCTGAAGGTATAGGCAATAAGTAAATTAAGAAGTATATAAATAAGGAAAAAGTAAGCATTACATAAAAAGATACAATATAAAATGAAAGATTATTTTTTAAATAAGACAATTTAAGAAACTTTATTTACTGATGGCATTAAGTTATCAAGAAATAACATTTAATGAAACCCTTCATAATTTTTTTTAATATACGTTTAGGAATTTACGTAAAAAAGTAAGAGAAATAAACTAAATGTATGAGTAATGTTACATAATATTAAATTTATGAAATAAAATATAGTTTATTACAAAAATTTAATATTATTACTTTCACAGTAATAATATTTATTTAAATAAAATAAAATTTAAAAAAAATATGAAAGAATTTCACATTACATATTTTATTTACTTTGTATGTTGACAGCTTTAAATGCAGAGACGATTAAAGTTGTAGTGTATTGAAATTAATTCTAGATTTTAACATTATATAAATCAATTTATTCTGACAATATTCTTTTGCAAATTAGGTAAATTAAATGTTCTATATTGATAAATACGTAAATGTAAATTAATATCAGAAAGCAAAATCCTTCCGAATGTTCGTCAAAATATAAGCATGTTTTAAAAATATGTAATTTAAAATTAATAACTGTTTATTCTATTTTTTTACTTAAAAATAATTATAGTAATTTTAGCCATTGAAGAAAAGTTAGAATGGTAAAAAATATTCTTTTTCAATTGCATTAATCAGTAAATAAATTTAAAAAAACTTTCTAATTCCTTTACATTTAACAATGGTTAAATACTATATTTTAATTAATATCAGGGCAATATTTTCCTTCCAAAAGAAAATCACTAACTATTAAAGGCAATAATTTGTTTGCCGTTTGGTTACTGGCATCAATATGTAAATGAAAACATCTAATTACATGTAAACACAAAACTGCGGCTGTATTTTGTTATCTACCCAAATTCGGTAATCGAATAAAATAATTAATATTCCAATTCATATTACATTGACAATTATTAATTTAATAATAATTAATAATAAAAAATAGAGACTACTTTTCATCAAACCAATCATTAACTTATAAAATTAAAAAATTAATTCCCGTTCCAGTTTTAACCGACAATATATAATTGAAAACATTTAATTGCAATGTAAACACAAAACTGCGGCTGTATTTTGTCGTCTGCTCGAAGAGCGAGTTCAAAACATTACGAGGTAAGGTAGAATAGGTAAGATAGGGGTCAAGAGAAACACGTGAAACACTAGATGACAGCAGACGACTTTTTAAATAAATGAAATTATACAATCCAGAAAAAAAATAATCGAATCGATACTCACATTATTCTGATAGATGAATTGTTATAATCCGAAAAATTTATCCAGCAGGTAAGTCACGAGTAGATATCATTCCAAATACAACTCCTTGAAGGTGCGCAAGGAAACTGCCGTGCCGCACGCTTTTCTACTTCATGACTCATTCCACACACCAAGTCATTTACTTTTATCATTCTGCGCACGGCTGGTGCGCAACTTTACTATTTCCGGCGAAGGATTGCTAGATGGAGTAATGCGTATACTACGATTTCCATTTCGGGTTGGTTGACAGATGTTTTTCCTTTATCCTTTCTTTGGCGTTATTTTTTTCTAATACTTGGCTTCGTACTAAGCTGTGGCAATTTATTACAAACTTTCAACTTGAAATCTTTATTGATTGATTAACTTTTTTAATCGAATAGTTGTTGAAATTCATATAATTTAAACGTTTAAATTTGATGCACAAATTTGTTTGTAAGCATAAAATTTTTTGGTTTTGGATGAAGAATTGGATCAACAACTGGATAAAAGCTGCAAAGATAAAAATGGATTAAATGGTGTTGAAACTTATTAAATTTTAACCGTCTTTTATATTATAATTTAGTATAAAGTCGACCACTGATTCGGCATTTAACTTTTGTTTGTCCTTAAAGAATTTGCTTGGTATTCAACCATAGAATACCTCTTTAGAATAACTTGATTGATATTCAACCATATAATACTTTCTTATTATAAACAGAAACATTTTTGTAAACTTTCTATAATTCAGAAAAATATTGATCAAATTAGATACATTTTGATAGTAGTTTTTTGAACGATTAGTGTTGATTTCTTATACTTTAGTTACAATACATAAAGATTGTGATGTAAGATACAAGCGGAAGTATACATAAGTAAGTTTCAAATATTTTCAAAAGTTTAATTTTATTTGTTACTTTTATTTTATAAACAGAAAAACAAGGATTCACCATCGTGTTCCTCAGTTTAGCTTATTATAAGAAATATAATGTTAAAAATGAATTTAATAAGTCTACTTCTTACACTTTTCTCCAAGCGAGAACTTAGTTCTGGCTAGTTTTTCTTTGAAATTATAACTCTTTCAAAAATAATGTTTCATGCAAGAAAAAAAAATTTATGAAGTACCAAAAATTAAATTTTTTTAATGAAATAATTACATAGTCCGAAACTAGTTTACTTAATTAAATTATCATATAGGTTTATTCTGGACATATTCCATTAAACAGTTATAAATTTATTTATTCGTTACTAAGAAAATTCTATTTNAAAAACGGCTATGCCTAGGGCCTACGAAAGGTATAATCCGGCTCTGCATAAGTTTCAAATATTTTCAAAAGTTTAATTTTATTTGTTACTTTTATTTTATAAACAGTAAAACAAGAATTCACCATCGTGTTCCTCAGTTTAGCTTATTATAAGAAGTATAATGCTAAAAATGAATTTAATAAGTTTACTTCTTACACTTTTTTCCAAGCGAGAACTTATTTCTGGCTAGTTTTTCTTTGAAATTATAACTCTTTCAAAAATAATGCTTCATGCAAGAAAAAAAAGAAAAAAAAATTAAGAAGTACCAAAAATTTAATTTTTTTAATGAAACAATTACATAGTCCGAAACTAGTTTACTTAATTAAATTATTATATAGATTTATTCTGGACATATTCCATTAAACAGTTATAAATTTATTTATTCGTTACTAAGAAAATTCTATTTTCATTATTAAGAAATTTTATCTTTAGTTTTATATTAAGAAGTTTTATACGCAAGTGAGATTCGGAAAATATCCAAAAGTGGTTAATGAATTATTTTTTTTTAAAAATCCTTCAAAAATAGGCAGTTTGGCAATCTGCTTAACTTTCCTTTCTAATTCCTGAAAAATGCAGGATGCTGTAAATACATACAGCCAGCAAACTGACGTTAGTTGAAAACCTAGGAAATTTCTCATATTATTTGAAACCATTGAAGATGAAAACGGAATAAAATCAGTATTTTCAATAAAAAATGTACCTTATCATATATTTCTTTTACTTAATTCATTTACATGCGTTTCAGAAATTATAGCATTAAAAATGATTGTCAAAATTAATTTCATTTCATTCAGCATTCTGCTGTGTGAAACATTCAGCCAATTTTATTTACATTTAAGAAATCAAAATGTGTGCATTAAATACTTCATTTAATCTTCAGTTTTTAAAGTAGCTAATTCAAAAAAAAAAGTGTTGTTGCATTGTATTGTATTATAATTATTATTTCCCTCCTTCGGATACCAAACTGGTTACCTTTCAAAATTTCCTGGTACAACATATAAATGTAAATGGTAACCAACCAGAATGCCCATCACAAATGTATTTAAATATTTTAATTCTTCAACCCCTTCCCCAATTTTAACATCTCAATTAGTTCGCAACAATATAACAACAAAACTTTTTTTTCACTGTCTAGCTCAGGGGTTTCCAACTTATATGAGGCCGGGGCCACAATTAAAAACACAAATCAAATGGCGGGCCGCAACTTAATCAAAATTTTATGTAGAACTCTTTTATGTTTGAAGGAACATTAAATATTACTGACAGATTTCTACCAAGTTGTACAAAACAAAAGTATTGAATTACAAATTAAAATAAGAAGTAGANTAGGACTCTTTTATGTTTGAAGGAACATTAAATATTACTGACAGATTTTTACCAAGTTGTACGAAACCAAGTTGTTGTATTGAATTACAAATTAAAATAAGAAGTAGATTTTTACAAATATTTAATTGCATGTTAAAAAAATCGGGCCACAATAACTTTAATGTGCACCCATGTATTAAACAATTAATGTGCAACAGATATCTAAATGCTAAGATATAAAACTTTAAAAAGGTTGGTATTAAAACTTACATAGTAGCACACAAAATGTTCAGTGACAAAACTGAGGTTTGTCTGCTGCAACCACCAGAGAATAGATATTTACATTTTATATTTACAAATGTGTGTGTAAATATTTTTGCCCAAAATGAGTGGTTTCAAAAGGTTAAATCGGAGAATTTCTTCGAGAAAATTTCTGATGCACACATGCTAAATTATATTCACAAAATACAAAAACAAATGAAATAAAAAAGAGCAACATACACGATTATTTTTGTATTTGAATAAATATTTTCTTGGATGCAAAACCTGACAAATAATTTTTTTTGCACTGTTGGTATGATAAATTTCACAGAAATGAAGAAATTAGGTTTTTATTAACGAGAAAAGTATTTTAAACCCAGATAGATTTTTTACGAAAATTGTCCGCTAGAGAATGTATAATATATTTAGTTCGCGGGTCACAAAAAAAAGGCTTCACGAGCCGGATTCGGACCCCGGGCCGCCAGTTGGAAACCACTGGTGTAGCTGTTGCCCGAGTGGGAATACTTTTATTTCAATTTTAACTTCGTTCAAGAGATTTTGCGATATTGTCAAAAATTTTTATGCGTTGAATTTTCATAATAATATAAATAAAATCTGCATTCTTTGATAGACTTAATTTGATTCTTAAAAACTTTTTCAAATGACAAATTAAAGTTACAAGAAATAAATTATTGCAGTTGAATTAGCCACTAATAGTAAACTGATTGAAATCATTGATTCCTAACTGTTAATAAAAGTCACTGATTGATTACAAATAAAAAATGAGTTATTAAATAAACTCGAACAGGGAATCGAATATCGGTTAATTGAATGGATTATTTTGAATCAACGGTTACAATTGCTCTTTTAGAATTGTGTTTGAAATTGCTTGAGAATTTCTCACATAATTTTGATAATTCTTTTTGCCTAAATTAAAATTGTTTGTGATTTCCGAAATTCGAGCTAATAATTCGAATATCTGCAGTTCATTTGTTTGTAAAATAGTCACTCGTTCGAAGCTATCTATTCGGATTTAATAATTAGAAAGCCACTTAAATAAAAATTCTTTAGTTTCATTCTAATTAGTAAGATTATTAGTTTTCTTCAAACTTCAATTATTAATTAGGAAAATCTCAAATAATTAGTTTAAAGACAAAGTTTTTCTTTTCTTTTTTTTTTTTTTTTTTTGTCAGCACAGTTTAAGTTCTTTTTAAAATTTATTTCTACACAGTTCATTACTTAAAATGATCTGTTCAAACTTTTTTAACAATTTAAAAAAACCAAGAATAATTTTTACGAATGTTATTGTAATGGTGCAGTAGACTATCGATTAACAGGAAGATCGGGAAGTGCTCCGTCCCGGATCGGTGAATATTCTAATCGAAACTAAGCAAATTGTGATAAAAATAAATAAATAAATAAATTAAAATTTAAAGAAAACTCAAAATTATTCGAAGACATTTAATAATTCGAATAACTTAATTGGAAGAGAGGAAGCATGAACTTAAATGGTATTTTAGTATTACGCTTGAACTCGGGTGACCCTTTAAATCAGTGATTCTCAAGAAAAACATTCGGATTTGTCTTATTTAAATCACAAAATGAATTATCTAGTCGAAATTCGAACAAAATGCATTATAAAGAAAGTCATTAAGGAAAAAATTAGAACCCAATAATAAGTGTATACATNATTAAATATCTTTAAAAGAAATAAAAGAACTACTTCAAAATTAATACCTTTTGATAAGTTCCCTTTCAAATTCTGCGGTAAGACTATCTTTTCATAGTTATACATCTGAAGCAGTGGTCGGAGAAAACTACATTATTTTTGTAGTTTACTATAACTACAACTACTTCGTTACAAATGTAGTTAACTACAATTGCAAATACTTTTTTTTAAATATTATGACTACAAACTACTTTCGAAATGTAGTCACTAAGTTAAGGAACTGATCTTTGCTCGAAAAATTAATTTACACCTATGTTCGAAATGGTTTCGAATGAAAAATTGAATTATGTTAAACATGAAGAATTATCTAGAAATAGTTAATAGTGTTTACATGAACCAGTTTGTTATTCTAAAACATTATTTTTTTCGAATTTGTTCATTTAATTAAACTTTTTATGCCCTTCTCGATAGCGAACATTTAATGTGAGAAATGCTAAGAAATTATTGCAATTTCGACTGAAGTGTTTAATGCTCTTTTATTACTGCTAAGAAATTATGTACACGTTCCCTTTCTTTGAAATAAGATCAATGTTTGACGAGTGTACATTCGCATGCGAAAGTGTGAACAAAGTGATAAATTATACATTATTCGTAATAGCTAACTCAAATATTAGTTACACGCAACTCTAAATACGCAATTTTTGTCAACTCACAGTTATATGGGTATTTTAAATTGTGTCCGATGACAGACCCGCGAAGATTTGTAACCATCAAATTCGAACAATTAGTTATGTTAGAAGCCTGTTTCTTTACTATGCTAACGTAAAAAGTAGTTGCCAGGAATCGCTACAACCTACTGGTTTTTTGTGTCGCACGCTACACTACAAACTCCACAAAAAAAATTAGCGACTACAGTAGTTTTACTACTTGTAGAGCGTCACTTCCGACCACTGATCTGAAGTTGTAATACAACAATATTTAATATTCAATATTTTATTTTACTTATTATAATTTATTTTACGTTTTTACTACTTTGATAAACATATAAGTAGGCCAATGTGATTACAATATTAATCATCATGTAGAAGCCCATAAAGGATTTCATTCATTCTAGCGCATGTAATCATAGCCATGTAATGCGGCATTGTTTACGTTCAGTAAGGCATCAAGTGGTCTAATGCAGTGTTCCCCAACCCCAGGTCCACCCATTTCATTGAAAGTGAATTAAGATTCCTAGGTTTATACCCCAAATTAAAAATAAATCTCAAATTAAAATTCTATTTATTTTAAGAAAAGTGGCCCCCGAAGATAGTGACATAAATTTTTTAATATTTAATTACATTAATTTACTATTATGAATTACGGTTAGAGAGANGCGTAAAAATTACAAAACACTGCAATTATTTTCTCTTTTAATTAGTTTTGATAATATTCAATGATCATAACTGCAAATATCATAAATAAAACACGATAGCGCGGCGCGAATTTTACATTGGAACCAATGAAGAACTTCGTCTTCTTTCTCGATCGTGACTCATTGATTTAAGTAAGTTAAAATGTTAAATCACTTTATAATTATTTTTTGGTGTAACTGCATTTTATTTTGAAGGCATGTTTAAATGGAATTAAATTAAAATTAATAAATCAAAATAATCTAAAATATAAACAATCAACGTCGTCGTTCCCCAGCGGGCTGTGGTAAAATTATCAAACGTTGACAGGTCCGCGGTGATAAAAAGGTTGGGGAACACTGGTCTAAAGGTATGAAAAGGTTGAAAATAACTGGGGTAAACCACAAAACCATGGTGCAATCGAAAACTTCATACGTAAGATTTTTAAGCATTTTTTATTTAGAAGGGGGAGGTCATATTACGAATATTTTTATTAAAAAATTAAATTGATGAAATGTACAACAAGTATGCACAATGTCCATATCATAATGCCTTCATGCGAGGACACTAATTTTTGACTATACTGGACAAAAATTTCCAAAAACAAATTGTCTCACCACAGTCCTGGGATACTAAATGGGTTTGTAGCATATATAAGTATTTTTTCATAACCCAAATGAAAAATGCAGACATGAGAGAATTAATGGCGTTAATGAATGTAATTTTGAAGGATTGAAGTTAAGATTTTTGTCCCATTTAAAGTTTGCACAGCCATTAATCATTTATTTAGTTCTAGTAAACTTATAGCTAACATAAAAACTTCGTCTTAAAAATTTTGTGATTTTTCAAAATTATCTGCGGGATTTCTTATGGCTACAATTATGGCAATATCAGTAAATAAAAACTGTATTCGAAATACAATTACGGAACCTATAACGCATATTTTCCAAATTATTACTAAACCAGAATTTTTACAAACCTCACCATATAAGGCTTATTTTTTTCTGATTTATTCAATAACTTTCCACAGTCTCGCGAATAATTACGAGACGCAGGTAAAATTCGTGATCGTTCTGTTGACAAATCCAGCTGTCGCAATAAATCTGTACTGTCGCATTATGCAAAAATGCGGAGTATTTGCTGCGGTGAAAGAATTTTCCAAAAAGCACAATGGTTTATTGTCAGACATATCTATACAAATTTTAAAATTTTAGACAACGGAATTACTGAGGGGAGATTATGTGATTCACATCTCAAATATAATCACTAATGAATAATTCATAATCTAAATTTAATTGAGGAGGAAATAATGCCTAAAACCAATAGTTGAATTTTTATATATTTTTCTTTTCTAATACTTAATCTTATAATAAAAATTGGTATTAAAATATTTATTTCTGCACTTATTAAATTAAAAGATATTTTTTGGCATTTAACTATGCAAATCTTGTTATTTAACCCATAGAGCTCCTAAATTTAGTTTTGTAAGACAATTTCTTTAATTCTATAAAGCTTAGTTTTTCTTTATTTATATTTCTAGCGTCGTTTCACTAAGCACATATTTAATCTTGTTATTGATCCCATAGAGCGTCTAAATTCAGTTTTGTAAGACAATTTTTTTAATTCTATAAATCTTAATTTTTCTTTTCTTTTATATTTCTGGCATCGTTTCCTAAGCATATATTTAATCTTGTTATTTATCCCATAGAGCACCTAAATTCAGTTTTGTAAGACAATTTTTTTAATTCTATAAATCTTAATTTTTCTTTTCTTTTATATTTCTGGCATCGTTTCCCTAAGCATATATTTAATTTTATTATTTATCCCATAGAGCACCTAAATTCAGTTTTGTAAGACAATTTTTTTAATTCTATAAATCTTAGTTTTTCTTTTCTTTTATGTTTCTAGCTTTTTACTATGCACATGTTAAATAAAATATGCATTTTGAACGAAAAGGTTTTTTTATTACAATATCTTCTTACATGTGGAAATAGGGATTGAAATAAGTTTTGCAGCGAGCGATTATTCAACCCCTATCGTTCCGGCAAATTATGCAATTTCCGAAGTTAAGGAAGTTTTCAAATATCCTCCATCATCTGATAAGAGCAGATCGGGAAGGTTGATTAGAACTGCTTTTATCCACTAGAACTGCTATGAACTTATCTCTATAGAGCGGACGCTTGAGAAATTTGCATCCAGCGGGCCGCATCCCGTCACAAAAGGTTTTATCTTTCTCTCATTCCTGGGCAAAGTGCTTTCGTTAAATTATCACCAAGAACTATAAGTTTTATCTATTTATTTACTAACTAACCCGTCTGTTCTAGAAACTTATTATTTATTCTAGAAATTTGAAAATATTCTAAGCAGCTAAAGTTTAAAGTAGAAAAATGCAAGGGAAAAGTGTGTTTATTTTTCTTTTAAATTAAAACTTATTAATAATTAATTGAATATACAGTAATTTACAATGTATATTAATTATTAATATAAAATGCAATAATTTAAGTGGCCAAGATTTCTTGCTGGTTAAGGCACTGAGCTTTCCTTGTAAAGGACCCGATTTTATGTCTAATGGCAACTTGAAGCCCACTTAGCTTTAAATTGATAGCTACCAGTTTGTTTAGAAAATAAAGACAGCTGGTCCGTAACGCTGCCCCCCCCCCTCTTTCAGATATGTTACTGTTGGTTTCTGAATATTGTCTGATAAAAAAGACGATTCAACTTTTGAAATTAGCGTTCAGTTTCGAATAAATTTTTTTTAAAATTGAAAGTCTGTTGGTTTTGGGAAAATTTCATGGTAATTCTAAGGTAAATCCTTAAAATTCAGTTTATTTTTAATAACTTTACCAACATGCGTAAAAATTACTTTGGATTTAAAAAATTAAAAAGAATTTTTAATGAGAATAATCGCAGCAATTACTTTCGCATAAATGAAAATAAAGCGTCCAACATTTCATCGAAATAAGTATTGAACTTAACTAAAAGATGACGAAAAAATTCAATTCCTATCTTCTAACAATTAAGAATTTCCATTGGTAATAATTAAAAAATCTGTTTTCTAAAGGCTCTGACGTCACAAAAAGTAACAGGTTTTGCGAAAAATATGCTATTTTCTTAACTGCTGTGAGTTTACAACAGTATAACTGTTAGGTCAAATTTAACCTATCTTTAGCCAGTGCCGTCTTTGATAATTATGGAAATGATGCAAAATGTCAATAACATAGAAGGTTTTGTGTTATGAGACAGAAAAAAGGGTTTGTGATATATTTTTTAATATTTGAAAAACTACTCCAACGTTGAATTATCTGGGCTCATAAAAATTAATTTGATAATTTTTATCTAGGTGGAAAAATCTCACTGAACGGCAATTTTTAAAAAAGTTCGAAACTTTTAAAATCTTTAAGTTACTTACCTGTTCGAAAGCCATTCATTCATTCTTTTTCTAGGCTCATTCTTTACATTCTTTGGTGTAAAGAATAAGCCTAGAGAAGTTCATGCCTTTACAGCTAGAATAAAATTATAGAATAAACAGTAAATTAAAATCATAAATTATATATTTAAAATTATTGTTTGACCTCGAGTCAGAGCCATTAAAATGTGGCTTTTTAAATTTTTCCAAGAAAGTTGCTGTTGTTGTTGTTAATTTACGTCGCACTAGAGCTGCACAATGGGCTATTGGCGACGGTCTGGGAAACATCCCGGAGGATGATCCGAAGACATTCCATCACAATTTTGATCCTCTGCGGAGGGGATGGTACCCCCGCTTTGGTAGCCCGACGACCTGCGCGCGAAGTCGAGCACTTTACGGTAGCACAGTTTAACGAGGACCAATACCGCACACCCTCGGTCCCTACGCAGACTGATCCAAGTGGTCACCCACCCGCACACCGGCCGCAGCCAGCGATGCTTGACTTCGGTGATCTGCTGGGAACCGTGTCTTAACGATCAGTCCACTGCGGGACTTTCCAAGAAAGGGATTCGAAAATCACAGTTAAATGACTTAAATATCTAATTTTTGAACTAATAAACTCTAATAAATAGATTTGAAAATCAGAAACAAATCAATTTTTAAACTGAATAAATCATAAAAAAGAATCAAATCATCGACACGAATAACCAATTTAGCATCATATTCTATTTAGAGTAAACCCATATCAAATTTATTTGAATGAGACGAACTAATTTGAATCTCGATTTTAATGAAGTGATTAGAATCGTAGTCTTGAATTAATCTACTCGATTAATCGACATTTGAGTCAATGTTCGATGAGGCTGATTAATTAAATCAGTTGATTAGAAGCAGTCGCGAAGTCTAATCAACTGATTAAGACAAGTGATCAGAATTAGTTAACGTTCAGTTACGGGATTTATTCGCATCAGAATTAGAAACGGTTAATTACGGATCAGAATTAGAAACAGCCAGCTGGTAAACTAACTGATGTGGATTTGCTTTACTTAACAATAATTAAATACTTGTAAATTTCTTTTGCATTATAGCATTAATTTGAATACAATTAAAATGTTAAAGTTTCCAAACCAAATAATTTTAAAAAGCTATTAAAAACTATTAGTGAAAATGCGTAAATTCTATAAGTTTTTGAAAATTTATAAGCACTATAAACTTTCAAAAAATAGTTTCAAAACAGTTTTTGAAACAATTTTAAAAAATTGTTCAGGTGATTTTTTTTCTGGTGACGTATTATTACAGTTAGTAACAGAGATTTTAGTTTAACCAAATCTAAAGGAAAACTGATTTTTTTTAATCTAATTTTTATAATTAAAATAATTAATTTCAATTAATGCTAGTTAATGTTAGTTAATTATTATGTATTTATTAATTATTAAATTATTAATGCTAGCTAATAATTAATTTCAACTAATGATAATTAATTTCAATTAATGCTAGTAAATCTCTCTTGATATTTTAGTATTAATTTGCATAAAATGAAATTTGCACGAAAGTTCATACCAAATAATTTTCTGAATTTGTTTTAAACAATTTTTGAAAATAATGCATTTTTTAAAACGATTTTCAAAAATTGTACAGAATTCACTTTTTTTCGGTAAATATATCTGAGATTAAATACGAACTCTGAAACTTAAAAATTTTATTTAAACTAATTCTATTATTTTGGCAGATTTCACGAAATGGACTGTACTATAGAGACGAACAACCCTTCAATTATTGGTAATGTTTGACGTTAATTTTTTCAGATAAAAGAAAATATATATAGTACATAGAAATTGATCATAAATAGCTTTTGGTGAAAGATCCTAGAATTTCTAAAACAGAAAAAAAAACAATAATTATGAATATCATGATTCCAAATTCCCATAGAAATCACACGAACTGTGAGAGTTAATATAATGATTGTTAATTTAAAATAAGAATGGTTTATTAGACTATAAAGAAAAAAAATTTAAAATTTTTTTTTCTATAACTTAAAAAAGAAAAAAAAACAATTTAAATTTAGTTACTATATTTAGTTTTATATGTTTTAATTTATTAAAAATTTTGAGTTATTTATTAATGAAGGAAGTGAATTGAAAATTATTTTAGAAAGATTCGTAATTACTAAAAATCATTACAGGTGTTTTAGTTACAAATTTTGATATCTTAGTGAAACATGGAACTTTTATTGGAAAAACAGGAAGTGATTGAATCATAAAATGATCTAAGATAAATTAAAACCGATTACTCAGACCCAATGCAATGATAATTCTCATTCCTAGAACCTTTTTTATTGAAAAGTTATAAATCCATTTCTTTATAAATATTTTAGTAAGTTTCGAATAAGTTGCTACTTTTTGTATGAACAGTTTTTAAAAGTATAAAAATTTAATAAAGTTTCACTAAAAAATATTTTTTCCTTCTTGAAATAATCAAAAAAATTATATCATAATTATCAGCAGTTGAAATGACTTAAAATCCTGACAGCGTGATTGCTTAAGAGGCTCCAAGTTAGAATGCTTTAAATAAGCAATTAAATAAATTTTAATTTTGGTAGTTTTCACTATAGTCAGCCCGAGCTATAAGCACTAATGAGTTGGGAAAATGGTATGTTTATCGTATTTTGAGTCGAATATCACTACACATTTAAGGTGAGGCCGTCGAATCATTAGGAATGTGACATAGCAAGTGTAAATGCGATCATTAGTTCAAAAGTTATTCAGGGTGTGCCCTTTTACTTTTTTTTGCATACTGAACAGCTATTGTTACGAATTATGTTTCATATATTCATTCCTGAAGGTATCCTCACATAAAAGCTGTTTTATTTACAGCTAAGAAATTTTTAGTTTTAGTTAGTAAATAGGTACTACTTCTGTTAAGAAGCATCTCTTACATTCCTGATAGTCTCGGTCTCTCTAAAAGCTATTTTATGACCAGTTAAAAAAAAATTCGAAAACATCTGCTCAATTCAATTACTACACGATGATATCGCGGGGAATGATTTCAGGAGACTTTCAGCGAAATCTAATAAAAATTGGGAGAATTAAATTTCTTTATAGTCTGCTACTTAAAAAGAAGCCAAATACAGTTGTTTATAACCTGCAGCAACCATATGGCAGAAGATTTACGTCATATTTTATACCGCGAATTTACGTGACAAAACTAGTCAAGAATTCACTTGTGATGTCGCCGCACGTTTGTAACCGGTTTTATGGACATTAAAAACAATACGAGCTGTGACGTAAGTTTTGACTAACAAAAATAAGTTTCGTATTTCGAAAAAAGAAAAAGCATATAGTAATTGTATTCCAAAACTTTCAAGGAAATGAGTTTAAATTATCGCTTGCTATCCTATCGAAAAACGTATATTGGAAGAATGGCAATTTTTAGTTAGTTCATATGTTCCAGAATTCGTAAAACTGCGGATCATAAGTTTTGTTTTCAGAATAAACTTGCAGTAGTTCCTTAAATAGTTCATTTGAATCTAAGTAGAAATTCGATATTATTTATGAGCTTTTTTTCTTCTTTTTTTTATGGTATAATTTTATCTTTGTGGTTTTCTTAAATTATTTGCAGTAAATTAGTTGCCCTAGTTATATGACAGAAATAAACTGTCGTCTATCTGAGATTTTGAACTCGTTTAATTTGTTGTAAGCAATTTTAATTTTTTATGCTCTTTGTCGCTAAATACGCACAATCCGAAAGCAGATTTAAACTGTATTGCTTAAGATAAATCTGATGCCTATTAAAAATCTAATAAAATTTTCTCGAATCATCTGCTCTAAAAAAGTACCAAACAGAATTTCCAACCAACATTTATGGGACAAAAAACAGGCGTACTATTAAAAATTTTAACCCCTTCCCCAATTTTTATGCTAAACGGATTATTTTGGAGCTTATGTAATTACTTAAAATGTTCACAAAAAAAAAAGAGAGAGAGTTTGGAATGTAGAATTTACGAAAGAATTTGGGAACCATTAAAAAATTAAACGCAATAAATTACTTTTTGGTCATCTTGCGTACGGATAAGAGTGACCAATTCGTAAACCTAGCATGCGTACAGAGTTCCTTAATCGTCGCCCGTTATTTATCTTTGTAGAATCTTTATCGAAAATTAAGATCTCATTGTATATGTTATCCTCAAAGTATGAAACGCCGGCATTGTATAGAATGCCGGATGTTTTTAGGCAAAGTATGAAATGTGAGAATTATTACATACTTTCCCTAAGCATTATATATAATGCCTCACGT
>NC_092207.1:76731597-76799328 GCF_043381705.1 Parasteatoda tepidariorum | reverse complement strand
TATACCCTACACTGATGTTTTTTAAGGTCAAGTGCCATTGCCCGGTATATATTTGCCCGATACTCCAAACACTGATGTTTCTTCTAATCTATCGTCAGTAAGTATTAAAAAATCGAATATATGTAATCTATCGTCAGTAAGTATTAAAATATTAAATAAATATAAATATATCCACGAAGAAATTAATATCAAATCGGATGACGTTTTGAATTTGTCATTTTTGAATGACATTTTGACGAATCGGAGATGTATTTTATACTTTTGGCATTCTATAAAATGGCTAGAAAATGTGTGAAATTTAAATCATTTTATACTTTGTCTTCCAATTTTAGGCATTCTATACAATGCCGGTAACATATATACATTAAAGGTCATTAAAATATACTTAAACTAGAAAAAAATAATAATAAGGTGTTGAAACGTAAAAAATCATTGCTGAGGAAAGCGAATTAAAAACATCAAAACCTATTTAATATCTGGATGAAGCTTGAAGCCTTATAATAATCGCCTTTTCAACTCCTCTCTGTTCCTCTGGCAATCAAACATGCTTTGGTGGCTGTGATTGAGGGCTATAATTTGCAGAACAGCCGGTGATTATGAAAATGTAATAAGCGTTTCTTTTAAAAATTAAAATCAATTTCATTATTTTTCATTACAATTTGAAAAGAGACGATATGACTTAGTGAATTGAGACTGATTTGTGGGTTAGTGTTAGTGTCTCGTTGCATTCAGGGTAACCGAGGATGGTTTTTGTGCTTTTCCTCTTAATTTAATGCAGATAGAAGAACATTTCATTGAAGAAAAATACTGCAAGAAGACGTAGCTGTCCCATTGCTTGATCTAGACGTACCTTTGTCTTCTAGGTTCGATTTAAAATTACAAGTAATAAGGAATTAAACTTCGATAGCCTCAAAAAAAAAAAAAACCTCGATTGCTTAACACCAATGAGAAAATTAAATAAAAAATTTAAACTTTTAGAACATTGAAATTTTTTTTAAAGGAAGTAATGAATTATTTTTAAATTAAAAATGAATATTTTATTATTATTGATTAAAAGTTCAGCAAAANCAAAAAAAAAAAAAACCTCGATTGCTTAACACCAATGAGAAAATTAAATAAAAAAATTTAACTTTTAGAACATTGAAATTTTTTTTAAAGGAAGTAATGAATTATTTTTAAATTAAAAATGAATATTTTATTATTATTGATTAAAAGTTCAGCAAAATATGAACATTTAAGATAATAATTTCATGCTATCGATGCGTATTGTTGAAAGAAGAAAACATTTTTTTCCTTATAATTTGATAGACCAGATTCCTCATAATTTAATCAGAAAGATCTTGACTTATACTAAATTTCGTGATATACTAAAAAAATTTGAATGAGAATGACTCAATTTCAAATTCTCCTTTCTGGATCATAAAATAATATATTAAACTAAAAAAATTTCAAATACTCTCAACAAAATTTTATAAAGATTTTGTTGAGTTGAAATAGTGCAGTTGAAATATTTACGACACAAACATTAAAAAAAATTATTTTTAAGAATTTTGTGTATAAAAATTAATTACCGATTGCATCATAGTCTGAGGAGCTATTATTTCTTAATAAATCACTTGGCTCAAATGATTGATTACTGGATACCCAATGAACAATTTGAATTTCAAGATATTTTACTTTGAGCTCCTATATACAAGCAATGCCATTTAATTTTATAAAGTTCCGANTTGGACCAAGTTCTTGGATGTTTGTTTACACGATCAAAGCTCAAAGCAAAACAAGTTTCCATCAATATCAATCAATCTCTGTCCAAGAAATTGGATCGTCTAAACAGGCCTATAGTCTGAGGAGCTATTATTTCTTAATAAATCACTTGGCTCAAATGATTGATTACTGGATATCCAATGAACAATTTGAATTTTAAGATATTTTACTTTGAGCTCCTATATACAAGCAATGCCATTTAATTTTATAAAACCTTCTAGCAGGCATCTAAAACTGGCTCACAACACAATCTAAGGTTTAATTGTTCAGTAAATTGTTGGTAAATTTGGCGAAAAGTAGTTCCGATTTGCAGGTTTTGAAAAACAATTTTGTGATTCGAGATACTAGCTAAGAAGATAAAGCTGATTTGTAGTTGTAGTTCATTTACGTCGAACTAGAGCTGCACAATAGGCTATAGGCGACGGTCTGGGAAGCATCCCTGAGGATGATCCGAAGACATGCCATCACAATTTTGATCCTCTGCAGAGGGGATGGCACCCCGCTTCGGTAGCCCGATGAGCACACGAAGTCGAGCACTTTACGGTGTAGAACAGTTTAACGAGGAGGCATACCGCACACCCTCGGTCTCTACGCAGACTGAACCAAGTGTTCACCCACCAGCACACTGACCGCAGCCAGTGATGCTTGACTTCATTGATCTGTTGGGAATCGTGTCTTAACGATCAGTCCACTGCGGGAGGAAGATAAAGCGGAGAAGATGAATCTCAAAGATAGTATCCGATGAAATATACGATTAAACTACGTAAGTATAATTAATTAATCGTTACTGCATCTTTTTGTAAATCTTACTACTGATGTAGTGTCATTTAATATATTGGTTACTTGTCGAATAAATTTTAGCTTGATATGAATTATCTGACGACCACAGATATTTTTATGAAAATCAAAATACCGATAAACTTAACATTAGAGGTGGATAGCCCTTTCTTAAGCAGAATTGAATTTTCAGCCCGGAAATAGTCAAAATGTTGATGATTCATCGCAAGAACGATTTGCTAAACATATGATTTATGTGTCTTATGCAGCTCAAAAATCGTCAAAACCTGGATATGAAAAAAAAGTGACAAACCAAGTGGCTAACTGTTAAAAAGCATTTTCATCTTAGTAAGTGGTAAATATGTAGTTGCACGACTTTGCTCTTATTAGGGTTTTCTTGAGAGGGGGTTCTGTTGTTTTCTCGGTATTTTTTACGTGAAACGAATGAGACCAAGTTCGAGAAAATAGGATTAATATTTCAAAAGTTAAAAGGGTTATATATTCAAAAGGTATAATGCTTGACTTGTATATACTTACGTATCTCACATTCTGTAGACAAATGAAGCATTGCTTTCTATACTTTTTTTTTACGCTGAATCAAATGAAATCAAACACGTGAAAATAAGACTAACAGTTCATAGTTCATTTTTTTATCTATAAAAAGTACTATTTACAGATAAATGTGGATGAATAGTGACGAAAACGATGAATGGATAGGAAAAATAGAACAATGAGCAGAATTCGCATCAACCAGCCATCGTTGGGATTCGAACCCGGTTCACCTCATTCGAAGGCGAACGCTCTATCCCCTGAGCCACAACGGCTTCAATAAGTTCTTTTGATATGTTTCTTCCTGTATCTGATTTCCCTCCATGCATGTGCACATTTCTTTGGATCCTCCGAAGGGATGTTTCCCAGACCGTCTCCAATACTCCATTGTGCAACTCTAGTGCAACGTAAATGAAATGCCTACCTACTATGTGAGTGAGAATTTTTAGAAATTACACGTAAGAAGAGCTCGCACAAGCGTAAATTGAAAGCCCTTCGTGCGATTGTCTCCCGTTGTCCTAGATACTCGTGCGAATGTTTAGAAACTACATGTAAGACGAAGTGCTTGCGCATCATCGAATCGCATTTACATTCGAGTGCATAAGTAAATCGCATGCAGTGAGAACGCTCCGCTACGAGCAATATTCTGGAAATCAAGGATCTTATTCGCATAAATTGATTGGCATGCAGTCAGAACTGGAATTCTTTTTCAATTCAATACCCTCTTAATTTTTTTCCTACGCGCAGGCATGCAGTGGGAAGGACCAAATATACGCACTTGCGGGGACAACATTCGTGTCAGGGAAGAACACTTTGTGAAACCATGAAATTTCATTGTCTTATTTACGGAAAAATCAAACTAATTACACTCATTTAATCATGTTGGTTAAAAAGATGTTGCAGTTTCAATTGTTTTCTTTTGAACATACAAACAAATATAATTAGGATTTTAATGATGTCGGGAACGTTCACGCTGTATGTGAAGACTTCGCCTAAGCGAATTTGATTGGTGAACTATATTCACTCGAGAAATACTCATCAATCGGGTTCTTTTTTCGTCTTCCGGTGATTGGAAATGCGTAAACCGCATTTAGTAAGACTGACTCTTGACTCCGGGAGAATTCTCCATACATATACTTCTTGGTGAAATGAAAAGCTGGATTGGTGGTTTTCAGGATAAAATTTCATCAATCGGGCTTGCCAATCAGGTTCTCATAAGTGCATGAACCGCATGAAGTGAGAATTGCTTTTCTGTATCAACGGATGTTAGTTGTTCAGAAGGGAAAAAGCGCTATTTCGTAATTCAAAGAATACATATTATTATAATTAAGAATTGAGAAAGGGATCCTTTCCCTAAAATGAAAACAAAAAGTAAAACTATTTTGAGCTACATTGCAAACTTCAAAAGTCTTAACGACATATTAATTATTTTTCGGTTTGGCAACGTTACGATGCAAATTTGTAAACAAAAAATTGCAAAAAGAGTGTCAAAAGCGTCTTTTAAGTATAATTTTTATTATGGCTACAAAAGCTAAATCAGAGTCTATGGTACCGCCTGAGGAGACAGATTTATTGGTCATTAAACCTTTGGGTGCTGGACAAGAAGTGGGTAGATCATGTATTATTTTAGATTTCAAGGGGAAAAAAATAATGTTAGATTGCGGAATTCACCCCGGCTTATCCGGCATCGATGCTTTACCCTTTGTGGACAACATTGATGCTGATGAAGTTGACTTATTGCTCATTAGTCATTTTCATTTAGATCATTCTGGTGCATTACCGTGGTTTTTACTCAAGACTGCTTTCAAAGGACGATGTTTCATGACACATGCTACCAAAGCTATATACCGGTACCTTTTAGCCGATTATATTAAAGTCAGCAATATTGGTACAGAGCAGATGTTATACACCGAATCTGATCTCGAAGCGAGTATGGAAAAAATTGAAACTATCAATTTTCACGAAGAAAAAGAGGTGAATGGTGTAAGATTTTGGTGTTATAATGCCGGCCACGTTTTAGGTGCTGCTATGTTCATGATTGAAATCGCAGGTGTGAAGGTGCTTTACACTGGTGATTTTTCACGACAAGAAGATCGTCACTTGATGGCTGCCGAAATACCATCTGTTCAACCTGACGTTCTAATTATTGAATCTACATATGGAGTTCATATTCACGAAAAGCGTGATGAAAGAGAAGCCAGATTCACTGGACTTGTTCATGATATTGTGAATCGTGGGGGACGTTGTTTGATTCCTGTTTTTGCTCTAGGAAGAGCGCAAGAATTATTGTTAATATTAGATGAATATTGGTCAAATCATCCTGAATTACACGATATTCCAATATATTATGCATCTTCATTAGCAAAGAAGTGCATGGCTGTATATCAAACTTACATCAATGCCATGAATGATAAAATTAAGAGACAAATTGCAATAAACAACCCTTTTGTCTTCAAACATATATCAAACTTAAAAAGCATAGATCACTTTGACGACATTGGGCCTTGCGTTGTCATGGCTAGCCCAGGTATGATGCAAAGCGGTTTGTCTCGAGAACTATTTGAAAGTTGGTGTACAGATCCGAAAAATGGCACCATCATTGCCGGTTATTGTGTTGAGGGAACGCTTGCAAAACATATATTATCAGAACCGGAAGAAATCACTACAATGTCGGGTCAAAAGCTGCCTTTAAAAATGTCTGTTGATTATATTTCCTTTTCAGCTCATACAGATTATCAGCAAACTAGTGAATTCATTCGTATTCTTAAGCCACCTCACATTGTGCTTGTTCATGGAGAACAAAATGAAATGGCTAGGTTAAAAGCTGCAATCATTCGCGAATACGAGGATGATCCTGATGCCCATATAGAAGTGTATAATCCTAGAAATGCCCAAGGAGTGGAATTGTACTTTAGGGGTGAAAAAACTGCTAAAGTGATGGGATCTTTAGCAATGACAGTTCCCGAAGCAGGTAGTAAAATATCTGGTGTATTGGTGAAAAGGAATTTTAGTTACCACCTCTTAGCTCCATCTGATCTGTTGAAGTATACAGATATGGTTATAAGTACAGTTAGTCAGAGATTAAGTGTACCTTACACTGGCACACTACAAGTACTTCATTATTATTTGCAACAGTTAACTGGTGATGCAAAACTTATTCCAGATTTTAAAAAGTTTGGCGGAAAGCTGATACTTTTGGTGTTTGATGCTATAACGATTTTCCAGGAAGCCAAGGTTGTTGTGTTGGAATGGAATGCTAGTCCAGTCAATGATATGTATGCAGATGCTGTTGTTGCTATTATTTTGAAAGCTGAAAAATCAGACTTAACGGCTAAGACTCTTCCTACAAATATCAAAGTTGATAAAATGCATTTTACGGAATGTCTGATGGAGATGTTAGCCGAAATGTTTGGTGAGGAGTCTGTGAGTAAGATTGTTCGCAGTGATAAGTTGTCTGTTATTGTCAATGATAAATGTGCTGTGGTTAATGTTCGAACTTTAGAGGTAAAATGTGAAGAGGATGAGACTTTGCAACAAATGGTTTCTACAGCTGTTACTAAACTACATAATTGTTTGCTTCCTCAGCGACTAATAATAGATATGCCACCTGACATAGAATAGGTTAAAATATTTGGTTTTAATCTTTTGCATCGCAAGTGATAGTTATAATTTCATATATTTGGTACTTATTGATCATTGTTGTTTTTTGATGATTCTTGCTTTAGTTCCCAATAAGGTAAACCGAGGTTTTCATAATTGCTAACAAAGCTTTAAAAAAATTTTCAAATTAAGAACATTATAAGAAAGTTGGGTGCTTTGCCTAATAGAGATAAAATAATTCAAAAATTATAAATAGCAGACAAATTTTGTTGCCCGGTTTGTAAAATAAGAATAACAATAATTAAATTATGTAAAATATCAATTTAATGAAATGATAGCATAATAAAATAAGAGTTACTACTGCATAATTAACTATAATGTTGCTATAAAATTAAAAAGGTTTGCTGATAACAAAAACAGCTTTTTTATTTTATTGCTTACAGATAAGCTGATAATTCACCTCTTAACCAAACCTTATACTAAGGCCTTTCATATCAAAATTACCAAGAAAATAACTTTCATTGTTGTGTTTTGTTAAGTCTAAAAGAAGGCAATATAAATTATCTATAATTTTAAAAAACACAATTTGAGAGTGGTTGCTAAAACAAGATTTGAGAAAAGTGACTTTTTTTTTAATCTCCAAAAGATTATCCTATCAAGTTTTATGGAAGAAAAGAAGGTATTCGCAGAGATGTAAATAATTTATCCCATTTATTTAATCTTGTGCTACAATTTAAAGTGATGATAGATAGAATTTAACAATTACAGAGATTATGATATCGCTACCTAATTTCTCGTGAAGTTTTGGTGACCACTATATGGCAGTGTATAAAAATTAAAATAAAAAAAAAACTGAAAAAGGGTAAACTTGAAGAGAAAAATGACTATATGTACCAGCATATAGAAAAGGTATCAGCATATATGTTTTTATTGCTAGCGCTGGCTCAAGAGCCTGGCAGTAACTTCTAAACAATTGCAGTTGGCATGAATATAAACTAATAGGTGAATAGCCCCAAATGATCTATAGTTTATATTAAATATGGTATATTTTTCGTAGTTCTGTTTTATACTACAGCTACAGTATAAATGAATGAAACTTAAACTGTGTTTTTTATTATTTAATGTTCATTATTACTTAAAGTGTATTATTTTTGGTTTATATTAAAATGCATAAACTTTTTTTTTGTTACTTTTTTATTCAGAATAATCCTGAAAAGTTGGTGTTCATTTGTCTGATTTATATACACAATAAAAACATACATTACAACTATTTTGAGGGTGTTTCTTTTGTGCCTATATATCATATTCTTATTAGTTTAATCTAAATACCTTTACCTTCACTAAAAACGCATGATTAGTTTTTAATATTATCAGCAATTACTTTGGAAATTATAGTATGACATCAATTATTTTTAACTCTCATAAAAATATAAGTCTTATAGAATTTGCTTCCGATTTCATAGACAATATGATATTGTATTTTTCTTGCACTGATAACAAAATACATTTTTTTTACTGAAAGGGAAAGCCATGCTAAAAATTGCACTTGCAATTCCGAAAAGACAAAAGAAACAATAAAAATTATAGATTTCAAATTTCTTAGCAAAACCAGAGCAATGATTTACAACAAGTAAAATGTACATTCATCCCTCACAATAAATGATCATTTCTATGTGATTATTCATTGTAGTAAAACTATTCCTATTTTTTTAATTATAAGAAAAGTCGTTTGTCTATTATGACAGTTTTTTCTGTGAACATTATTGCAACATAATTAGGGTTCACGCCAATATGGCGACAGTTGTTACCAAATGTCACTGAAATCATAAGTGAAAATGTTTAAAATTTACAAAATAGTAAAGAAATTTTTTTTTTTTTTTGCATCCAATTCTATACATTTAAAAAAACTTTGTTGAACTAATTCTATTGTTTTAGGCATGGTATGGAATTCAAATGTGTGATATTCAAATGAAATAGCTGAAAGTATCTAGTACAAAAATTTTTAAATATAAATGTTGAAATTTGCAATAAACATTTTGTGCTGTGCTTTGCATTCATGTACCTGACAATATAATTGTTCATCAACAAAACAATATTTTTGCTCTTCTAAAATTGACTTATTTAAAATTTTGTAATTTTTAAATAATTAATTATTAATATAATACTTTATTTGTTCTTACTTTCTATGTTTTTCTTTATTTGGTTTCAGCATTTTAATTTCTACATTGAATCGAGTAACATTATTTTAGATTTTTTTTCCACTCAATTTTAGTAAATACTAATCTTTAATCATTATAAGGTAATGAACTTAATTAGATTCAGGGTATAATAGATCACCATGAATAATTTTTTATGGGTACCATAACATGATCTATGTAATTGTAATGTTTTACTTAGTAGTTTCTCAAGTTTGTCTACCATTTTATGTTTTTGGACCACTAAATTTTCATTGCTCATGTGAACCCCAAAGATAATGAATGATAATAAAAATCGTAATAAAATTAATATTTTTTAAAACCACGTTTTTGTAGTGGAGAATAATAATTAAAAAACAAAAATTTGAAAAACGTGGGGCGCATGAAATACATAACAGTAGCAGTATGTGTGTTCATGAGAATATGTGTATGTATATCTGTAATTGTATCTGAATGTGTATGTGGTTGTGCATGTGTATGAGTAAGAAAATGTGTATATGTACTGTTATGTATTTCATGCGCCCCACGTTTTTCCTTTTTCAAATTTTTGTTTTTTAATTATTATTCTCCACTACAAAAACGTGGTTTTTAAAAATATTATTTTTATTATTATTTTTTTATGTACTCCCAAATTCTCAATTTTTTCACTCACTGTACACAAAACTTTTCAACTGAGATGTGACACTAATTTAAAATAATCGAATCGACAACAAAAGACAATCGTGAAAATATTAATTTTTCTTTAATTTTATTTTACTTTGTATGACTTTTTTCTCTTCATTTTCATGCATTGTCATCCAATTCTGAACTATGTGCCAAATTTGAAGTCTGTAGCTAGTCGGGAAGTTAGTTTAAAATCGATTACAAAATTCCACTTGAACAGACATACACGAAGGCAAGTTGATATAAACGTGGTAAAATTAGTAAATATTATACAAATTGTAAAAAAAAAAATTTCCTGATATAATTTTTTTATGAATTTCTTTTCTTATTCATTATTATTTTAAAATAGCTATGTGGTCACAAGAGAAAAAGAAGAAAACATCTTTGTTATTTTAATTGTTGATTGACCAGATTGTAAAAAAATTAAAAACTGTTGTGCTTGTTTAGTTGCCAGTTATTTTACATTTTTATTATTTATATCATGTCGCATTTTATACTTCTTGCGTGGTTGAGAATCTTCTGGTGACAGAAAAACATTTTATGTCCTGCTGCTTCACATACGACTTAAATGGTAATCATGAAAAATCTAAATAAGCCATGTTATTTTTTCCTAACCCTTTTTAAAATCATATCTTTGTAATTTATATTTTGAAAAATAATAAGAATGAAGGTATTATATGGTTCGATTTTATTTATTTAAACCATAAATTGCCTTTATTAATAAAAGTATATTTTATTCCTACCTATAATGTATTTATTTCAAACATCAATAAGAATATTTTTTGTTGTAACTTCATGCTTACATTGACAAGCATTAGTAGGGCCATACTGATTAAAAAAAAATGGTGTATGAATATTTGGCAGCTCCTAAAAGTTATGTATTTTTATAGAAATATATATAGTCTTTGTGTCCATTTTCCTACGTCTTTCGACAAGATGATTCAGAAAATGTTATCTCGTTATGAAAATACAGTTCGAAGAAGAAGAAAAATACTCTGAATAACTTTTGATATAATGATCGGATTTTCATGTACTAGGACTCAATGGTTCAAAGGGGTACCCTCAAATATGCAAATTAATCTGTGCTATTCATTCGAAGTTACGAAATCAGCTACAAAAACTTATTTTTTCTGAACAAATATACCTTTTGTCTTTGGAGGGATTCGAATTCCTTACCCTCAAAATATATTGGGTAGCCACAATCTGAGAAATATGGTACTAATAGTTTGGTCAGAAGAACGGTTCAAAGATTGGACCCCTGAGGGTAATATTACTTTTTGCTTAATTTGCAAGCGAATTGAAAAAATTTGCACCCAATCATAAAATTCGCTTATCCAAAGATAATTCGAATTAAAAAATAATTTATAATTATTTTTTATCATTTTATTTTAATAATAGTTGAACCTATGCCTGTTCAATTACATCAAAAGAAACCATCCTCCTTTCTCTACATAGGTATTTTCGAAATAGTTTGTTTCCCGCTTTGAAAGAGATATGAAAAGGATTTTTAAAAAAATGCCTGTCGAACTGTTTTGATAATATGTTCTGTTTTTGTTCTCTAAAAAAAAACAATTAGTTATAAGGTCAAATTTTCTTTGTATGAAATTCAGATAATCGAATTAATAATAAAGTAAAATACTTTTGCGGTTTCTAGAAGGGGGGGGGGTAACCCTGAAAACCCTATCCTGACTGCTCCACTGGACACAACTACGCCTCCCTAAAAAGGGAGACTTTCTATATTCCACGGAATTGTTCTAGAAATCTGAAAAGATCGTGTTTTTAAATAACTTGAATAGAACGAAAGAAATCATTGCTGAATTTCTTAAGTAAGTTAATAATTAGCGAAAATGTCATGATTGTGAAATTACACTTGTGCAGTTAAAATTTACTGTTTATCTTATAAACAATTATAGTCACTTGGAGTGTCCCCCTCGATTGCTAGAAATCGCTTAAAGTCCTCTTCAATATTTAACTCAAATAAGGAGAAAATTCCTAAATTAAAAGACTAGCATTTCTGAGATTTTCTGACTGCAAGACTAGATTTCAGAATTCCCTCATCGATTTAAATTCATCAAAGTTAAAAACGAGAAAATGATATAAATAATCGATTTTTCTACTACTATTTAGTAGACATAAGAATTTCTTTTTTCTCATGTGTGAAATTTAGAGAGCTTTTGTGAAATGTATTTTAATTTCGCGCCTCTCAAAAATTGAACCCCCGCGACGCCCATGGTTATCAAGAGGATTTTTTATCTCTAAATTTTAAGTAAATTCTATTTTGACAAAGAAACATTTTATGTACGTCGAACAAAAGTACAGTTGCCCTGCTTACAAGTATAAAAACTTTTGAGAACTAGTCATTTAAAGCTCTTAATTTTTTTTCCTTCTAAATCTATAGACGCATTAATATATAAATTTCGCTTTATTTATTATTTTTTGTAAAATTTTATTCATTGTTCATCTTATCGAAATAAAGAATGGGTTCATATTCATCTCTTGAATGCACGCTTTATAGTATAATAAATTTATAGCGTAATATTTTTTTATGGAGACATTTCTTTTCAAACAAATCCGTCGCTTAGATACCATACGCAAAATTTGGTATCGACAATAATAATAACAAAAAAATTAAACAAATAAATTCTACTTATTGTCTAACAACAAAGAAGAAAGTGATAAATTGCTCTTCAACAGTGGATTGATTCATAAGATTTCTTGAATATTCTCTTGTAAGCTCAAGAGATGAAATATTAGATAATTTCCTCTAATTTGATTTAGTGAAAAAATTTAAATTAGTCAACTGGTTGTTTACGTTAATTTTCAATTATTACGATAACAGTCAAACTTTTTTTCATGGTATTTTTTTTAGACTGTCTTTTTTTTTTGTTAATCTTGTAAGAAGTCTCTGAAATTCTGATTTGATTTTATGACAAGAAATACATTTTTTTTTAAAAAATTTAATCATTATTGCTATGATAAAAAGTAATATTATTATAATTAAAAAGTAATAAAAATTGGGTTTACAACCTACTTGAATAATTCATACGATTTTAAATTTTACGGTGTAATATGAATACGTTGTTTTTGAATTCTGTGTTTAAGAGAACGTATTTTGGTCCATCTTAATTGTCAAAAACTTCAAACACATTATTTTTATTAATATTTTTTAAAATCTCTTTTTGGAACATAAATTTATTTTATTGGTGAATGAAAGCTCTAAAATCCAAATGCATAATTTTTTACTACTTCATTGGAACAAACTGGTTCTTTCGTTTACTTTTTATAATTTTTTGCAAATGCAGGGGCGACTTGAAATATATATACAAGAAAAAAAAGAACATTCTTTTTATGTGTAAAATTAGTAATGAGCAAGTTTAAAATGTTGATGATAAATGCATTTTTGATTGTTTTTACCGTCAAAAGACATTGTATTTCCTTATCATAATTTTTCTTGACCACTTTTTCACGTTTAAGATTCTTTCCTTTTTTATGAATATTGAAAGATAACTTTCATTCTAAGAGCATTTTGCTCGTGAATTTATCTATTTTTTAAAATTACAGTAAATTTTGCACACAATTTTGTTGTTTTAAATGTGTTTCACTTACAAGTGTATCGTAGAATGGAGTTAAGAAATACTTATCTTTAATTATTTGTTTTATACTTATCTTTATTTTATCTATTTTTTGTAATAATTTAAATACTATTTTATCCATAAATAATAAATTTATTTTTATTGCTATTTTTTTTAAAGAAGAATGTTGTATAAAACACGTTTTTGAAAATTTAACTGGCGTTGTCTTTTTTTTTTAAGGTTAACTTTGATAGTTTATCGAGCCTTTTTTAAGAATTTATAGTTCTGAATCCCAGCCTTGGTAATGAATGACTTAGTTACATTTTTCAAATATTTATAGTAATGATACTATCATGTGATCCCACGTTAGGATAACTATTTTAGAATTTTTTACTTGAAAAAAGTGTCACTTGAAACAACTTAACCTTTGAAATCGTAAGACGATTTTGAAATTGCACCTTTTATCGTATCGTTTGTGATAAAAAAGTATATTTTTAAAGATTTTACAATTTTGACTATCATTTCTTTCAAAAATAAATTAAATTTCTCTTTAATAATATTAATTCCAAAATATTTTATTCAGATCGATGTCGTTTGCGTAAAAATTAGGAAACGATTTAAGAAAACTAAATATTCTATTGTTTCGAAAAGCGGTTTTTTTTATATTTATGAACATTTTTAAACTAAATTTTTTATTTTCTTCTTTCAATACATTTTTGGCGATTCTTCTGCTGCGTAAATTTTGAAAACAATTTGGCGAATTTCGACGATTCCCGCGTAAATGAATTTTTCTCCACGATCGAGACCAAGTACCGGCTGCAGCTATGATTTCCCATGATGCCTTTTTCCAAACACGTTTTCCCTAACCATTTTCCAGTATTCAGCTTTTGGCGTTCTGAGTTGGTGTCATGGCGGTCGCACAAGCACCAAACACAAATATGGCGATAGTTCCAATGCAAACTAATGTTGTTGTTACTCAACAACAACAAACTTATGCTCACACAACTATGGAAGATTTAAATACAATAACTGCACTTGTGCCTGCTGATGAAGTAGGACCCCCTCCTGCTAAAAAAGGTCGAGAATCAACTGGAAAATGGAAAGGGTACGACAGCAAGCGAGTCTTCAAGAAAGAATGGGAAGAACGTTATGGTAAGTATTTCAGCCGCTACTTTGGCGAGCGAGATCGATGTCGTTTCGGCACGGGTTATCGTAATGGCGGCCGGTTAGGCTTCGGGGCGACGCCCAGGACGCCAATCCTTAAGGTAACACTAAAATTACGCCAAATGAAGAAGTTGATAGCGCAATATGAAGAGTGTTATGTTTGTGCACATTGGTCATTGTTTATCATTGATTATTAGTATAATTAAATTAAATACTCTATCTAAATTATGTAACAATTGGAACATTAAAATGGCGACATCGTTGTCTCTAGAAAGAATTCTTAAAGTCCACTGTATTTTAAGCAGTGATGTCAAATATTTGAAAATGCAAAGTTATGGAACATTTTGGGAAATGATGTAATTGTTATTATTTTAAAAACTAAGAATTTGAGTAATTTTGATCATTTTAATTATAAATCGACCTTCAACCATTTATGATATGTTATTCCATATCAAAAGAATTACTTAAGCCTAAATTCTACACGTACATGAAAATTATTTAGAACAATTAGAGAAATTCACATTTCATTTTTATGCTTTTTAAATTTTTTTTCCCCTTTTTTTTAAATAAATTTTCTGTCACATTTTTCATAAAAAAAGTTTTCGTAACATTGTTTAAAAATTATTAAACAAAATTCTAATTCTTTCAATTTATATTAAAATTAAATATTACATGAGCTTACAATTTAATTAAAATAGGTGTAATATACAGCTGATAACGAAATGTTGTGTTTAGTTAATTGTGGATTTCATTTTAGCATTCAACAAAGTAATTATATTCAATAATTAAATTTTTTTGTTTTTAATTTTTTTATTAATTGTCTAACAAAATTAAATAAAAACAAATTGCTTAGTATCTAAATAGAAAAAGTATGAAATCACAAAGTATGATTTGTTTTTGATTATGTATTGAATTGTCTAAAATCTAAGTGTAAAAAGCAAAATTAGAGCAAATATTGGCAATGAATAGCATTTTTGTCAAAAATAATTCTAGTTTTACTCTTTAAATTTTATAATTTTTTAATAAAAATCCTTCTGCACATGTTGGTTTTAATTTAATATATATAGATATTTTAGTATCAAAATTCAAGTCACTTTAAAATTCTACCAAATCTGTATATAGTGAATGTCAGCTATCAGACCAACTTCAACACTAAAAAATAATTCATAATAGCACTTCTGTCATAATAGCACTCCTGTCATAATTGCACATAGTCTGATTTAAAATTTTGCTTTATAATAGCGAGACAAAAATCTGTAAAAAATTGTAAGTTGGGTGTTATAATTATTGTTAAGAGTTACGGAGTTACACTAAATCTTAACACTAATGTAAATAACTTCTGAACTCATTTTAAATTGTCCAACCCAGTAAGTAATCATGAAGTATCAAAATATCTTTTCAGCATTTTAAATATATTGATTTACTCTAGGTTTACCTGAACTAACTTTTCTCTAAACTTTTAAAATACCAATAACAGCATTTTTTATAAAAAGTTTCTCCTGCGGTATCAAGTCTTCTTAAGCACTGAAAGAGCGTGTTGCTTTATGTAGATAATTTTTAAAAAAGTTACAGACATAATTTTTCAAATAAATTAAAATATTAACAAAAATAAAATGTATTAAAATTAAACAACAAACAAACTTAGTAAGTTTGTTCAATGTATATATATATATGTATACATAAGCATACATACATGTAGCACAATAAGGACAAGAAGGATAAAAGAAAGAAGAACAGAGAAATTTAATAAGTTTTATTTACTGCGCATAAGCTGAAATGTATAGAACTCATAAAATAAGTTAAAAGTATAGAGAAAACATGCACAATAATAAAGATTAATGAAAATAAATATTATTAAAATAAAATATTGAAAAAAATTTTATTTAAAAAAAAATTATTAAAATAAAATATTGAAAAAAAATTTTGTTTAAAAAAAATTAAAATAAATTATTTAAAAAAAGTTTATTAAAAAGTTGGAAAACAAAATAATGAAAAGATGCAATTTCTTCATCAGCTCACACAATTATATAGTGCTCCTTTTCGCGGATATAATCGTGTGAGCTGATGAGATTATATCTTTTCATTATTTTGTTTTCTGTTTTTTAAATTTTTCTTTTTTAAAATAAAATTTTTTGAAATATTTTTAAAAATATGTTATTTTATTAATTTTTCTCTTTTCATTAATCTTTATTATTTTCCATGTTTTGTCCAGGTCAAATTTACTACATTTTAGCGGTACCTTCACAAATTCAACTTTAGGAAAAACGGTAGTTTCGCAAAATACTTTTTCTTAAAATTTTATTTTTTTATCCCTTAAGAAACAATAAATCTATATTTTTGTGTTGATTTTTTAATATATTTTTTAATTTTTCACAAATTATGTATAAATTTTCACAAAATATGTACCTTTCTGAAAATCCTAGACAGACCCTTGCTCTATATTTTTAACTAATGCATACAGGGTGTTTGAACCATCCTCAAACAATAGAAAACATGAACTCAAATATTTTTTTTTTATAAACATAATCAATATCTGCCATTATTTTAGTTGCTATTTTTATAACTATTTAAAAACATTTGAAAAATATATACAAAGTAAATATTAATACATAATATGCAAAATATTAGAATATTATAACAAAATATTAGAAAATAGAATTTTTTAATTCTTTTTAGAAGATTATTTTTGTTTTATAAACTAAACAAATGGATGTGGATTAAAATATTTTGTTAGCAGTTATATTTTAATGCTACAAAGCAGGGTTCGTGATTTTTTTGATTTAAATCAGATTTTTTTGATTTTTATTCAAATTCACTGTATGAACTTTAATTTATGATTAAAAAAAACTTTATAAATGCTTGATCAAAATTAAATTAATATTAAAACTATATTATAACAATATTTAGAACAACATTTTAACTTACTAAAATAATTTTTCATTATAATACATAGCTTTGAATCCATAGCAACCATTTTGAAACAAATGCATGATTGAAATTTAAAGACTAGTTGAAATAGAGAATTTAGAGAATACTTTATGGGTTTTTCTGAAAGATAACTATTTTGTGAAAATTCAGACATAATTTTTGAAAATTAAAAATTATATTAAAAAATCAATACAAATACGTTAAAAATTTGGATTTATCGTTTCTTACGAGATACAAAAATAAAATTTTAAGAAAAAAGTATTTTGTGAAATTATTCTACCGTTTTTCCTGAAGTTAAATTTCACTTGGACAGACCCCTGTACTTTAACTATTGAAACAAAGTTTCAATTAGCAAACTGTAATTTTAATTTAAAATTTCTTTTTTTTTTCTCTTGATTTTTAAAATGACAAAATAAATGTAACAGATTGTGTTTATAAATGTAGTCATTCATCAATAAATAAATAAATATTTAATCTATATATTTTTATATTAAAATATTCCTTTTTAATTCTATATCAAAATGATAAGTTAAGCTAAAAAAAAATTTTTTTTTTAAATCAATGTACTCATAGAAATTTTTTTCCACAAAATTTCTATCTAGAAAATCAGATGTCAAAGATACTATAAACATATTATGAGAAAAAAATACCAGTTAATAACCCTATAAAAAATATATAGGCTTTTTATACTGCTTCAACTCAGGGCTAAAGAGAATACAAGGGCTAGTTCACTCCGCTCTTAGAGCTGAAGCTACGATTTCCCTCCTCATGACGTCACTGTGTCTACAGATCTCGGAGATCGCAAGCAAAGATATGATAACTTTGCATCTTTCTCTTGTAAAAATAAGTTAGACTTTTTCTGGTTATTAGCCTTCAAACTTTACGTAATTAACACATTATTTCCGTTCATAAACATAGTTCAAAAAAAACTTTCTTGGTTATTATATTAAAAAAATACCATTTTAAACTTATAAAAATGTTTTGCTAGTTGGTGAAAATGACACGATAAATACTTTATTTTAAAAAGTTCAGTTTTAACTTTAACTATTAAGAAAAATGAAGGCATATATCGACACTTTTTTTATCTACATATTCTTTTATAAAGATAAGTTAAGTTAAATTTAGAATCCCTGATTTTAAAATATGTCGTTAATAGCAATTTGTTCATACTTAATCATTAGGAAACATCAACCTTAAACGCTAATTACTGAAACAAAATAATAATTTAGGTTCATAATGACATTAGAAATTTTACAATTGTTTATAGACATTTAAATTTACGATGATATAATTTATAGATATTTAAATTGAAGAGAATATAATTTTTAAAAAAAATCATAAATATTTAGAATAACTACATTAAAAAATATGTTATGAAATTAGGAGAATTTCAACTATATACTATATATTTTATTTATACTTTTTACTTACATTTTAATTTTCTTTGACTTTATCTATTTTTTAATTCTTTTCACCTGCCTTTCTTTATGAAGTAACGAGGCGGTTTCTATTTAGATAATGAATTTTTATAAAAGTTCTTTACGACAGAATAAACGTATTGCTGTTTTATATTAACTGTGTCATTTCGGAATCCATTCTTTACATAGTTGTTCATTTACTTTAGGGAACACGCGAAAAATTATACTTTTTCCTTTTGTTTTTATATCAGAATTTTTGCAAGTTGCAATCGCGCAAACTGGCATTTCGATAATAGTTTTAAATTCTTGTAAATTCACTGCAAAAACTGAGGAAAGTCATTATAGAAAATAACAAATGTCTTAGAATATCTCGCAAAAAGAAATGATCCAATATTAGTTAGAGCTAGTAAGGCCAAACGCTCCGTTCTTGAAGTAAAAGTGCGAGCTTTGCGCCAAAGTGACGTCACTAGAGTGACGTCGGAGGATCGGCGCGGCAAGAGATACTTCAAAGGAGTGAACCAGCCCTTCTATTCTCTTTAGCCCTGGCTTCAACTGGACTTTGAAAGAGTTTGAAAGGGAAGAATGGCATTATATCTGGAAAAAAATATCTGAATTTATTGGCCTTTTTTTTTCTTTCTATTTTTGACAAATTAGGGTAATTTCTTTTTAATATAACCTCAAGTTTCAGAAATATACATTTTCCACCATTAAAATATAATGTAGATTTTAATTACACGCTTTTTCTTTCAAAGGGTATAATTTTAATTAACAATATTTACATTATTTTTTGAAAAAAATCATGTTTAATAATTACTTTCTACAGCTATGCAAGTCTATATTAAGACAGCATTAAATGTTTGTTTACTTTAATCTGTACTTTCAATCTCAAGAATCAAAAGATTTTTAAAACTGTAATTTCAAATGTGTTGGAATTTAACACACACCAAGAAAGAAAGTAATTTCGTTAACTAAAATTAATTGATGCAATAGCTTATTTAAAATAAATTTTGAAGCTAAGAAAATAAAATAATAAAAGTATCAATTTAAAACACTGTTTTTTAACTTTTATAATCAATATATATCAAAAAAAAATTAATTGATTTAAATTAAATCAATGATTTTTTAAAAAAAAATCATTTGATTTAAATCATGATTTAAATCATGATTTAAATCAAGCTGATTTAAATCAGCAAACCTTGATAATAATTTAGATATAAGAATGCATTAAATTTTAAACCTAGATAAAATATTGAATAATATGAAATTAATCTTATTAAATTAATCTTATTTTACATTATAAAATTTTATTTAATTTAACTGGTTAAAAGTTTACATGATTGATTCATTATTTTGCTGATCATAGCAAAACTAATTCTAAATACATAGTTGAAAGAGAGATTCGAAAAACTATCAATAAAATTGTTCCATAAATAGTAGTTATGTAGTTAGTTGGCCTGTAAAAGACTTTATTTTAACGTAAAAAAAAGAAGCAAAAACTTAAGTATTTAAAAACAAATAAATAAAATGGAAAACAGCATATTTCTTTGAACCCGGTATTATGCTTTTATTTCTAGTCAAAGGAAGAATTTTCCTATGTAAGTTTTCTTTTTAACTGAAATTGTTCCTTTTGAATTAAAATTTAAACCCAAAAAGTGTTTAACTAGGTAATATCTTAAAAACTCTAAACCCACGTGGGTTGGTTTTCTTTAAAAAAAAACCAGTTTTTTTTTTAAAAAAATCTGTGTAATTGTATATATATATATATATGCAGTACAGAACCCGTTATCCGGAACTCAAAAAACCGGAACGAAATTCGATAAATTTTCCCGCTATTTTTAAAAAATTAATTTTTTNTTTCAAAAAAAAAAAAACATTTTTTTTTTCCTCATAGGATTTTAAGATTTTTCTTTCTATTTTGAAATATGTTTACCTTATCATCATTTTGGAAATAATCATTAGTGAATTACTTCATCGTTTTTTCTTTTTAAGATTATTTTCAAAATTTTTTTTTTTTAGTTGGGTTTAACAGTTAAAAAAACGGCTTTTTGTAGCGATTCAGAAAACCGGAAAAATCAGTTATCCGGAATAGCGGGGGTCCCGATCGGTCTGGATAATCGGTTCCCTACTGTGTATCTATATATAGTTGCCTAAGTTAAAGCTTCATTTTACTACCCAACTATGTTAAATTTTTCTTTAAATTTTACCAGCATTTTAGAATTTTCTTATTATTAGATTCTATTTTTACAGATTATTGGTGAATTCCAGCAGTAATGTAAGGACAGTTTATGCTTCAAAATCAATGAATTTTTGACTGTAACTAAAAATGTTACCAATTTTTTCAATGATTAACATTTAGAGTTTTATATTCTTTATAGCTAATTACTGAAAATCTCAAACCTACAAATTTTCAGTTAATAACTTTTTTTAAAAATTTAAATAAAAAAAAACTGTAACAGAAGAACATTTTTTCGACAGGATTGTGACATTTTTAATCTAAATTCAGCCGAGCTATAAAAGAAAAATTTTCGGAAAAATAAGAAAACATAAAGAAGGTTTCAATTATTATAATTTGACCTGTTTTTTTGAAAAATAATTATATTAACCATGGAAACAAGTTACTCTTTAACAGTAGCAGAAGGACATAAAGTTCGAAATTATAAACTTCATTTCAGGTATTCTGAAAGGCATGTTTTGCCATGTGCTTGTTTACTTTGATGTTTAATCCAGCCCTGAGTACAACAGGAAAATAACTTCAGTCCACTCGAGAAAATTGTATGAAAAAATACAAACTTAGTTTTATTTTTCATTGAAAATGTATTAAAACTGAATAAATAAAAAAAAATTAGACGTACAAAGTACATAACAGTATTAAAGAGAGAAAATATGAATGATTACTTTAGACTAGAGAAATTTGTCATTCATTTGGATGAAATAGGTTTTTTTCTTAAACTAAAGTAAATTTCTTTCTCCCTGTTTTGATATTTCAAAGAGTTTTAGAGGACGCCCAGTGGCTGAGTGGTAGCGCTTCGCTCTGGCGTGCCACAGGTCCTTAGCTCGAACCGGGCATGGTTGACTCAGCCTTTTATCCCTTCAGTGGGTCGATAAACTGAGTACCAAGCATGCTTGGGAATTAAGCACTGGGAATTCCGCAGTCAGCTGACCACCCAAGATTGGAGTTTTTGCAGGCAAAAAGGGGTTTTTGCTAGGACAGTGGCAAAAAAACTGGTAAATACCGGCAAAAACTAAATTATTTAAATTGCTGATTAAATTTTATTACAAAATAGTGGAAACAAATTTAAATCGATCATAAGGAATAATATTGATACATTACATGAGAAAATTATTTTTAAAAGATTGAAAGTTTTTGACCTCTTTTCATCTTAGAATCCTTAAATAGTTTTTTTATAAAATGATGAATAAAGTATTGAATTTGCGCACATTTAAAAAATTGCATTTCTACTTGTATATTTTAATTAACTACACATGTTGATAGATATTTTATGCTTTAAATTATAGTTATATTAATTTAAAATAAGTTAATTTCACTGCAAAAAAGAGAATCACTAATTTTCAATCAATAATGCTTTAAACTACTAAAATGATATATTAATGTATTATAATTTAATTATGGAATAATAATTTTGTTATTTTTTTTAATTATATATATTTATAGTATATATTTCAATTTTAGGAATAATTTTGTATCAAAAATGTGTTTTTGTCCTCTCTTCTTGGAAAATATAGGTTTTTGCCACTTTGCTTGACAAAAACCTGTTTTTGCCAGGACGGTTTTTACCATGGTTTTTTCTACCTGCAGCAAAATCTTGCCAATCCTGTGACGACCTAACTGGAACATCTGCTCTTGCACTCCAGAGCCTAAGGTCAAGAAAACTGAGATGGGTACAGTAGACCTTGGCCCTCTATGGGCTGTCGTGCCACAGTTTAGTAGTTTGGTTATAGAGTTTTGGAGTGATACGCTTAAATAAAACAGCTTGATGACTGAACAGATTGCAAACTTATTATATTTGATTTTATGTAATGTTAATCATCTTTCCCTGTACTCTTCGAATATCATTAATAATTAAAATTAATCCAACTTCACTTTTAGTTCAGTTATAATTTATTAGAACTATCTTGATTGGCTTAAATTGTTCAGAAATTGACTAAATGTAATATTAAATGTGGTTGTTCCGATTAATGTTTAAAATATTTTTTTTGAAATTATTAATTGACTTTAATTGTTTGAAAATATCTTTTCAGCATGGGTCACGGCTGTTCCCGAGGATCCAACTCTTGCATACTGCAAAATTTGTGGGAAGAAAATCAGAGCTCACAAAGGAGATATAGAAAAACATCAAAAAACGAAAAGACACTTGAAAAAACAGACAACATCAGATATCTTAGCTGACTTAATACCTATCTCATGTGGTGAGTCAGATCTTGCAATAAATGGTTTGTATTAATAACAGGAGTTATTGTTTTTGTTAGTTTTTTTTAAATAGTTTTAGTTTAAATTTTTTCATTTTTGTCATTAAATTTTCTTTTTTGCCTTTTCACATATAATTTTAATTATTTTTCAAGAAATTGTGATTTTATTTTAATTACTTAATTTATGTAGTGCATCAACTTTGTTATGTATATGAGTTGATTTACACATTATAAATATTTGCATTATTTGTAATTATTTTTTATTACTTGTATTTTATGTTATTTTTATGTACTTTTTGTTATTTAATTTGGGTTATGTTTAGTTTTCTGTGTTTGAATTATTTAATATAAATATAACTAGTTTTTGTGCTAAAAAAATTAACTAAACACTTATAAGTATAAATTTAATAATTTCATAATACGATTATTTATAATTGCCTTCAATTTAAAAATATACAATTATGTTAAATGATTTCAAAATTTTTTTGAAAGTTAAGTAGCTTTAAAGTTATAAAGATTTGTATCTATGGTTTAAGAGCTATACTGTTGTGCAATAGAAAAATCTATGTGCGCGACAATAAATTCAATATTGAGATTTTTATATAGTTGGCATTTTTGTATAATAAGCTATATATTGCACAAAGAATTGATCAGAAGTAGATGTTTTTTTTATCATATTGTTAAGTTCTAATTTAGAACAATAATGAGGGAAAGAAAATAGTTGTGAAGCGGCTTTTCTCGAAATCTAACGTGATGGTTTTGTGTTTTTTTAAAAATTTTTTTTATTTGAACAGCAGTTTACAATTATGATCTTTTTTTTTTTGAAAAAAATAATAATGGTAAACTGTCAAACATTCCAAAAATTAGAGAATTATTTTTTATTTTTGAAGTCTTATTAAGTAATTTTTATTATCTTTTGAGCAAGCACATAGGTATAACTTTTCCAAGGGCGGAGTTAAAAAATTCAAATTTGAGAAATTGAAGTGAAGTTAAATTTAAAATTGAGGACTAATACTTATGCTCTCTCTATATATTTTAAATATGTCTTGCACTTTTTAATTGTAAAAAATTAACTGCAAATTTTTAATTGTAAAGTGAATTTAGAGTTTTATTTTTTGATCCATGTATATTTGAAAACCACTATTCTAAGAGCTGGTCAATTTTTTACTTGTATTGAAAAGAATTATTTTTGATAGCATAATTTTTGAAAGCTTCTTTCAACAACATTATCTCTTTATATTAAAAAATCGTCTGGGTCATCTTAACATTACATTTTTACTTTCTGCGCAAAAACTATGAGGTTTAAACATTTGAAATTACGATGGATTGCAGAAAAATGTTCAGGGAGTACGATGAAATAAAAAAAAATTACTAATTTATACTCAAACAAAATTTTCTTGGAGTTTCATTAATCTAAAATTTAAATTCAGCATCCTCTTTTTCTTTCTAAGTTCTTATTCACAGGTGATTACGACTTTTTTTATACTGATTTGTTAGGGAGTAACTCAGTTTCAGAAAAACTTAGGGAACACAAGATGTGGAAAAAAATAAAAATCTATAATGCTTCTGCGAATCAATAAATTGAATTCCAACAAAATTTCCTTGGAATTTCCCTAATCTAAAATGTAAATTTTGCTACTTACATAAAATCTCATTAACAAGACATTTATTTTACTCTTACCAGCACCCTTTGTTTCGTCTGCAATAACGACTTTTTTTACGCAAATTTGTTAGAAAGGAATGTTACAATTAGGTTGAATCAATTTGCAGTTAATGCAATTGATGTTCTCATGGTTTTTAAAATTTTGATATTATTATGACACACAAAATTTTAAATCTCAATCTCCCATATTTGAATAATCACTTTTTGATGTGCTTTCCTACGTTTTATTGGCTATTGTTGCTACATATTTCTCAAAAAAAAAAATTCTGAATCCCTAAATTGTTTGTACATTATTATTATTGTTATGAAACGCTAACTTCAATTCATGCCTTTATTAGTCACTTTTCAACGCGATTCCACTGTTCTTTCGATCAATTTTTTACCAGTTATTGTTACTGCTATTCACATGGTTTTTAAAATCCTGATATTTTAATATATTATTAAGAAACAAATTCGATTTGCACATTTGGGTGAATGCTTTTTGACATGTTCCATTTGCACTAAATCCATATGACGTTCACTCTTTTTGTTGTTGCAGTTTTGCTGTTTTTACATGATTTTTTAAAATCCCGATATTATTATGATGTGGGAAATTCAAATCGTACACTTTTCAGCAGTTATTATTGTTGATTTTTGCATATTTTTTAAATCTTGATATTTTCAATACAATATTATTTATTACAACACTTGAATTTCGAAAGATACGTTTCATTAACCCTTTTTTGATGGGTCTGATTCGAGTGATTTCGTTCTGAATAAACGTGGTTTTATCATCAATCTCTTTTTAAACTTTTGCTGTGAATATTATGGTTTTTGAAATCCTTTTTATTGCAATGAAGGTTTTCTAAGTGTAAAAAAATAGAATGTGCGATTTTTTTTTAATAAATATATTTTATGTGTGAAAGAAAAAGATTTATAGGATAAAAAATTTTTCTTTACCTTTTAAAAGTTTAAAAATTTTACTTTTATATATAAAAATGAGTCATTTATTTATCTTGTATTTACAAAAGATATACTAAATCTAAACAAAAAAAGAAAAAAAAATACACATTGAGAAAAAAAAATCAGATAATTCCTTCATCCAGCATGTCTGTCATATACACAAACTTTTAACTAAATTCAAATTTCGTTATGTTTTATTATTATGTAATGTATAACTTAAAGACAAAATTGTATCTTAATACTAATAAAAAGTTTAACTTTGAAAGTTATTTGAAAATATTATTCTTTGAAAATAATTGTTTAGTTTTTAAAAATAGGAATGCTTTATTGTATTTAAATCACCTGATGAATTGACATTCCCCCTTTTTTTTTTGTAAAATGTAAATAAAATGTGAATTATTAAATATTCACATTTTATGTACATTGTTACAGAAAGTTTTCATTCTTATAATTATCTAATTTTTGTTTCACTAGTTGCAATATAAAATTTTTATTTAAGAGATTTTTCATTTAATGAAAATTTAATTTTTAATATTAATCAAAACTTAATTATTTTTGTTAATTCTAATACATGAACAATATAAATGTTGAAAAAACTTGCATAAATTTATTATTTAAAAATTGTTTTAGGTATATCCTCAAAAGTTCAACTGCAATAATAATAAATATTTTTATGTATTGGTTTAAAATTCTATATATTCTATAATAATTCTTTTATTGTCAATAATATATTATATATTTATTACTTTATTAACTCTTTATGTTTTTTTTTATTAAGTGTTATTTGTTAAATTTTTGTTTGCTTTTTACCACCAAAATTTGTTCTTCTAACTAGAATTCTCATTTTCATATAGAAAACTTAGATGGAACCAAAAATAATGACATTGAAAGCAATGGTGATGCAAGAGTTGTACCCCCACAGGCACAAGTAAGTATTAAAATAGTGATTTTTTCCCCTAATATATCAAGTTATTTATGAAACATTCATTGCTATTTAATACCTGGAGGTATATTATACAGAAGGACCAACTGAAATAGGATCTCAGCGTAATTTTATTAGAAGACTTACATTTAATTACCGAACAACTTGTCGAAATTTGTTATTTTAAGTATTAAGTAATAAGAATGTATCTCTAATCGAATTGAGAATTCGTAAATTATGAAAATTAAAATTTTTTGATAGAAGTAAATAATTAATTAAAAATGTTAGACATTTTGTTTATTATGTAATGAACTGTTCTTGAGATGGCAAATAATTTTTTGTAGTCTATTATAACCTTTTTTTTTTTGAAGAGTTTGAATGGTTTTGAAACTAAACTGGTTTATCAGAACAGTATGCAGTAAAACATTGTCCAAAAAATGAACTTCAAAATTAATAAAATGGAAAATTTGCATGTCTTAGTACATTAACACTGAAATTCATAACATTTTATCCAATAAACTTAAGAAAATGTAATTTTATCAGAATGTACTTAGAACATGTAGTTACATCAAATAACTGTTTTCAAATTTAAACATTCTGAAATTTATGTTAAAATAAACAACTTAATCAATACAATTATATGTGTGAAAGATCATTAGCAAGCACTGTAAATTATTTATATATAATTATTTAAAAATAATTTTGATACATGAAGGCGATAAATAAAAACTACTTTATTTTGTAAATTTAACTTTTTATAACTCGAAAGGTAAATAGCAACCTTCAATTAGCAGGTTATGTTTTTTAGTGGAAGAGGTGGAATAGATGAAATAATTTTTAAGAGTTATTTAATTTTCATTAAAATATATACTTTGAACATTATCAATGCATGTCAGTTTGTTTTTGAAGCGTCTAAAGAATAAAGTGTTTTAGTTCTGTCTTTTTCCAATCCTATGCATGGAATTCCGCAATTTAAATTTTGAAACTTTTGCTGAATCCTAATGAGAAGTTTACATACATGTGGTTCTGGCAGTTTCATGGATTATCACCATTTTTAATATTTGGAACTGCACCGTAATTCGGTATTATCCATATTTACCTAATTTAAAAGTTACACCTTGCAATTCGTGTTCACATGATTTAAAAACCAACATCTCGACTCAAATTCACTCGATTTAAAAATCCAATATCATGGTTCATATTCTCTCGATTTTAAAATCCAGCATTACGATTCATATTCGTGCTAGGGCTGGACGATATAGAAATTTCNACGCTACGGCAGATCGGACTCTGTTCTGTACATTCTCGCAATGATTAAACCGGTGTTTCACTACATCGGAGAGAGCAACATCGATTTAGCGTTTGCTGTCATGAATAAATCGATTTAGTAGAGTCGAAATGCTCACTCCGGAATTTTGTTGAAGATGAAATGGATAAATCGGTATTACGATGTTGGAGTTAAACCGATATATTGTCTTACATCGGTATAAAGCCCAGTCCTAATTCGTGCAATATTAAAATCCAATATCGTTATTCTTATTCATGTTATTTCAAAATGCAACATTGCGATTCTTGTGGGAAATAAGATTTTTCCTTTATTAATTACTATAAAGGTGTGTTATTCTTTGTTGGTAGGTAATTTAGTTATAAATCTTATTTCAAAAAATTATGTTAAATATAAAACATGTATGGTATATAGAATGATATCTTGCATGGAAAATTTTCAGGGTTTTTCACTTTGTATCACAATAACCCCAGTTTCTTCTTTGTCTTCAAAAAAGAAATTTTTTTTCTTTTTCTTATGCTATTAAATGAAAAAGTAGGGCAAAACAGGGAAATGAAATTACAGCATAACTTTTGCTCAGGAGCTCAATGTTTGGAGGGCTTATGGTTCTTACCTTTTAGCGTGCACTTTTGTGAAGAAAGAAAAGATATTTTCGTTTTTAATTTTACATAGCCCTATTTTAATTAACATTTGTGTAATTTTGTTAAAAGAAAGGTGGAATAGTTAATTATTAGTTTCATCGTAGCGAACACATAACCTATAACTCGCAATAGTAATGTAAAAGATGATCCTTTGGCTTGGTGTTGGATATCAGTTATCAATTCTATCTCTTTTTTAATTAATTAATTAATTTATTATTATTTTTTATGTTAGTCAGCTATTTCTACTTTGTTCTTAATATTATTTTTTAATTTTCCAATTAACATTAATTTCTCTTTATTCTTTTTTTCCAGTGAATTTTTAACATAATTTTTTAATCCGATAGTTTGTCATATTTGCTAATTCAATCTTCTTCAAAAGGGGCATAATATATTAAAAAAACATTGAAACACATGTATCATTTTTCATTTAATGGAAAATCAACAAAACTAATTTTTTTTTACTTTATCAAAATTAGTTAAATAAAGCTCCTCCCCTTTTCTTTTTAAATTTTTTTTATTAACTATTCAATTGTATCTGCAGTAAGTTTTTTCAGTAGTTTATTTTAGTAGTGTAAGTCTTGACTCAATTTTACTAATAAAACTTATGACTTTGTATCTAATCAAATCACAAATTTAAATAATTATTTCTAGCGTAACTTGTAATATAATTCTACCTCTTCTTTATCTACCACATAAACAGTGCCATTGTTCTTAAACTAATTGATTTTGAGAATTTAATTTCATCTCCCAAAAATAAACTTTTCAGATTTTTTAATACAAAATGACTTTTCTCAAAATTTCAAATTTGTTTTAAAGTAAGTCATTAAATATTTTTATTATAATCTATTGTGTTTTTATTTTTTATCTTTAAATAGTATAAGTTTGTACAAATGTTTAATATAATTGCATAATAGTGTTTATTATTGTAATCTGAAGTATAAGGTTTAAAAATAATTTATATTGTGCTCAACATAATAACATATGATCCATTTAACTTGCATTTGATTTTTGTTGTAAAGTGCATAATTATGGTATATTTACTCCTTGTACAACTTTCTAATTGCATTTTTAGATAGTACCTTTTTATTGCAATTTAGCACAATTAATAAGACATTTAAATTTTTTCTTCTGTTGAATGGTTTATCATATCTATGCAAATAATTATATAATTTTCTTATGTGGTAATACAAATCAAGCCATATTACATAGTCTCTGATAGTAAAATTTTAATTTTTTTTTAAAAGACGTTTTAATGGTGTATATTTTTAAATTTATATTTGCAATATTATTGTATTTCATTTGGGATACCTATTTTTGTATTTTCAATGTCATTTATATGCCAATGAATAAGTGAGAAGTCATTTTATGCCTTTGTGATGCTTTCAAATTATGATATTAAGTTGACTAGTTTGGAAAAGTCTAACTCAGTAAGCCTTAAGTCAAATCTTTTAAATTTTTTAACCTTGATTGAAAAATGTTCATGTTATTGAAATAAATAAAACCATTGGTAACAATAATAAAACTTTCATAATCAATAATCAAAGTGATCACATTGTTACGACTCATACGTTTTGTAGCCAAACTATCTTGTCAAAAACTTCTTTTAACTAGAAGTTCTGATAAAATGAAAATGTAGTTTCTGCAAATGATGTATACTCGGAACTAGAATAGATTTCAAAAAAAGAATAAATAATAATAATAATAACTTTGTGGAAAGGAAATCTGACTTAGCTTGCAAACCCAATCCATAAAAGATAGTTATGGGGGGCTTGAGAGTGTTAGCAAATAAGAGGCAAAGCTCAATAGTAAATTAAAATTCATAAAGTGTTTAACATATTGGAATGATTTTTTTTTGATTTTCTTCATCTTGTGTATTTAGTTAGAGTAATAACATCTGTATTAATCTCTCCTTTAAACTGATGACTTAGATTAGTACAGCTTTGGCATTCATTGTGTTTTATCAAAGAATTTACACTTTAAAAAGATGTGGTAAAGTGTGCCATTTAAAGTGTAACATGATGTGTTAATTGACTATATTTCTAATGAGATAGATTTCATTAGAGAAAAATGTTCATTTCTTTTTATGCATTGAATAATTTCATAGTTGTAAAATACAGTTAAAATTTTGACACAAAATTTGTTTTGGAAACAGATGTTAAAATCTGTTAGCATCAAAATTATTAATGAATAGGGAATTTTAAATTCACTTTTCATAGGAGCACGAAGCTTTTTGAACTGTGTGAGCTTTAATAGTCTCTCTTTCTTTCACTCTTATCTCACTTTTTAATATCAGAATTCTGTATACTGATCTTTTCTTTGTGGAACTGCCTAATTTTGTATTAATATCTAATTTTGTTTTTGAAAACAGTCCTTTATAAAAAAATAAAAAAAACTGTCAGCTTACAATTTATAGATTGATTAAACTTAAGATCAGGAATTTGCAATTTGGTTTGCTTATTAGAGGATCATTTACTAATTTTTATTTTATTAAAAGTTCTGTCACTCAATCTGAGGTTTCTATGCTTAATTTTGTGGCATGCGATTCTCCCCATTAATTTACACATTTATAATAACCACTTTATTTTTATATTGTAATTTAATTTTGTAATTAAAACTTTATGTTAGTACCATTGCATTATTTTTAAATAAAATTAAAATGTTTCAACTGCATTTTTCTAATTTTTGATATGATATATGTCAATCCTCTTAATAAATGTTGTAACAACCTGTGATAACATATTATTTTTTAAAACAGGATTCATATTTGTCCTAATTTTCCTGATAAAAATATTTTTCCCCATTTATAGTTTTTTGTTTTGATATTCCTGATTTTTTTATGCGGTCAGTTTATCCCATTTTCTTCAAATAATTGATTTGAAGAATCGAACGATTTAGATTTTTATTTGACATATTTTTATTTTAATTGATAATGATTGTAATAATTGCAAAATTTGGATAAATTAAACTTAGGATTTGTCTGCTAATTTTATACATGGTTCAGGTATATAGCCTTACCTGCAGGATTTGCGGTTTCGAACTTTTTGGGAATTAAATAATTTTGTGAAGAAAAAAATTTCAATATTTAATTTTTTAATATTAATTCAAGTGTCATACACTTCTTTATTATTGTTTGTAAATGCAATTACAAATCTTATAGGGTGGAGTTTTTTAGTTTCTCAATTACTGATTAATTTCTTTCATCTAATTTTTATTATTTTTTTTTTAAAAACAATTAATTCACATCAACAATTCAGTATTCATATGCATTTTTAAATGCGGAATATAGGGCTGATCCTCTAAATTACATTGGTACAAAAATGTTGAGCAGCATATTCATTGTGTTTTCGTTTTTGAGATTGTTGAAACCATTGGTCTGTCCAGGCCGAATTTACTACCGTTTAGCGGTACCTTCACAAATTCAACTTTAAGAAAAACGGGAGAAAAACCTGCAGGTAAGGCTATATGCATGGTTCAGGCATATAGCCTTACCTGCAGGATTCGCGGTTTTGAACTTTTTGGGAATTAAATAATTTTGTGAAGAAAAAAATTTCAATATTTAATTTTTTTAATATTAATTCAAGTGTCATACACTTCTTTATTATTGTTTGCAAATGCAATTACAAATCTTCTAGGGTGGAGTTTTCTAGTTTCTCAATTACTGATTAATTTCTTTCATCTAATTTTTATTTTTTGTTTTTAAAAACAATTAATTCGCATCAACAATTCAGTATTCATATGCATTTTTAAATGGCAGAATATAGGGCTGATCCTCTAAATTACATTGGTACAAAAATGTTGAGCAGCATATTCATTGTGTTTTCGTTTTTGAGATTGTTAAAACCAGTGGTCTGTCCAGGCCGAATTTACTACCGTTTAGCGGTACCTTCACAAATTCAACTTTAAGAAAAACGGAAGAAGAACCTGCAGGTAAGGCTATATACATGGTTCAGGTATATAGCTTTACCTGCAGGATTTGCGGTTTCGAACTTTTTGGGAATTAAATAATTTTGTGAAGAAAAAAATTTCAATATTTAATTTTTTTAATATTAATTCAAGTGTCATACACTTCTTTATTATTGTTTGCAAATGCAATTACAAATCTTGTAGGGTGGAGTTTTCTAGTTTCTCAATTACTGATTAATTTCTTTCATCTAATTTTTATTATTTTTTTTTTTAAAACAATTAATTCACATCAACAATTCAGTATTCATATGCATTTTTAAATGGCAGAATAAAGGGCTGATCCTCTAAATTACATTGGTACAAAAATGTTGAGCAGCATATTCATTGTGTTTTCGTTTTTGAGATTGTTGAAACCAGTGGTCTGTCCAGGCCGAATTTACTACCGTTTAGCGGTACCTTCACAAATTCAACTTTAAGAAAAACGGTAGTTTCACAATTTCAACTTTAGGAAAAACGGTTTCACAATTTCAACTTTAGGAAAAACGGTTTCACAATTTCAACTTTAGGAAAAACGGTTGTTTCACAAAATACCTTTTCTTAAAATTTTATTTTTGTATTCCTTAAGAAAGGATAAATCCATATTTTTGTGTTGGTTTTTTAATATAATTTATAATTTTATATATGTTATGTCTGAATTTCAATATTTAATTATGTCTCTTAGAAAATCTAGACAGACCCCTGGAAACCCTACTTGGTTTAAGACGTTATGAATTAGATTACAAATTTTAAATAAATGTTGGTATGAGGAAAAGAATTGACTAACTGACACTGGTTATTTTTTTTAGTTATTTATTTCTCGATACCAAACTATAAATATGAAGGAACTTTGTTAAAGATATTTACTATCTAAATTTCCATATTCTATTCTCCCGGGTGAGGAAGGCATACAGATATATTCAAAATTTTAACTGTTTTAATGGAGAATCATATTTTATAAGCAAACATTTTTATTTATTCTTGATACTTAAGTTTGATACTTGTCTAGCTATGAAGCGTCTTTTAAGACTAATATGCATTGTTATTTGATAAATTAGTTGCTAACAAAATTATTATTTAATAAATTAACTACTTAACTGTTTTTCAAGTAATTTTTTTCAAAAAAAAAGGATTTTTAGTTCTTATGCATTTTTATTCACCCACTTCCTTTTTTTTTTCTCTATGAATTTCATGCTTGTTTAAAAATTTTAATTCAAATCTGGTTATTAAAAATACTACATAAAATAAATTCACTTTGTCACATTTAAAAAGGGGAAAAAAGTGGTAAAATTATTTTGGACATTTATTGTTTGAGACGTGAATTGCATTTGAATGTCATCTGTTCTAGATCTCGAATGATTTTAACACTGCATGTAAATAATAATAATTGTTATTACAGGTTGCTGATGGCCAGCAACAGATCATCTACTTCACAGAATCTGCTGTTGATTCAGCTCATCAAGCTGCAAACAGTGTCATTGACAAACTTGTTGAAAAATACCATCAGAGAAGATTGGACAACCTAAAAATAGAGCACGAAGCCATTCTTCAACTGTACAAAGATCAGTTACTTCTATCACAGAGAGAGACTCAATCAAAAGTAGAGGCAGATTCAGAAAAAGCTCAGTACGAGAGAGACGAGCACGAGGCTAGGTTAAGATTCATGCAAGAAGAACACAACGCTAGGTTAAAGGCCATCGAGGAAGAACATAATGCTAAATTGAGGGCCATTGAACAAGAATTAGTGTTTTCACAGCAAGAATACGAGAAGAAAATGCGCTTGCTAGATGTACAGTTATCATCGATGAAGTAGCCTCATTTGTTGTTGCCATATTATGTATACATTTTACAGACGACTGACAGTTCACCAATATTTGGTGGCATACATTTTGTACAAAAGATAAACCATATTTCCATTAAGATAATGGAGAAGATATCATTGGAGCTTAAACTTTCATGAAAAATAATGTATCTTGCCCCTTCTTTTATTCATGGTTTCTCATTGCTATCATACAGTCATTCTCCTTACAACAAAATGTGATTGCATTTATTTAACAGAGGCTATTCAGACTTATCTCCTTTTTTTAAAAAAAAAAATAACGATGACTCAAATCAGTTATATTTTCAACATAAAATATTTTTAAATATTCTTTTCTTTAAAATTTTATCACTGGCAGTATATATCAAGCTTTCAGTTGATAATGTTGCTTTCTTTAAATTTAAGTCTTGACTAAATGTAGTTCTGAAGTGTTACATTTATAAATTTTTTTTATTTTTTATGAATTGGTTAATTAGTATTCAGTTAATGTTTCAGTTTATAACGCTTACATAATTGTAAGAGTATTTTATTTATTGCAATCTCACATAGGTTTAAATTTAAATAATATTGTGTTTGTATTATTAACTTTTTGTATTAGAACTTTTTTATTTTCAAATAAAATAAAAAGTTCTGACTTTTTAAAATTATTAATTTACAACTAATTTTTTTTTAAAAAAATGTGACATGGGCATTAAGAGATTAATATTTATTTATCATAATTGACTATTTTATTTAATAAAATGAAAAATTTATATCTTATCCTAAGTATTGGACATTTTTTCATTGTTTTGCTTTTTTATTCTCCGTTGCTTACCCAGAAACAGTATAATCTTGGTCCTTCAAAAACCTTTTAAGTGAATGATGGATATGAAAGTATTGTTATTTTACCTGAATTGTGTCTAAAATTCTCTCAAAGTTATGTTCCTTGCCTCTATTAATAGATAAAAGTATATTTGTATACTTTTATCTCTTCAGCTTATATTCCCAAAACTTTTTGGTTTTGTGTGAACATATTTATCAAAAAAGCAATTACTTAATTCTTTCAATATTTCCAGTTTTGTTTTGTGACCTCAATAATTATAAATTATTTTTAGTGCTCTCTAAATATTTTAAGTTATTTTCAAAAAGCAATAATTAATGATACAGAATGTCTAATACATAATTGAATCATGATTTTAATGTAAACAAACAGCATTCAAAGAAATTATTTTGCTATTAATTTAGAATAAGCAACAAAAAAAAAATCTTAAGAGTTGTATTATATTAGTAAAGCATATTAAATTAACTTTATACAATCTTACTTAGTATGTAGGTAATAGTTTTTTGCCAGTCTTTAATTGTATCTTTTAGTTAATTGAAATTTATTTTAAAAAAATTCTGAATTTGCCCTTCTTTCATTTTGTTGTATACATTTTTTTTATTATTTTTGTTTTATTGCATATTATTGTTCTTAACCTCAAAAATGTATTAAATCTATCTAAGTTTTAGTTGCAAAAATCATTTAAAAAAGTATACATTACAATTTAACAGTTTTACTTTCAATTGTTTAGAAACTTTTTAATTTATTCTTATTGAAAATATTCTTTCATTTAAATTTACCTTTAGAAAACTTGTTAAACACAAATTTATATTATATTTTCGCTTAAATCTTCTGTTAAAGCAATACATAACTGTTCATTTAAAAAAAAAACTTTTTTTTGTATATAGTTTTTCCTTTTAATTATACTTATTGATTTTTCTGTGCAATTTTATTTCAAGTGTAAAAAGTTTTCATTAAGAATTAATTATTCTCACCATTTTTTTTAGATATAGATTTTTATTCATAATTCACTGAATGCTTCATTAAAATGCTTTACTGTATTTTTCTTTGCATAAGTTTATCTTGGATTTCTATTAGATTAATATTTGTCTTATTTCTACCTGATTTAGAGTATCTTAATTGCTATTTTACTAGTTTTAATTATATGTACTGAAATTTCTCTAACTCAAATTTGATTTTGAGTGTCAAAAAATATGAATTAATCTGTTACATTTTTATTGAGTGTTCAGCCTTAAAATTCCTGAAAAATTCTTTTCCTACTTTTTAGCAAGTGTGACATTTGTTATGTGAGGTAATGAGCTAAACGATCTCGCTTCATTTAATCAAATAAGTATAAGAAAAAATAATTTAAATCAGTAGAAATATCAAAATGCAATGATGCATTACTATTCACAGCAATCATAATTGTGCAAATAACTGAAGTATGTTTTGAGCTGCAATTTTGATTGCTGTAGATATTTTCGATTTTAAGGCTGAACAACCAGTATTTGTTCTTAGGAGAATGGCTGTCTTTACTGACCCCTCTTTATTTCTTAGTGCATCATTGTATGCTGATATTTCTCAATGTTCTTGTCAGCAGACTGAGAGTTAAGTTTGAAGCGAGAGTGATAGACATTACCTTCACGAATATGTTGCACTTTCTAAAAAGCCGGAAAAGAAATAAAGCCTATTCTTGTTTATGTTGTTTCAAACTTTTATATTATGTTTTTATTTCCATTTATTTATGACATAAAACTTAAGAGTTAGTATTTAAGTTTAAATATGTATGTATATCAATTGTCCTTTTTCTTATGTGTTCTAATAGTCAGCTTAAAATATTAGTTTCTTTCTCCTTTAAAAAAAAGAAAAAAATTCCTTTAACTATTTTTAAGTGTAAATAATAATAATAAAAAATGTTGAAGGAATAAGGTAATATGTTCACTATTTTAGAAAAATATCTTTTTTTAAAAATATAATTTAGAGTATAAACCAGATTATTTTTTATTGATAAAATAAAGTTTGTAATGTGAACATTCTTGTAATATATGTATTGTAATTTTTTTAATGTTATTATTATTTATTCACAAGCATGAACTTAGAAAATATTGTTTAATATAATTTCTTATTTTTTTTTTGTCTTAGAAGAAAGAAGACAATATATTTTATAATCAAAATATAATTAACCTGATAATATAGTGAATAAAACTAGAGCCAGTTGGTATTTAGCAAATATTAGAAATATTTCTTTTTTGACCTTATGTTTTGTTTGATTTTTTTTCTATAATTTGACTGTTGCCTTATCAATAGTTTAATTCTTAAGTGCACCTAAATATTTATTCCCCCCCCTCAATTTATAGAAAGAATTTTCGTCCGCATTTTTTTTAAAAAATGTTATAAGTTCTAATAACTATATAGCTTTAGTAATTATCTAATTAAATACATGTAGCTTTCTCAGTATTTTATTTCCTACGAAAAAGTTATTTGAAGATTAAAAAGAAACATTATAACTATTATTTTTTAAAGCTTTTCATTAGTTTATTCTAGTTTGGCAGCCACTGATAATCATTCGCAAAGAAAAGTTTCTATTACACAATCTGTTATTTCTGACTAGCTTTGCCTATTGATGACAAATTTCTATTTTATGAAATACCTAAAATAAATTGTTTCATGCATTATGTTCTTGGCCTACAAATACTTGAACTATGCTAATTACCTGTTCTGTAATACTCTGGTTCACTAAATAAAACCACTATTTTTTTGCATTGTTTCATTTCAATTTTCTTATTTCTGTAAAATGTTTAAAAAAAATTATCAAAATTTTTTTCTTTTTAAATAAATACATGGTTTTCAAAATAATTTAAGATGCAACTTTTTAAAATACTTTACATACAGTATATCTTGATCTTAATAAATGTTCTTGAGGCCTTTCTTTTAACTGGAGCTATGGAGTTGGTATTTGGAATGTTGGACCTGGATTAAAATACTTACGAAATTTCCAGAGCGTATTGATATTAAAATGTAGTTAATGTTAGTTGCAAATTATATATTCCTATGTTCGGTTAGAGTTGTTGTTGTCAGTCATTAGGGCAGAGAGGGTGCGATTGTTCATGTTTTCCACCTATGGCCAAGAATTCAACTTCTGTCACACTCATTTATAGGGCGAACCCATTCATACTTTTAACCTGAATCAGAGAACGATCAATCTGCAATTCAGTACCCTCAGAGGTATGATTTGTTATGGGAACATGGAGAACTTTGTGACCCAACAGATTTAACGTGCATCAGTAATAATTTACTACACGGGGAGTTTTTGGCCGGCTGGGTTCGAACTCACGTTTTTACAAACGCGAGTCCAGCGCCCTGCCAACCAGACTATCCCGGCCTTCATAAGAGTTCAAAGTATTTTATTTTAAGTTGCATCTTATGTTATGACTTAATTGAACAGTTGAAAATTTTAATAGACATATTAATGGAAAATAGAAATTTCAAGAATTTATTATAGGAAACGTATTGATAATTATTAACTAATATCACACAAAGATGAAGATAATTTTTATCTGAATATTAACAAGCTAGGAAACTATTACGAATGATATATTAAGAGTTCTCTTAACGCATTTGTGGTTACTTAAGTCATTGAGGGGTAAATTAGCTATTTTGCTGGGTAAATTTCTGATGCTGATTTTTTTTTGTTTTTGATTGATACTTTCTAGTTTAGTGATTTTCTTCTCAATAAGTTGCTTCATTTAGTGAAGTTATGCATCTCATATTATACAGTTTTTATTTTGAAGGTAAGTTTTTAAACAATTACTTGTATTTAAGACTAGCTAAATACCCATTCTTCGTATGTGGTGGAAAAGAACAATGTATCAGCTCTAAAAAACACTACGAATGCCTACACAATAAAGCTAAAATAATTCCAGTTTCTAACAGTTATTTTATAAGCATCGTTGAACAGCCGACCCAAATATTGGGTCGGCTACTAATGTTCAAACTCCGTAGCCTTGTAATTTTGAACCCAATTCAGAAGACAAGGGAACTTCTGGAACAGGTATTGGGAAAAATTTGCCTTCGTGGAGAACTTTTTAATGGAACAAACCCACATTTGCGTTACTTGGAGAGGAAGACCAGCACTGTGGTCGGTGCAAGCCGGATGCAGAATTCTTATCGACTGGGATTCGAACCCGGTTCTCCTCATTAGAAGGCGAACGCTCTATCCAGTGAGCACGTTATTATATTAAGCAAAACCCATTTTTATAGTTTATTCCATCAAAATAAAGATTTAGGACAGTCGAAATTTACCGCAATTAAGCGATTTTCTCCGGTACTTCTCCCTTTACAGGGACCGTAAAAATCCTCTTTCACTGTGTCTAAAATTTGCCAAAATTGATACAGATTGAAATGGTATTAAGCAAATATATAATGCATTTTATCTATATTTGTACTTTCGGGCCCATTAGAACTGCGCCACTTATCAAGCAAAATTAAGTATCATTGGTGTCATAATGTGACATGTTTTCTAAACGAATTAGTACCATTTCATTATGAATTTTGCTTTGTATTACGTAGTTATTTTTTTAAATTCCAGTTAGTACTTATTACCAAAATTAATTGAGCATCTTTGGCGTCAATAGCTGGTGATTTTTTACGCTTTTCTTTAACGGATTAGTACCATTGCTTTTAACATAGCTCATTTTTAATTTCAATGAGTAATTAATTAGTCAAATAGCGTCAATAATAATATGTCAGTTTTTTTACATTTATCTTAAACGAATTAGTACCATTTCTTCATAAATTTTTCTTTTTTGTGAACAATTTTTTTTATTATTTCAATTTGTACATATTACCAAAATTTAAGTAATCCTCAATGTAATATTTGAAAGAAAGAAAATGGTCTGCAGCAGTTACATTTAAATCAATGGCGGGTTCTGAGCCAAGGCATAGTGTATACGGCTCTACCGAACGAACTAATAGAAAATTTCGAACTAATTTTAGGATCGGGGGTTAAACCTGATCCTCAGCCGATGTCCAAATTTCAGGATGATGGAACAAACGTTTCTTGAGTTATAAGAGGGTTTATTGAATTGAAATTACATACATTTGCTGACTTGTGTGCTCAATATAGGCTTATAAGTCATTGTCAAGTAGAAAATACAGATAGAACAATTCAGAGAAAGACATCACAAAGAATACATCCAGGGTTACGGCGGGATTCGAACCCGCTACCTCCACGCTTAACAGAGCGTTTGGACCGGCGATACCGCTCGGCCAGGGAGGCCCCCGTTATAAGAGGGACACAGACAAACTAACTCTTCATTTTATTATAATAGAAAAGTGTCTTATCGCTTCGTATGTTTTTTATACTTTCTATTATGTTTTCTATTTTTGATAGATTATTATTAATTTCTTAATATATATTATTTAATAAATAGGATCGTCCTACAGGGTCAGTAGGTCACCGAAGTAAAACATCATTGGCAATGGTCAGTGAGCGAGTGGGTGACCACTTTGATCAAACTACGAGATTGTGCGGTATCAGTGCTACAATGTTGAAATCAAAGTAGAAAATGGTACGCATAAGAAAGAAAAAACCCAATTTACATTAAGCTTGTCTTAATTTTGCACTTAATTTGCGTTGTTGATCTTAATGAAACAGGGTGCGTAGTGTTTTTTAAAAAGTGCTTAAAGGTGCTTATTTTCGTTTTTTAAAAGCCCATAAAGGTGCTTTTTTCTTTGGGTGTTTTTAAAAAGTACTTAATTTTCCCTTTTTCAAAATTAATTTTTCTTTTACCGTGTTGATTTTCACTACGAATTATGCAAAAAGACACAGTTCACATTGTTCTATTCAACGTTTTCACAATTAATTCAACTCCAATCTATTTCAGCTTATTGTCAGTCCGTATCGTATGAAAACGCCGTTCGTTTTACATGATTTAAAATTTTATGATTTTTGACAATTATCAAAAAACAATGCAAAAAGTTTTTTTTTTTTTTTTGACATGACAGTTAAAACAGAATAAAACCTTCAATTATCGAAGACTTATAATATTTTTTTAAAGTGCTTAAAAATATTTTTTGAGTGCTTAAAAGGTGCTTATTTTTTGTTGAATAATTTGGCTATGCACCCTGTGCTATCGATGCACAAAATATTTGTATTTTTACTTAGTTTTACTCCGAAATAATTGTGAAAAATTCTTACTAAAAATAATTATTTAAATGCACTAATATTTTTAATGGAAATTAGTGAGCATTTCTCTAAAGTTGGTAAAAATTAAATATGATAGTGAGTTTTTATCACTACATTATTATTAAATGATCGAACTTTAAAAGTTACAACTTTATTTAAAGAATTTCAAATGTTCATCCTCGTGCTCTTAATTTTGTGTATTAGGTTAGGCAAGGAATAAATCGACCTTCAATTGGGTATAATATGAAAAAAACACAACTACTTCGATTTAGTAGGAACAACATATGACGCAATGCTAAACGAATGGAATTTAGTTGTTGTTTATTTAGTTATTGTTATTAGTAGTTGTTGTTATTTGTTTTAGTTGTTGTTGTTTATTTAGTTGTATTAGTTTCAATAACTTTTCTTTAGAATGCAATAAAATCTGGCGAGCAGCTATTTAAACGATCGAACACTTCGTTTGTTTATTTGTGGCTTGAAGTTACGCTCGCAGAAAATGCCGTTCATGGGTTAAATTTAGTAGGAACAACACAACCTGTGACGTAGGCTATATTATACCCAATTTAGAGTTGGGTATTGATTCGGTGATTCGAATCATTGAATTGATTCGGTGGAGCAGCGATGAGATAGAGCGTTTGCTTTCCAATGAGGTGAACCGGGTTCGAATTCCAGCGCTGTCTGGTCGATGCGAATTCCGCATCCGGCTTGCACCGACCACATTGCTGACGTAAAATATCCTCAGTGGTAGACGGATCATGGGTTAGAGTCCCCTTACCGTCATGAAAACCATGGGAGGTTTTCGTGGCTTTCTTCTCCATGCGGATTAGTTCCATCAAAAAGTCCTCCATGAAGGCAAGTTTCTCTTAATACTTGATCCAGGAGTTTCTTTGTCTTTTGGATTGGGTTCAAAATTACTAGGCTACTTAGTTGTACATTAGTAAGCGTAAAACCAAAAATTGGGTCAGCTGTTCAACTACAATTATAAAATAAAATACAAAACTGATTAAGTGATTCAAATCAGTTATCACCGAATGAATTCAGTGATTGGAATATTTAATTGCATCCCTGAATTAATTGGTACTGATCTATCCAGTTAAAATTCGGTACTGTTCAATCAGTACCTGTATTAGTAATGTATATTAGTATCAGTAAAATACAGAATGTTTACAAAATAGTGGAAACGCTTTTATGCTAGTACATTTCATATGTCTAAAGAAATACTTGAAGAATCTTTTTATAACTTCAGAAGTGCTTAGATCATGCGAGAGCTTTTAGAGGCTTGAGGGACCATCAAGAAATTACAAATGGAAAATAGTGTTGTTGAATACCCTATGACAAAAATTTTAGTAAAACATTTGTAACTTGTAACAAATATTTTGGTTTTTATATGCAATGATTGCACAAAATTTCGTAAACCTAGCTTAAATGTTTATGGAAATTAAGACAATTTTATAAAAAAAAAATTTTTTTGTCTTACGTTTTTCTGCTGTAACTTTAAAAATGTTCAATAATACTAGACAAAATTTTTAAAGAAATTTAAAATTTATAAAAAATTTTTTGTTTAGAAACTTAAAAAAATTTTTTTTTTTGAAAACTTTGCAATATATAAGTAATTTAAGTAGTTCATTTATACTGCGCATACGCGTGAACAAAATGAAATATTTTTTCTTCATAATTTTGTAGTGAATCGTATTTTTCAATCAATGGAAAAAATCCGATTTAAATTTTTCCCGCGCATACGCAGTATAAAAAAACTACTTTAATTGCTCATATCTTTAAACACATTTTTCTCAAATTTTACAGCAATAGCTTTGTAATTAATTTTAAATTGCTCGAAAAATTGTTTAATTTTATTGAATATTTTTAAAGTTATGAATAAACAAAAAAAAAAAAAAAACGTCAGACAAAAAATTAGTTTTTTTTTATGAGAATATCCATATTTTCATAAATATGTAAGCTGTTCAAAAACTTTATTTTCCGTTTGTAATTTAATGTTCAGTTCTTCAAACCTCTAAAAGCTTTAAACTTCATGATAAGTGTGAGAAATCGCATAACCTAAACATTTCTAAATTTGTAAAATGATTATCTAAGTAGTTTTTAAGAAAGATGAAAAAAATGTGTTTGTATGGAGGTTTTTACATTATTTTGTCCAACCCCTGTATATCATTATCGGTTCTCAACCAGTGATTGATTCCAACCACCAAAGTGATTTGATTCTATTGATTCAATAATGATTCGTTTTACCCAACTCTACGTCACTGTGCATGAAATAATTTTTAACGGGGGTTAAGTAAAGTGTTTCACCAGTGTGTGCAATCTTAAACTATGCTGGAAAATATTGCATAATACATTACACATATTTTTTACAATTTTATTTTTCAGCAGGAAACTTCTATAAAATACATTCTCCCACTCGTACCGGACGGTGAGGTCTTATACAAAGGTAAATAATACAGAATAACAATTCATACAAACCAAAAACACATAACCAGAAACTCTTACATCTAAAACACTAAATGAAAAAAAAAAAAGTTTGCTGTTTCTCTAAACCCTTGGACAAGAAACAATTGCACGATTGAAATCAATAAGTTTTTCTTGTATCAAAAAGAATATTTTAAAAATTTTTATCAAATAACTAAGTTACAAACATTCCTTGATAATTGCTCACATTTTTCTACCCCATTAGGAAATTTTCTATGAACCACGATTTTGAATTTTCTAAAATTCATTAATTTATCCAAAGGTAAAATAAAATATGAAAAACATTCATTGAAACTTATAGATTGATTAGCAATTTTTAAACGATATAATATTTTACTGTTTATTTAGTGATTTAATATTTTAATGTTTAGTAAAAATGTTTCTTATCTCTAGTATTTATGCATTAAGAAATTTAAAGAATAACAGCGTGTCATAAATCAATTTCGTTTATCTCTTTTCAATATTTGTTTCAAGAGAAATAAGTACATTTTTATGTTTACCAAATAGATTTGACTTACGATTTCGAATCAGATATTAGTCATAAAAGCTTTTCGAGCTAACAATCTTAGTATCTCGTTTCTCCTTTTTTTTTTATGGACAGATGTTAAAACAATTCTTTTCGAATGTTTTTTCTCTCCATTTTTCAGATATTGCAATTTTATAATATGCAATATAAGGAATGGTAAAAATTCTAATTTTTAAATCAGATTTTCCTGAACATTTTCAATATTAATCCAACTTTTTAAATTTAAAATTGTGTATCAAATTTGCAGCGCGAAATAATTTTAATTTTGTTCCTTATGCTTTTAGCTATGAAGATAATTTGTTTTAAAATTGAGATGGAGAACAATTGAATCGTTGAGATTGAGAATTGAGAACAATTGAGATTGCAGTTTTAAAAAACCTGATAAAGATTTATCGTGTGAGAAAAAGAAAACTATCTAAAAATACGTTTGTTCACAAAAGCTCTAATTTCAATTTAGTAACAAAGATTAAATGTGTGGATAAAATTCTGTCCTTTTGTCATCCTTTAAGTCCAATTTCCATAGTATTTATTTTTTATGCATATTAATTGCCTTCATCGAAAAAATAAATCCCGTGAATCCATTATGAAAATCTAAACACTTATTACTTGATGACAATTGTTGTAAGGGAAATTAATAGCAAACGAACAAATAAACGAAGGTATTTTAACAGATATAAGTGCTTTATAGTCTAGTTCCGTAGTTTTAAAGGACCAGTTCAGAGGATTTGTAAACTAGTTCTTTAGAACTGCATAAGTACATTTCTTTACTTAAATCGATTACAGTAGATTCAAGAGACCATTACAACCTAATCAATCCATTCATTTGTTTTATCTTCACATTTCCAGTAAGCAAAAACGTAAACTGTATAAATGTTATACAGTGTCGTTTGCTTTTCCGTAGTTTTGAAAAATTGACAAGAAGCCTAATTCAAACATTTGAATTAGTTTGGGAGAGTTTACAGTAAATAACCTTGGTAAACAAACTGAAAGATTAGGCGCCTCTTACGGTTGTCCAGGTCAATTACAGCACTGTACAGAGTATATGACAAACAAGTTCAAAAGTGAAAGTTACAGCGAAGGCTCATACAAAAGGAGACATTATTTTCTCTTCATACAATTATTAATAATACAGAACCAGCTGCCAATAAAGTTTGAAGACAATTCTGTTTTCTAGAGAGAAAAAAGCAGAGAAGATAAGATATTAGAACTTAGTAAACACACATTGGTTATGTTTTAAAAATAACTTTAAAATGTTAAATTCGAAAAGTAAAATTTTGCTTTCTCACTTTCACAAAGACATGAGTTTCTAAATAATCTCTCTCTGTATACATTTCTTTTATGTGGCACCATAAACTCAAAACACTCTAAAAATACCTCGCAAATTGTCACAAAGAAAGCAGAATATTTGATTTCGCCGAGTAAAATCGACACAATACTAATCATACACTAACAAATTCTATAAAGTCTGGGTTTTTTGTGGATTAAGAATTGTGATTTGCTAGAAAACATTAAAATAAATCCTTTTTTTGGTGATTATGATACTGTTTATATGATTTAATATCTGTTACTTTAAAGTTAGCAGTGCTCTCTTTAGTCTGCAAAGGCTACTTAAGTGGTAGTAGCTTAATTATCGAAATGGAAATTTCTCTGATTTGGCAATCAGCAACCTAGCCAATCACTATTTTTATCTATATATTTCAATTTAAGAATTATTGAGGTAATCACGATTTTTTTTAATTTTTTATTAAACAAGAAAATCTTTTCATGACATAAATTTTACTACTATCTAAAATACTTCTATACACTAGATGACCAGCTTCTGTTCAGCTAATTCATTATTGAAAATTGCTTGATATTCCCAGTAAAAAGTTTCTGCAATGCGATTTTTCCCATTACTTGTATCTACAATTTTCTGAATTATAATTCCTTACAACTTTCATTCCTAATTAGAGCTATTAAAATCAATATAATAAAACTACATTAGTTTGTTTAATAAATTGATATTAATAAACATAATTTCCACTTTAAATATTCTTTTATTAATAATTAACTTTAACTTGCGTGAATATTCGAAACTTAATTTAGATAGTTATTTTTAGTTTTAAATTTCGTTTAAGAAATAAGATTAAATCAAACTTGAAAGTTTTTATTTTTATTTTTTTTTTCCTATCTGTGTATTACGGGTTTGATATGACTTAGATATTTTTTGCATGTTTGATATTTTTGACTGTGCTTTCAATTCAACATTAGCAACTAAATTAAAATTTCGTCAGACATTAATATTATCTGTTCTTGCAATAATATACTAAAATCATATGCAACTATACAGGTCCCTTTTTGCCACGACCATTTGATTGCAAAATTGGATTTTCTTTTGTAATACCCATAGATATGTAATAGCCAACCAACGAACCATTCAGACAAAAAACCAGATTCAATAATTTTGTACGACCCATAAACAAAACGAAACAACATTAAGAATAAAAAAATAAAAAAAGAATTGTTCAAATATTCATTTTTCTTTCTTTTTAATATTACTGCTTCATGGGCATTATTTTTATTTACTTATTTATTTATTGTTCTAATTGAAGTTGTTTTGAGTTGTCTTTCGTTGTTGCTATTGATCCTAATATCCAATTTCCTCTTAATTAGATACATGCAAGTGACGTCATCGTAGGTAAATTGTGGCAGTTGTCGATCCAGAAGGCACACACGAGTGACGTCGCTTACAAGTATCCAATTAAATCACATGGTTAGGTTATCCATAATCACATCACTTCTTCTCAAGTTGCAATTCGATTAAGACCATCATAAATCTCCCAAAAGTCTTTGAAGAGAATATCTTCTGAAGAACTACTCATCCAAAGTAAAATCGAGACATTTTAAAACAATATTTAGTAACCAGGATTTCATTTAGCAAAGAGTTTTAAATTGGCAGAACTTCGTAAAATGGAATCAAGTTTTTCTCAAATTGCCATTGTTGCGCAGAACTGGAAAAGTTCCTTGAGCAACAAGCATGATCAGAGTTCATAGTAGTCTCGCGTTTGAGTGTTATGTAATGTGAGAAATAATGCAAAATAAGTTTTTTTTTAAATTTTTTATAACTTCACTTTTAAGCAATTTAATTTTTTTAAACAAATTTTTCAGTTTGTGATTACTTTGTGAATTTTATGGTCCCGCAATGGACTGATCGTTAAGACACGGTTCCCAGCAGATCACCGAAGTCAAACATGACTTGCTGCTGTCAGTGTGCGGGTGGGTGACCACTTGGATCAGTCTGCGTAAGGACCGAGGGTGGGCGGTATTGGTCCTCGTTAAACTGTTCTACAGTAAAGTGCTCGACTTCACGTGCAGGTCGTCGGGCTACCAAAACGGGGGTGCCATCACGTCTGCAGAGGATCAAAATTGTGATGGCATGTCCTCGGATCATCTTCAGGGATGTTTCCCAGACCCATTATGCAGCTCTAGTGCGATGTAAATGAACTACAACAATTGTGAATTGTATGAGAAAGTAAATGAGAGTTACCTGCTTTAGAAAACTTGAACACGATGATTCTCCCTGTCACAGGCAATGATGCTTCCACCTGTGGTAACTGCAAGTCCTTCTAAGCCTTTAAACTCGCCATCACTTGTACCCCACGTACCAAAACATCGAAGAAAAGTACCATCTGGCAGGAAGATTTGTATTCGATTGTTGCCACTGTCACTCACTATGATATAGCCTTGGTCATCTACAGCAATTCCTTTTGGGAATTTAAAGTGACCCTCGTCGGATCCCTCTGATCCGAATGTTGTTAGACTACGACCATTCACATCAAATATTTGGACTCTATGGTTGTTGGTATCAGTGACAACAACGCGGTTGGTGTTGGTGACCGCAATGTAGTGGGGGTGTTCTAGTTGACCTGGACGACTTCCGAGGCTGCCAAATTTTCCGACGAATGTTCCGTCAGATTGGAACACCTAAAATGAAAATAATCAAGGAACTTATATATTTTATAGAATAAAAAGAAGAAAAAAAGTTTTGCTATATATTTTCCATTCATTTTGTAAAAAGCATAGACATAAGGGTTTTGAAGACCAAGAGCTCGTTCTCGTTTTCGAAGAAATCGATACACAAAAAATTCTGATAGAGGTATTGTTTTAGTAAGCTTTAATTAATTAAATTGCATTCCGGTTTTTGTTGTTGTTGTCTTAGGCCATTAAGGCAAGGATACAATTGCTCCTGTTTTTTAGTGGGGTCATCTATGTCCAAGAATTCGACTTCTGTAATGGGTGGTTTTCGTGGTTTCCCTCTCAATGTAACACAATTGAGTTTTAGTTCCATCAGAAAGTTCTCCACGAAGGCAAATTTATCCCAATACTTGATCCAGAAGTTCCATTGTCTTCTGAATAGGGTTCAAAATTTCTGGGTTACGGAGTTGAATTAGATCGGGTGTTCACGACAGTTATAAAATTAAATTTAAAAAAAAAGTAGATTCAAGAATCGTTGCACGGGCTCACCGCTTTACTACTTCCTTTTTTCTCTCATACCTTAATAGAATAAAAAAAAGAAGAAAAAAAAGACGGCTTTCTGGATTCAAAATTTGAAAGATTAGTGAGCTTTTCACGAGAAATTTTTCGAAGGTCTATACAACAACCAAGTAAATAATTTTCTTCTTTTAAACTTTGTGAGCACTTCGAAAGTATAACAACTAAATCCTAACTCTTATATATGTCGTTGAATTATTTTTTTGTTGTGATATTCAAAATTATTTGAAATCGAATGTAATAAATAGGTAATCAAATATTAAACTATATTTTGTAACCATTTTGAATATTCAGGGAAATTTTTGATTAAAATCCATTTCTTTTAAACGAGCCTGTTCAATGACAGTTCTTCTAAAGGAATAATATATAAAGATAAAATTTACGTTTTCTTATAAGTTTTTCTATGTATCGGATTAATATAAAATTTTATATCTAAGTGGGTCATCTCTGAGTTTCTTCGAATTGTAAGTAAAAAGTGTATTAATTTATTATTTTTAATTTCTTTAAATGGTTTTCGATTATTAATTTTGATATGAACTGTGTCATATAAGAAAATATTTTTCTCTAATCTGTTTTCTCATTGTAATGAATATATATATATATAAAAATTAGCACAGTTTTCTGACTTCGTGATAAATACGAAATAAACAAATCTTATCTTATTGTGATATTTCCGAGGTAAAATTGAATGCGTATATAAAAAGAAACAGAATTGCACAATTGGATTACATAAGCTAAATTTTGAAGTTACGCCAAAACGTGATGCAGTCTCTGTTTTTTAGCTCAAAATTAAAGCCCTTCGTGTAGGTGGTTGACAAATATAGTATCTTTACAAATTATATATATTTTTAAATATTTTATTTTTATGTTAGATGTATCCTCCCATAACAATCATTTTAAGAATAAAATGTTCCATCATTTTCAATGCATTACTAACAGTTGCTATTAAAAATGTAATGAAAACTCAAACAAAATATTTCTCTACGAAGAAGATAATGGTCTCGTTTTTTTTTGTCGGTGCATTCTTAGTGGCCAGAAAAGTGATATAAGAACTTTAATTTTAAAAAATTAAAATTCAGAAATATTAGGCTGTAGTCAAATTAAAGTTAATAACATTGAAATAGGAACCTGAAACTTTCACTTGAAATTTAAATACACAAAACCAGGGATTTCACAATTTCATATAATTATTCCGAAATATTAAGCGTGGGAATAAATGCGAATTTATTAAAATGTATGTTATTTTCTTACTTTTTAACCACTTTTTAAATTTTTTAAGGACTGCCTATACCTGTCACCAAAATATACATAACTTTCTCTAATGTTCCTTACATATACTAATTAATGTAATTCTGCATGCATTATAAATGTAGACAATCCTTGTGAAATTGTTTTGAATTCTGTTGTACGGTCACCCATAAAGTAAAGAATATTGTGCGCACAATTCAAATCTTTGAAAGGGATATAAGTTTTTCATTTTCATTTTATCACATCCGCCCTCGCTGATTGTGATTTGTTAAATTTTGATTGCAGTTCTTGTTTTTTCTTCACGTAAATATTAGTTTGTGACCTCCATTTGTGTAAGATTTTGTCTTCATTTTTGAGAGGGAGTTTAAAAATACAGTTTAAGAATAGTCTTCACGGAACATTTTGTATATTTGAATGAATCATTTTGCATTCTTCAGTCTGTCTAAAAGTAATAATATCTGCAGGACCATATAACTAATTCTAAAGTTTAAATAAAATGTTTTTAGGGTACATTTTATGCCAGAAATAATAAAATTGAAGTGGGATCAGTGATGAATTCAGCGATTGTGTATCGCTTCTTAAACTAGAAACAAATTAAAAGTTTTTTTTTTTTTAAACTATAGTGTTGAAGATTCAAATCTCAAATTTGTTAAATAATTTTTGAACTATTATAAATAATTTTTGAATGAATCGTCGGTAGCCCGACGACCTGCACGCGAACTATTGCACATAAATCTTAATTTAAGATTATTAATAATGAAAAGATGAAAAATATTCCTTCTTCTAAATAAATATTTTAAAAACTAAGTAGTCTTTTAGAAGTTAATGCGTTCACAGTTACATTAATTACTTTATTTATGAAGTCGGTTTACCGTCGAAGGAAGGTTGATTTTTTAGGATTCTGTCGTCGAATGTAATTGAGATCCGCTGCTCTACAGCGAGTAGAACGTACTATTCGTGAACGTGTGGGATGCTACGTAAAAAAGAGCTAAAGTTCTTTAACAGAGCACCCTTCTCCGTTCGGTAAACTTCTTCCTTCTGCATAATAATCTATATTTTGCACCCTTCTCCGACCGATGAACGTAAGGTGGCACAGTGTTAATTTATTTAAACGGAAATAAATCGTTATTCTAGAAGAGAGATATGCAAAATCTCTCTATTAGAAAGATTTTGCGCATTTCTCCATCCATAAGCATTTAAAGAAACTTACTTGTACTCGGTGGTTCTCTTTATCACAGACATAGATGAATCCCAGGCTGTCGGTAGCTATACCCCAAGGGTAGTTGAAGCGACCATCTGTCCGGCCTTCGCAGCCGAATGCCCGGAGAAATCGGCCCGTCGGATCGAATAGCTGGACGCGGTAGTTGTAGCGATCCGACACGATGAATTGTCCTATCCGGTTCACTGATACTCCCGCTGGGCAATCGAACTCCCCGTCGCCACTGCCGTAAGTGCCAAACTCAAATGAGAATTTACCAATTGAATCAAATACCTGCAGAAGCGAGAGAAAAACATAAAAACCGTGGTGGTAACTTTTTTTTTTACTAATTAGCAACTAAAACCTCATTTTGAAATATTTCCGGGAAATGATATTAATGCTTCTTCAACTCTTTGTGATATGAATGAATTTTTTTTAAAAAAATACTTGATCATCAAATCATGTTTATTTCGTATAATGGGAAAGAATTGTATGAAATAATGCGATTTAGGATATATTTCAAATACATAAAAAAAAAAAAAAAATTGTTTATTATAAGTGACAGTCAGGGATAAAAATTTCACTATAAATACTTTATAGAAGTCTAGTTTTTTTAAGTTTTTTTAATTCGTCCTGAAATATTCAGTTTAAAATTATCATGTGTCATGTATTATAATCATGTATTCGTTAAAATTAAGTATTTTTACAAAAAAAAAATTTTTTTTTCAATTCCTCCCACGAAACTCATCACAATGATGCTACTCATTATCAAATCATAAGTCTTATTAAAATAATTAACATTGTTTTAAATTTAAAATGTACTTGTAGTCGTATTAGTCAAGTATTAATTTCATGACATTTGTATTATCCTTAAAACTTTGCCAAGGAATCAAATATCATTACATAACGGATGAATTAAAACTGATTTTGGTTTATTGAAAGAAGTAATAAAGTGCTTCCATAAACTTATTTGAGCTATCAGTTAAAGTAGCTTATAGTTTCATGAAGCAGTGACATAATTGCTTTTCTGCTCTTGTCTTGCTTGAAAAGAAAGGAACTAAATGTTAACAGGTTTATTGAAAATCTCTGTCACTGAAGAAACATAAGTTTAATCTTATAAAATAGCTTGTTTTTTTTTTTATTAAAGTTAAGCGTTTTTAAGCCCAGAGAAACTCGAAATTTTACAAATTTAAAAAGGCGGATCAGGTTAGTTTTTTTATTTTTAAAATCAAAATAAACCAGCTATTTGTAGAATATAAATATCTGATAAAGTTGTTCGTTATTTTTTATGTTGAAATTTCAAAAACTAATTGAATTGTCTCTTTTTGGGGAAATGGAATTATGAAAACCAAATCCATGAAGATCAGAATAGGATATTTTGAAAATACTTATACGTCATTTGAAAGAAGAAACTGTCCTGACAATAAGTTTCAATTGAAAATTTTTTCTGATTTTTTCCTTGGCGAATTTTTAAATAAACACGAAATATTTAGCTTCATTATATTAAAAATGTACGGAAAAAAATTCTTTGAAAACCTCTTCAGCCTATTTAGCTCATTTCTGAGCTCATTCAGCCTATGTTTTATTGAAATTCAATGTTTTAAGAAAACCACCTAGATATCTTTATTACAATAGGTATTCTTGTGGCTATCGGAAATAATTGTTTCTTGAAATAATTTGGTTACATTCCCAAGACTGTTTGGTTTAACTAAGAATCTTTTGTAAATATAGATGGTAACTTTTAGGATTAATTAGTAAATAATCGTTGACCTTTAAAATTTCTTATGATTTCATTAACCTTCTAAAATTTCATTCATAGTATAGTGAGGTTTTAGTGTTTGTGGAGAATTTTTGTATGTTTCATAATACTTGTTTTATTTATAAAATAACTAGCAGCACCATGGTTTTATTGCCCAAATTTTTTTAACTTAACAAACTAGTTCACAAGTCCTGATTAAAATAATATCCTTTATGTGTGGTATAAAACAGGAATTTATTAATTGAGTTATTTATTCCAGAAATACAAGTGTAATTCTATATTTTAAGCGAAACTTTGATTTTGAAACTTAGTTTAAATTCAAATTTAGTTTTAAATGTAAAAACAATTATTACGAATTATGTTTTAGTAAGTTCGAGTTAAAAAAGTTTTTCTTGTTGGCATAATGTTTGAAATCTTCATGAACAGTATGTAAAGAAAAAACAACATAAAACCTGCTTTAAAAAATCATGAAAAATCTCAATCTTTAACAAAACATTTTCACCCGAATTTTAGAAGATTTAATTAATTAAAATATATGCTTATTGTGTGTGTGACATAAAAGTGTAAATTGGAATGTTATATAAATTAGAATGCATGTTTATAACGTTGAAATGTAAATTGGAATGTTACATTAATTGATATGTATGCTTATAACGTTAAAATGTAAATTGGAATGTTACATAAATTGGTATGTATGTTTATAATGTTAAAATATCATTTGGAATATCACATAAATTTGTATGCATGTTTATAACATTACATGTAAATTGGATTGTTATAATTAATTTATTAAAATTTATAATTAATTTATTAACGTTAAAATGTAACGTTGAAATCTATGTTAGTTTATGTAATTTGGAATGTTACAAAAATTTGTATGTATGTTTATAACGTTAAAATGTAAATTGGAATTTTACATAAATTTGTATGCATGTTTATAACGTTAAAATGTGTATTGGAATGTTAAAATAGATTGGTATGCAAATTTATAACGTTAAAATGTAAATTGGAATGTTACATAAAGTTTTTACTATTCATGTTTATAACGTTAAACTGTAAATTACGTGAAAACAGTTAAATTGATTTAACTGATTTCATTTAATTCTTTTTAGCCATTTAGAAATATATTTGTTACTGCAATTCATTTATGTAATATACTATTCTTTTTAGTTAGCTGATACATTTTTTTAAATTTGTGTATGTGTCCAAGGAATATTATTAAAAACAAGACTTGTGTAATAGAGCAGCCCGATAGCTATTAGCTGCCATGTCTCAAGGCAAGTAAGAAGCAAAATAAGAAGTTAGGAAGTGTTGCGAGAAAAGATAAAGACAGATTCCTTACGATGTTTTGTTAATAAGGTTAGAAACTGTTCCTTTATGCTCAAAAATTATTTAAAGTTCCACCACAGTTTTGTTTTTCTGTGCTCTTGCACACATACACATTCATAAAGCAAAGAATATATGCATTAGAAAGAATATATGCGTTTTATATGCATTAGAAATTATTCAGCAAGCAATGCATGAATAAATAAAACAAAGAATTATGCATTTAGAAGATTGTTGTCTTTGAATGTTAAAGTATCAGAATACTCTTCAATCAGATTTTTTATATAATGAATGTTAATGGAAAAATCGGAACGCAGAGATCTATAAGATGCATGATAAATAAAAATATATTGATATCGATTTATTTGTCATAGAAAAATTGTCTTGCTATGTTTTATTTATTTTGATTAAGTATACTTTAATAACTTCCAACTATTACGAGATTTTATTTTTATCCTTAACCCTTTGACGCTGTTAGGACACCAGTTCCTCTTTAATATACGTTGTTTTCTGACGATTTAATTACAATCAAAAATATATTTTGGCATTTTTTAATTTTAAAAATATCTGTTAGATCATAAGAATTATATTTATATAAGAATAAAAAATTTTTTTAAGAAAAAGTGCAGTTTGAAATTTTTTTTCATTCAGATTAAAAAATTAATCAATAATTGATTTTGTAAATTAAAGAAATTTCAAAGATTAATTACTGTTTTTCTTAGATATGAATAATTTCAAGTTTAAATTTGAAAACTGATTGTTTGAAAGTGAGCCGTATTTGGAAGATTTAACCTTTAACACAGACACCGATTTTTCATGCCGTATATCATTACCATAAATTAATAAAATGCTAAACATAATATTTTCTCTGATTTTGACCTACATTTTATGTAAAATAATGAAAAAATTACGAAAAAAAATGTTTAAATAAAAATTTTACGTCAAAGGGTTAAAGTGAGAGCAAATTTTATGCATTTCTCGTAAGTTTTTAGATTTATAAATTTCATTTAAAAGGATTTTGAACTCCACTACATTTAAATAAATTAACTATATAAATAAATGTATAGTATGAATATAATAGTGTGGTGCTTTATCTAAGTAAAACGAAAATAACATTTAAATTATATTTTTAGATAAATATCTTTGTCTAAAAATATAATTTAAATGTTATTTCATTATGATTGTGTAAATATAAACTAATTGACTTTAAGAGAATAAAAGTTGGCAGATATGTTCTATTTAATAACAAAATAAATAAATAAATAACAATTTTAATTAAAAAAAAATCTTTAATAAAACGACTTATTTTCCGGTTTTAAGTTTTTGTTTTTCAATAAAATAAACTACATCGCACTGCTTTTTAAATTAAAATTTTTTTCTATATTAATGCATTTTAAGTTGTGCAAAATTTAGAAGCTAGCTTTAATACATTTTTTTCCTTAAATATGAAAATGCAGAGTTTCTTTTTAATACTTTAACATTAGAAGACATGCTATGAAATAATAGAAAGATGAAATTATATCATTAGGTTAAATATTGAAAGAAAAGTAAAATATTAAATTAAAAAGACATGGCAATTTCTAAATAAGAAGTTGTTAATACAATAATAATATTATAATAATATGACACCAATCATTATTATAAATATTACATGGTTTTAAATATTCTATAGATTCTTTAAAACTTGATTTTTTTTTCAGATCAGTATAAAAGTTATGTTGTTTTGTTGTGGCAACATTAAAGATTAATGTTATATTTCAATTATAGTAAAATTTTTAAAGCTGATTATTATATTTTTAAGAAAGCAGTTGGTTTTTTTAAATTTATTTATAGAAATGATTATTTTGTAAGCTTATATTCTGATAAAAATATTCAGATATATTCATGATTTTTCAAAGCACTTTCAAGTAGTTAATTTCATAACGAATAAACATTTATAATGATTTCTTGCGGTAGCAACTACATTTTTCACTGGGGAATTTAAAATGGCCTTTAATTATGAAAAATCATGATCAGTCCTTTTCAAAATCGTACTATTTTCTTCCACACAATTCTTTTAAATTGCAATGTACTCAGAAACACTCGATTCATCTTAATTCTTCTAAAACCGAATTCATTTTTCAGAGTTTGATTCTCATGGGTATTAAAAATTTGAAAACGTCGAGCAATCATCGATATTTCAAAAGATTTGTTACAACCAGTACATATTTTTTTTCAAAGGAAATATAAACACACTCGAATTTAATTTTGCTAATAAACTTAACATTAAAAATTTAAATATCTGAAATGAAATTACTCTTAGCTCTTTCTTAATTTTGCTACTACTTTTAAACATTTTTAAAGTCAGTGGGGACTCAGGATCAGAAGTAATAGCAACGTAATTAATTGAATATGAAACAATAGATATCACTGGAAAATAAGAGATTAAATCTGGCCGATGAACTCGCCAAGGAGAGCTCTAATGATCCTATAGTAGTGGCCTTCTAACATACAATGAAATCTATGCAAAAGTAAAGGTCGACAATAACAGGACTTGGAGGATTCCCACCTAGTCATTATTGGTATCAACAAAATAGTCCTGGGGCTGCCTTGGAGCTAAAAGGTGATAGGAAGCTGCAGACAGCTATCACAGGACTAACCAGTGGTCATACCCGCGGACTAGCATTTATTTGTTCAGGGTCAAAAGACTTTCCCTGTGTGCTTAAAATGTAATGTTCACCAGGCTACACCTGATCATTTGCAGTCCTGTATGGGGCAAGAGAAGAATTTTATCTTGGAGGGTCCGGCGATGGTGTATAATTTTCTGTCGGTGAATGGTCTTCTGGACTTGGTCTAGCCTTGTTCTGGGCCAAGAGGAATAAGTAACAACAACATTGGAGATTAATAAATTTAATTAATGCTAGTTTCTTAAGAAATCCATTCGGTGCACTTTGAAATTGTCCTGTGTGGGATGATTATTATCTGAAAAGTTCACATAATTATTATATAATTGTGATTTAATAAGATCCTGGTTTTTTTAACATGATTAATGCAGTATCAGTTTTTAGAAATCCTTTTTTTTTTTTAAATCTAAAATTTGTGAAGTTTTCATTAGTGATAGATCTCGTACATTTTACGAATTGTTGAAGAAGTACTCTTCTAATAATGCCAATCGTCAATATCAAGAATATATGTATTATTTGTACAGTTTATTTGCATGGAAAAAAGACAGCAAAAAAGGGCAATTTTTTCTAAAAGTTATGAAAGTACTGATTTTTCACTAATTATCATTAATTATTAAAATTTTGCTTCGTTGAGAAAAGTTTTGACCATGATTTTTCATAATGTAACAATATTTTTTATGTAAAATTTATAAGTGAAATTGTAAAGACGGAATACTGTTTTCACCACAACTTTGAGAGAGATAAACAATTAAATATTTCAATAAATGATGACTTAAAATTAATAAGAAGGCACCAATATTGAAATTTCACAATAAACTTTCTGCAAGATATGCATCTAGTTCTTGTCAAATAGGATTTCTGTCATTGGCTGAAATGCTTAATTGAAAAATTCGCTTACCTGTATTCTGTGATTACTGCTATCAGCTACGACTATTGAGTTATCTGGTCCTACAGCAACCCCTCTTGGCCATGTAAAATTTGATGAATCCGATCCCCTGGATCCTATTTTCATCAGCATTCTGCGCTTTTGCATGTAAGTGCTTCTGGGATTTGAAAAAGCGTAAGAGCTGGATAACATTGGTCCAGTGGGCGATTCATCATCCGATGTCTCACTATCACTTTTCTGGTAGAGGGAATGAGAGCTTTTACTACGTGGAACAACACGACCTGTCGCATTGCTGCCATATTTATTGTTCAAATATTTCGCCCAGCAGTTGTTGCTGCTGGCTGTCGTTTCTGAATCGGACGGTCGCGTTCTTGTCATATCTTCAGACAACCTCTTTGAACGGGACCTGTAAGGTGTTGGCGAATCATCTTCCTCTTCATCATCAACGTAGAGACTAGAATCAATTCCCAATCCGATTTCATGCGAACTTCGGCTTCTAGCTAAAAATGGCCGCCTTCGAAATCGGCTAGGAGTTGAATCATTACTGCTACCCTCTGAGGAAATTCGATCTTCAGTTGGATGATTAGATGTGTTGACAGCAGTGTCTGTGTTATTTAGGCTATGATAGTTTGTGGAAGAACTCGCTGTGCTGCTGTCAGTTGTGTCTGTATCATCTGATCTCTTACGTACCCTTGAAACTGTATTTGAATCACAGTTTACTGGAATCCTATGTGGGGTAATTGTTGAAACACTGCTTGGAACTTTTGTATTACACTCCTCCTCTTCATCATCGTCTTCTTCATCTGTTTCTTTCGTAGTTGGATCATTTTGATCATCTGATTCACTTTCATAACTATCACTTACTTGAGATTTCGAATTTACTTGCTGAGTTTCCGTTGATTTAGAGCCCGATTGTTTGCCAGATTGAGCGTTTGTTAAATTCGATTTCGGAAATACTTGATCTTCAGAATCTTTACTTTCATTCTCACTTTCACTGGAGCTGCTTGATTCTTCCTCTTCTTCCTCATCGTCTTCGTCATCTTCACTTTCTGTCGCGTTGTTATCTCGAGACTCTGCAGTAGTGCCAGTTATCTGTGCCGGTTCATCCTCTTCGTCATCGTCAGATTCAGATTCTTCGTCACTATCATTGTCATGCATTTCAAGCAGTCGTGGTTCTGGTTCAGGAAGCCTTCTTTGTCGATTGAAGAAAGATGATTGAACTGGTTTTGGTGGTGGCTCTGTAGCAATCTGGTATGCTTCATCGTCATCGTCATCATCTTCATCAGAGTCTTCTGAATCTTGTTGACGTAATGGGGTCGCAGCTCGTGGTAGAAGTTTCTTGTCCAAGGGTTTCCGGCACGCTTCACCAGCATCTAGTGATGTGGTCTTGACCAACGGTGAACGAGTGTACCTGTAAGTTTATTAGTTGATAGTTATTAGAATCACTGTAATTTAATCATATAGTCAGTCATCTTTTAATAGTTTAGTAAAAGAAAGTGAATTTTTTAACTTATTCTTGGAATTAAGAAAATTTATTTCTATTGTGTATATGTTTTACTCTTAATATAACAAAAGGAAAAGTTATAAGGTCAAACAATAGTAATCTCTTTTGACATGCCTTTTATTATTAAGTACCTGAATTTAAAAAATCACCAGAACAGATTGTGCAAGTAATTTACTACAATATTGATATCGATCAGAGTTCTACAGTTTACATACGGAAAAATAAATTACGTAGTATCAGTTTTGTTTTATTGGAAATTCTGAAAAGTAATTAGTTACTTTGCATTCATCCATTTTTACTGTTTATAATTATCATTTAATATATCTTCTTTTACTGTTTTAAAAAAGAATAAGGAAATAGAGTTGTTATCAACAATCATTGTCATAATAAAGAGGGCACGTCGTTATAGGGTACGACGGGGTATATTGTTAACAATCTATACTCTCGAGTTAGAGGCATCAGGGCATTTGAGGTAATGACTTACCACTGCCCTAAACATTCAAGACGATTAACATCGGAAAAATCTTCTAGACTACTACTACAGGAAAAGAATATGTTAGCAGAAGAATCAGAACTACCACAGGATTCATCATTACTTGTTGGTTCTAATGCTGAAATAGGTGGCAGGACAAAAGTCCTGCGACAGAGTGGGGAGTAGCGAAAAGTGGGGCTCCTGGCGCCATCACCTCGACAGGCAGATCTGGTTCCATCTAAGCTTCTGTATCTGTTATAATTCGGTCTTTCTTGACCAGTGGTGTCATCCAAAATTAAAAGCCGATTTGGTGTAGTAGGCCTGCTACTAAAAAGGAGATTTGGAGAATGGCGATCGATGTCTTGTTTTGAATCTGGGTTTTCAAGCAGTGAATTAGGTCTGTCATACCGTGTATCACTCTGGTGGCGGGTTGAACCGTATCTGCGGGGAGTGTGACCATCCCGAAGCCCCACCAATTCCTGACTAATCCCCACTGATGCATCTTTATTATCTAACTCTACATCAGTATTTGATACTTGCCTGGAGAACGTCCTTATGTCATTGGCTGGTTCATCAAAGCTGGTCGTGCCACTAAGACGCCTCTTGCTTCGAGAACTGTCTGAGTATTCTGAAGATTCAGGAGGAGCACTAGTAGAATCAATTGATTCAGTATTTCTAACTGAATCAGAAACACTGCTTCTTCGAGATCCTGCAGTAGATGATGCGTCCACTTGAGGAGTTTGAGGTGTGCTACTTGACGAGGCATCAGCCTGCTGATTAGCTTTCTTTTGGCGATCAATGTCATCCTCACTTTGCTGCCTAGAAGTCGGCCTTTTAGGCTGCGGAACAATTGGGGTAGTAACAGCTGGAGTTGAAGGGACTACTTCAGAGTTAGATGATTCTGCCTGTTGCAGTTTTTGTTTTACTTCATTTTGATGAAGTCTTTCCATTACTTTTGGTGAATCAAGCAGCCTCACAACTCCACTCAGTGGACCTTTAGCAGAATCATCGACGTCAAAAATACGTTCTCTCTGTTGCTGTTCGTCGGCAAATCTGACAGTTCGACTTTGATGGGGCTCGGATTCAGAGTCTTCATAATCACGATTATATCGGTTACGATGACTATAATCATCGGAACCATCCCGCCACCGAGAGCTCAACCCAGTATCTTCTCTTGAGTATCGACTCGAAGAACGATCTTGATAGTCATATTCTCTGGACCTTTCACTATATCGTCGATAACCGTCGGTATCTCGTCGATTTCTTCCTAACAAGGGAGAAGTTGGCCTCTCCCTTTCACTATCCATTCGTTGATTTATGTCAGAAAATGAACGGTTGTCACACCTCCTAGCAAACTGAGCAGCCAGCCGGTGGTCACTTTGACTTCTCATTAATGCATTTGTATTAGGAGGCATTAATGATTGCTGCGTAGGAACTGGATTCATGGGAGCATTAATTTTCAGTTCACCAAAATCTGCAATGTTTTTGTGCAATACATCTGGATCTGCTCGTGGTTGAAATTTTATCCTTCTAGCGAAATCTGTACTATCAGAATCATAAGTACGAAGGAAATCAAGCATTTTAAGGAATATCTGCTTATATTCAAGAAGCTCTACGTCAGACCATTCATAATCATCTTTTATGTATTTATCTACAAGTTCACAATTGCTCGATATATTGTTTACTTCAATTTCTAAATCTTCCCTCAATTTAGTGATGGATTTCAATTCGGTTTGAGTATACACTTCTAAATCGTGCTTCAATTTACCTTCAGTCACTTTCAAATCTTTCGAATATCTTTTTACTATGTCATCAATTTCTTCTTTGACTTGTTTACAGTTGAGTTGAAGTTTTTCTGCATTTTTCTTAGTTTGACTCAATGCATCGGATAATCTGTGCAAACCTCTGCGTACTTGATTATTTATTCTGTTAATTTCTCGTCTCAAAATATCTACATGAGCCTCTTTGCAATCAGGGCATATTTTCTTTTCGCAATGCGCGCAACGCTCTACATTGGATTTTTCACTGCACACATTACATCGTTCCATCATAGAAGGGGGTGGTTCCGGCTCTTCCCCCGTTATATCCCTGTGCAATTCGAGGAACCTCATAAGAGTTACATTCGTTGGAAATTGCTGTATCCCTTGATATGGTATTCTGTGCTCAGCCCGGCATTCTGGGCATTTAATTTGCCTACGAGCATAGTCAATCAATCCATCCAAACATGGTTCCATACAAAATGTATGTTGGCATGGTAATAGTTTAGGATTTCTATATCTATCTAAGCATATAGCACAAGTCAGTAACTGATCTAATTGGCTCCAAGCTGATGCCATCTTTTACTATCTATTTTACTTATTCTTCGAATAATGTAAGTTATGGAATATTAATTATTATCATTAAGTACTGATACTATGGTGGGCTTTTCAAGCCAATCATTAAATTAAATTATAGCGTAGCTGCTGATATTTCTTTGTTAGATAATTTAGGTCACCTATTGCTTCATAAGTTTAACATATGTATGAAGTAAAAACAACACTCTGTCACACATTAGTATGTCACACACTTGGTTATAAAATGCAAAGTTATAAAGAAGCGTTAGTTTGTTTGTTTGTTTGTTTTTCTCACAGAAAGATATTGGTTAATTTTATTGAGCAGATTAAAGCAAGCAGTTACGATACGCTTGATTGTCCTTCTTCACACTTGTGATGGATGTTGATTTGAAATAAAACAGACGTTCATGGTTCGCGTAGGCTTGAGCTCGGCGGGTCAGTTTTTTGAATCATTCTTTTAGGTGATGTACTGCAACAGAGAGAACTTTAAGGAGCATCCGAGAGCAGGTATCATATCTGAAATGTTTCAGCTAGCTGTCTCTGATTTGAGAAATCTGATTAAAAGAAAGAAAACATATCTTAGAGAATAATTACTGCATTTAGAGATATACATTGCTCAATTATTAACGCCATTTCTGCACACAAATGAGTTCAGCACTAACGCAAGTTGGATGGTTTTCTTCAACTTTTTGTAACTAAATATCGGTAAAGAATTTATTCAATGTATGAAAAGATTGTCAGTGTTTAAAACAATGTATGAAGATATTAAAGTATTGTAAATGCTACCCATTTTTTCAATTTTGAAATTAGTTCTAGTGCAAAAGAAAAGTTAGATGCATAGAATCTCTCAATCTAAATATATGATGAACCAACTTTATTATACAGGCATCTACTTATACCTGCCCCAGGTTTAAGCGTTTATGTTTCTAACACAGTGATATTTCTCAGGTTTATATCATCGGTTTTTTTAATATATATATATATATATATATATATATATTCCCTCGCATTAATATATATAAGTATGTAGATAAGTATCTATAAAAGGATATTTAAAATTTTTGTTAAAATCAACTAAAACGGAAATATTCCAAAATCAGTATTTGGTTAGAATATGTTTAACAAATTTTGCAAGTAAAAATTTAATTTTCTCAGGGTCAGTTGAAATAATTAACCGTTTTCTGTCATTTATTAGTTAGAAAAAAATTTTATACATTTTTGACCAGCACTGTTCAAAAAGTTTTTTCCCCCTCGCATTAATATTGCAACCCCTAATGTGTCACTCTATTTTTGACAAAAAACCTAAAACTGCATATGAATTAAAGAAAAAATTTGTTTCTCAGTGTTATTATTTTATTCAAATTGTATCAATGATAGTAGTATCAAAAGTTCTATTGATACTACTATACAGCTCTTTTTTAGACTCAAGTATCCAAGAAATATTATTGCACCCAATTTGGAATTCAATAGACGACGTGACTTGCACAAAAGTTTCTACGTAACAATTCATTCTATTTATTCATTTCTTAATGACGATGCAAATGAACTATCGTGCAAACGAACTCTCTTTTTGAGAGCTGACCGATTATGAAAGGGTAGAACGTTTCTTTCGTAAAAGCATAAAGAAAATACTTTGGATCAAACACCTTCTACTTTTAACGCAATGGGTAAAACAAAGCAATCTCACCAAAGATCAGGATGTTGAAACAGTGCTAATTCTATTTTTGTGGGTGATTTCTTTTTTGGCTAACCTTGTTTTTGGATTTCTTTACCGAAGGGCAAATAATTGAATAAATAACTTAGCGGCAACTGTTCTTTGAACGTTTTCAACATCATCTTCTAATTTGTCATCAAGCTTTGCGAGAATAAGCAATTACAATGACAGTTAATGCAGCAGGATAAATTTAAGCACCAACACATGTACTGGCAATTTTTTATCCATAAGATTGTACTCTGAATTATCGTGACAGGTCCCAAATAAATAAGCAACTAATGATTATAATTGGTTAATGATTCATGTTACTATTATGGATTGTAGCTCTTGAGAAAGCAGATCTCGGTTTTAAAGAAATGAATCTTTCACCATAATCAATTAAAAAAATATATATACAGGGTTATTCATAATTCCCTCTGGTGTTTTGAAACGTTATAGTAAAAGAACGAAGACGAATATGGCAAAAAAGAACAAATGAAATTATTCCGAAAGTATTCAAGTTTTAATTTAAGCAGTTGCCAGTAGATGGCAGTAACATGTACCCAGCGGCCCCCACCCCCTCAAGTTCTTGGGCGCATTCATCCCCCCCCCAAAAAAATGCCTGAAAATGGCCAGTTGCTTCTTTTATTTATGTATTTAAAAAAATTCTCTCGTCTAAATTCCCCCCAAACTATTCGTTTTATTTAGTGTAAAAATCCCCCCCCCCAAGCTTTAAGTGGGCACATCGTACTCCCACCAAAGAATATGCTCCCACCTTCTCCCCTGATGGGGGCCCCTGCACGTACCACTGAAGCCAGTTGTAGTAAAGAAAAATGGCATTTACAGGCGGTGGGAATTATGAATAACCTTGTATATCTACAAACGAAGAGTTTAATGGGTTGGTACTAAATTACATTGTAAAGTTTTTAAATTTAAGTTTTTCAATAGTAAAACCTTAAATATGGCTTTCAATTTCTTTTGTTTTGATTATGAAAACTTATAAGCTCAATAACAAAGCATTAAACTTGAAATAGTTGGCTGTCAGTCATGATTAAAAAAAAAAAAATCCATAGTGGAGACCTTGAATGGAATTTTTTAGGGCTCATTAGTCCGTCACTTTTTGCTAGCGTTCTTGAAAAAGATAAACACTGATGAGGACAAAAAAAAAAATAGATGCCAAATCCAGCCCAGCACCAGGAAATATAGCAAGTAATCCATTTTGTGAGTAAAAGATTCGACAGTAGTACACTGAGCGATAGTAGAAGGATTAAAATAGATGACCTTTCAAGACTGGATATTTCTGTTGCAGAACAAATTGGCTACTCATTAATATTAGAATTTATCTTTTGTTCTGTGACAACGCAGAAATTGGCTTGAAAGGTTAAAAAAAAGTATCTAATTATGCTGATTGATGTTGAAATGATCTAGTGAGAGTCATGTACTTCTGGCAAATGTTAACTTCTTATTTATTTATTTTAGGACACAGTTATTATTTATTTATTATTGTTACCTTTGAGCAGAAGATAATAAATTAAAACATATAAATTCTATTAATACATTTTTCTTAAACGCACTCTATCATGCACCTCATATTTTTTTTTTTTAAGTTAGAAAAATCGGTCCATGGTACAGCTGTACTTTGGACCAGTGGATGTTGCTCCTTGGATGGCACTCATTTCGAATTCTGTTCTTCGAAACTTGTTAGTTGATTAAATTTGGATATTCAGGCAACTGAAACTCTGTTTTTCAAGTCACTTTGCATAAGCTAAATGAAGTCAAATACATTATAAACGTAATAGCAAATATTTCATTGAAATATGTATTTCAAACATTTTTTGTATAACTGCATCAAGAACATTAACTTATTTACATTTTGTGAGCGGGCAAGTTCACCAAGAAATATGTTTGTACTGACAGGACTTGTTGCACATACCTTGGATTGGTCTAATGTACATTACTGAGACAAGTCCAATGTACATCAAAAATATATGATTTTTCTTAAAATTTTTTATTTTATCTTAAAGAGAATTAGATTTTGGTACTCGTCTATCTTAGTTCTGTTTTTAAATGTAAGTTTCACGGGCTTCCATTTTCAAATCAAACTGATTGAAAAAAATTACTTAGCTTATAGAAATTCAAGATATTGTTCCTGCACATGCTTAGAAAAACTGAAATGGTCCCAAATATAGCAGATAGTATTTGTTGTTACAAGTGTCAACTATGTATTTATGCAGAAATTCTTCATTAAAGATGCAACTATTTACTCTTGTCCAAGGTACAACACTACGAATTTGTTATTTTGTTTTTGTTTATGGACGAACTTTTCGATGAAATTTAGTAAAAATATCAAATAATGAATCCAAATCAGTTTTGCTTACTTCAATATGCAGTCGATTAAAAATTTTCAAAATTCCGTTTCCTCTCCCCTCAAAATTTACTTATTGAAATTCTGTTGACGTGAAAAAAACAAAAACTTTTTATTACTGATTGCCTATATTTAAAATTAAAACTTTATTGAGATACGAAATGAGGAGGCCAAAATGCAAATCAATGACCAATTTAAAAATATTATCATTATATATAACTTACATGAAATTAAGTCCATGCATCTAAGTCCTTCAATTTGACCCAGATTTATATTAAAGTGTTTTTGTCATGGAGAATAAATACAATGAATTTGAAGAAAATTGAATATTGATTTTAATGTAAAAGAAGCTTAAAAAACAAATAAATAAATTAAATAATAATAAAATTTTCAACTAAATAAATAAATTTATAAAAATTCACCTTGCAATTAAACGCATTAATCAGAAAAGTTTTTATCATTATTTGCAATCTTTTACTACATTAATATCGTTATTCCACCAATTCTATAACTCTTTGAATTGTATATATTACATATCTTAGATATTGACATGATTATATATATATATATATATATGTTATCTTAGTTCTGTTTTTAAATGTACGTTTCACGGGCTTCCATTTTCAAATCAAACTGATTGAAAAAAATTACTTAGCTTATAGAAATTCAAGATATTGTTCCTGCACATGCTTAGAAAAACTGAAATGGTCCCAAATATAGCAGATAGTATTTGTTGTTACAAGTGTCAACTATGTATTTATGCAGAAATTCTTCATTAAAGATGCAACTATTTACTCTTGTCCAAGGTACAACACTACGAATTTGTTATTTTGTTTTTGTTTATGGACGAACTTTTCGATGAAATTTAGTAAAAATATCAAATAATGAATCCAAATCAGTTTTGCTTACTTCAATATGCAGTCGATTAAAAATTTTCAAAATTCCGTTTCCTCTCCCCTCAAAATTTACTTATTGAAATTCTGTTGACGTGAAAAAAACAAAAACTTTTTATTACTGATTGCCTATATTTAAAATTAAAACTTTATTGAGATACGAAATGAGGAGGCCAAAATGCAAATCAATGACCAATTTAAAAATATTATCATTATATATAACTTACATGAAATTAAGTCCATGCATCTAAGTCCTTCAATTTGACCCAGATTTATATTAAAGTGTTTTTGTCATGGAGAATAAATACAATGAATTTGAAGAAAATTGAATATTGATTTTAATGTAAAAGAAGCTTAAAAAACAAATAAATAAATTAAATAATAATAAAATTTTCAACTAAATAAATAAATTTATAAAAATTCACCTTGCAATTAAACGCATTAATCAGAAAAGTTTTTATCATTATTTGCAATCTTTTACTACATTAATATCGTTATTCCACCAATTCTATAACTCTTTGAATTGTATATATTACATATCTTAGATATTGACATGATTATATATATATATATATATATATATATATATATGATTTTTA
>NC_092207.1:76713593-76730495 GCF_043381705.1 Parasteatoda tepidariorum | reverse complement strand
AGACATACTGGTATATATATATATATATATTACAGTTACAGAAAAATCTATTAAGTTGATCACCTGTGTAAAAGGCCGCGACCTAACTTAGGTGCCCAGTTTCAGGATCAGATCACCCGAGTAAATTGATTACCTATCATTTCTCCTTTATAAGTTGATCTTTTGTCTAATTCAAGCATTAAATTGTTGACCCATAAATGGCCAACTTACGCAGGCTTCCCTGCTTTAGCAATAGTTTTCTTTTCAAATGCCAAGATTTTGTATGCTTTTGCCTTTAGTGACTTCAAAGTTCAAAAATTAAATCGCCCAACATACCCGGCCAGGTATATAAATATTCAAAACCATAAAATACTAAAATCGCCAATATGCCAGATGGGGCGACTAAACAAAAACTAAGAGGGAGGGAAAAAAAAGATTATTTTAAAATATTTAATTTGACCTAAATATTATTGAATTCAATTATATAAAAGGGAATTTATTAAATTGAATTAACTTATTCTTTGTTATTCCCTTAGTCATGCTTATTTTTATTTAAAAAGAATTACCTCATTTGCTGGTCAAAACAAAATTAATGTTTTTAACATCGTTGTTGTATGGAACATGTTGAAGAGCATGCACTTAATGACAGTACATAATAATTTTAATATCAATTCTTTGCTAATAATAACGTAATGCATTAACTGTATCAGTGATTATTCGTGCTTAATACTTTCTTGTTGATGCAGAGTGTAAAAGTGTTAATGTAGATATATTGCTGTTATTAGTATTTTTGTAACAAATTAATAATAAAACTGAAGTAAAAGATGTTCGAGATGACGATTTAAGGAGAGTTTTTTTAAAGATTTAATGGAGTCATGATAGATTCCTGATGAAACGAAATAGTTTATCCAGGTTGCGAATCATCCGAGAGATACTAAAACACATAAAAAAATTCAAATGAATCTATGATTTTGTGATTAACCTGGAACTCATGAAGTTCTCATATAAAATTAATCTTCTTCTTTTCTATTAGCACTACAGCCCATGGTGAGCCTTAGCCTCCAGACAGCTCAGTCCCTGACCTTGTTCTTCCAAAAAATTTTTGAGTTCATTCGCTTTCTTCTGAACTGATTATTGTGAAACAGTTTTACATTTTGTATTTATTATTAAAATTTGCAAAAACTGGGATATTCGTTTCAGTGGGGCTAGACACTTTTCTGATAATCGAGAATCAGCTACGTAGTTGTTTAATTACAATTCAATTGACAATTGTATCAAGCAAACATTTTTATACTTCACCAATCGAATGGATATCAAGTTTTATATGAATTGTTAGCTTGTTTCTGAGTAATGTAAAGTAAAAATGATTTTAATTTCAAATTATTCTACCAAGTATAAAGTGTGATAGTTTTAACTTTGATACCATTCAAAATATAAAAACAAAATCATTTACAAAATGCGGAACTGTTGTATTGAATATCGTGTTTACTAATAAAACTCAAAAATTGCTCCGGTTTTCTAAATATTGCTGTCGCTTTTTTAATTTTTATTCGTCTTACGTAAGGAGACTAGTGTCCTCAAAAAACTGTTCGCACATTTTTCTAAAAAAACATTCGAGAGCTCACTTGTTCAGCTTTTCGAAAAAGTTATTTCCGTTATCGAATCCTTGCGAGGAATCTCTGTTCTAGGAATATTGATTTGGAAAGATCAAGTAGTTAGTTTTCAAAAATAAATTTTATTACCAGGCTTCTTGAGGACGTTGGTCAGCTTAGTCTAACGAACAAAGTAGAACGATATTTGCGATTTAGGATATTGGAAAGAGTTGAAATTTATCTACCACTTGAGTTTTGGTAGAATTCCACTAGAGCGCTTTTACGTAAAAATGAAACATTTAATTTAGTGTATGCACAGTGCTAAAAAGAAAGAAAAAAGAAGAAAGAATGAAAAGAGAAAACGGACCATCTAAAATAATTATTGATTTAATGTTTGGATTTTCATCTTCTAGAACACAATCTTAATCGTTTTAGGGGGTGACCTCAAATATGCTGATTAAATAATGCAAACGATATTTTAGGTTACGAAATCAGACTCAAAAACGTACTTTCTCTGAATAAATATACATTTTTTTCTCCAACGGAATCGGTTTTCTGACCCCCAAAATATAAGGGGTAGACGCAATCATGGAAATATGGTCACTATAGTTTGGTCACGAGAAAGATTCAATGTTTGAACCCCTTATTGTTAATTCTCTTTTTTTTTGGTTATATCACTATATCTCGAGAACTTTTTGAGCTAATTAAGAAAATTTTACACAAAATTGTAAATTTCGTTTATTTGAAGATAATTTCATGCAAAAAAGTAAATTTTAGCAATATTTATTATTTTTATTATTTTATTTAATAATAGTCGAGAAAAATTTGAAAAATAAATGTATAAATTTGAATTGTAAAATGAACGCATAATTTTTTTACATCATTTCGAAATTTGTAATTTTACATGGCGAAACACAAATTTTGAGCGTAATCGGTTGAATAGTTCCTGAGAAATCAAATTTTTAAAAAAGTAGTATATTTAAAATTATTAAGCAAATATCTTAATTTCTGCAATCTAAGTGCTTGAAAAGAAATAATTTAATTACAAATCAGTTAAAAGGAACATGTTTTCAAGGTGGAAACTTAAGCGCCTAACAGATTTACCCTTTTGTACCAAATAGTGTCCTTTTAAATGAATGACTCCTTTTATCAAAAATGAAAAAAAGTAATTCATTATTAGAATTTATTTTTGAGAAACTAATTGTTTGACTACCATAACATGTGAATAATTTGAATATTCATATTTAGATCTGACGAAGCACTTTGTCTTTTTAATCTAAGAGAAAAGTAAAGTAAACGAATGAAAGCGAATGGTGAAAAGAATCAATCTTAAGGTAAAAGAATGAAATATTTACTTGGTATAAACAAATTTGTATTGCCAAATTTTCATATATAGGTATTTTTTGTATATAGTCTACCTTTTTGTGGTAGAGTATTTATCAAATAAATCTTATTTGCTGATATAAAAAAAAAAATTAAGATACACATTCTACTACAGTTAGAAAAATTCTTGCACTTTAATCAGAAAGTTAGCTTCTTATAGTTCTTCTCTTATGATTCTTCTGTAAGGTTTCTTTTAAAAAGTGTGTTGCACAATGTGCATAACTCCCAACTCACAAAGTTTTCTCAGACGAATTTGATTTCGAAATTTAAAGTCGATGGAAAATGGGAAAAGCGGTGTAAAAAGATTGATGAAACAAAATATTCGAAACTATTCCAATCTACTAAAGATATTTGAAAAAGTTACAGCTAATAGATACAGAAGTTAAAACTAATTCACCTTCCTGCTTGTTCTTGATTTAAGAAATTTGATTTAAATTTATTTTGATCACCACCGCTTGAAAATAATTAAAACAGACATACTGGACGCTTTATAATAATCTTATGGATACAAAGCAATTTCCACTCTCAATTATCAATGTAATATTAATTTTATTTCTACCATGAAAAAAAAATCCACATGAAGTATCAATATTGGCCGCTATTAATGTATCATTTTGTACCAGATGATAAAAAATATTATTATTTTTTACAAAAATTCCTTTCTTACATGTTTGAATGCTAACGTAAGAGAAAGCTAAAATTAAAATGTTAAAATTACTATGCTTAAAGCGATCAAAAGTACATTTCTTTTACTTCGTAAATTTTTTTTTAAAGTATAATTTATCAATATTTTTAGTCACTGAAGAAAGCAATAATTCTTATAAATGTATGGTGTCGAACAAAACTGCTTTTTCATCGAAATGATTGCTTCAGTTTGGCTGACATATTGGCTGCTTTTCAAAATGGGATGATGCCAATAATTTCTTGCAACGGAACTCCCACACATACTTAACAGACAGTATCTATTTTTCGAAGTAAAATAACCTTTATAATCAGATCAACCAGGTTATAATCGGCTGGATATATAAAACAATGGAGTGAGAAACAATGACAAGTCTCATTTTTAAAATTTTTTTATAACCTAGTAAAATAAAAGGAGTCGCAAAATTTCTTCGGTTCCAAAGAACACTCAACGCCATTGCGACTATCAAAAAATAATTTTCTTTAAAAGTATTTATAAATTTAAAACAAATTATATAATTTTATTCGTGATCGAATTGCTTTTTTTAATAAAATATTAAATGTATTTTAATGCCGTTTATAACACTGAAATTATTGTTAAAAATTTAATGTATTTTAATATTCTTTATAATATTTTACTTGGAACTGAGTGAATTTGATCTCGATTGGAAATTTTAATTATCACACTGGTTTAATGTTATACACTTAATTTATTATGAAATGGTATAGTTACAAAAAAAAAGCAATATTTATAATCTATTAAAGCAGAAAAACCTGATAAAATAATAAAAAGATTCAAATAATCACTTTGAAATTTCACTAATAAGCATAATCGAACAGTTAGAAATATCGCAAAATTAAATTACAACTACAAATTTATGTATTTAGAAGAATATCAAGCAATTGAAATTTTATAAAAAGAAAAAACTTTTATTAATTTCCTTTTTATCATCCCGGTAGTAGAATACTAAGTGGATCTGCAGCTCTGTCCTAGTACTTAAAAATTTATCTTCGATCTCAGACAGAGAATATTATTTTGAAAATTCAGTTTCAGTTTCAACTTATGTTCAGATTCATTTTTCGAATTTATCTTGTTTAAATTTAAGTTGAGTTTTTAGCAGAGATAAAAAAAAAATGAACAAAGTACCTTTATAATGAAAGGTAATGAATAATTACCTTTAGTTTTAGGCGGCGTTCTCTGGATTCAACTATGTAATTCCCATATTTGTTTGCGCGTTAAAAATAATAATTATAATCTGCAGATGACGTAATCATCTGCAAAACTCACTGAAGTGTTTTAGGGTTCTCGTTTCCGGTCTTAAAACAAATCATAGCCTACCCCATTAATAGGCAGACACAAAAAGTCGTATAATATGAAAAACACTTACATGAAAAAAGTAGTAGAACGTATTTGTTTATTCCAGATAGATAGTTCTTTCTGTAACCTACCAGTTCAGTTTTGAGAATTTATCGCACCCTAATATCAGATATATACCTAAATATTTACATCGTTAATCTATTATAGTAAATATAATTATCTTGTCTCTGAAAACCAAATACAAATAGTGAACTACTTGTGCTACCACTTTTTTCTTCATTGTAAAAGGAATGATAAAAAACCGTCTTTTTTAAAGAACACTAGGCACAAATGGGTTAAACAAGAATGCCACAGGCGATTAAAAATATAAAAGGTGGTAGAAGATTATATTCATTTTCATTTATTTATTATCTTCTTAATTAGTCAATCATGACTACCACTAGGACTTGCACTTAAAATAATTCATATTTAAAGCAAAATTTTTCTTTGCACTCATTTTCAATCGTAAACTAAAAAGAAATATGAAAATAAAAATTCCTTATTTTAATTTTTTTTAATTAAAGTTTTGAATTTTATCAGTCACCACTTTTTGCATTTTAGTTGCCCGTGGCAACCCTGGTTAACATAACTGTAGCTGTCTGGTTTATTGAAGTTCGCGTCATGTGCTTTGCTAGTCAAATAAGAATGCACGAAATGTTCAATGTTATCTTCTACAGGATTTTAATAGAATGATTGAAGTTGCATCACTTTTATAAAGAAAAATAGGGCAATTAAGCAAATAATACATATTTTTTGTATGAAATTACACAACTTTTACAATAAATGACATATTTAACAAGTTAGTTGGCTTCACTTTTTAAACAATTATAAATTATTAAACCACGTCTCTTTATTTTATTTTTTTGGTATGCTATATTTAATTTCACATATTGTTTTGTTATTGTTACAACATGTTTGCAAAACACTAGCCTTGACCATTGATAACGTAGCTCGAATTGATAATAAAAATTATTTGGCAAATTTTTATAATTATTTTTTTATATAATATTTCTAATTTATTGCAGTAAAGTAATTTATTGGAATAGAAGTTCATCCTTTAAAAATAATCAATTTTCTTTAATGTAATATACATAAAAATAACCGTGGAATGACATTACATCTAATATTACATTTGATAATACATAAAATACGAAAAATTTCTTATAAATAAAATTTGCATGAAAAAAAAGTAATAAAAATAGAAATTGAAAATTTTAATGCAAAAGAAACTCTAATGAATAAATTGATTGAATTTTGATAATTATTTTGATAAGCGTCTTCACAACTGCATAGATGATTTATAATAAATATTGTTTAAAAAACCTGTTTTAGAGCTTACAATTAAATTCATCTACTTTCATAAATTATTTTTATATCTTTAATTATTTATTTAACGAACAAAAAAAATTATATTGTCCCCATAGGTCAGTTCAAGATTCCTTTTAAATTTTTGAACAAGTCTGTATTCACCTACTTGCTTTCCAAAACAGAGCATTCACTAATTGCGCAGCAATCAAAGAAATAAAAATAAAATAAAGTAAAATAAAATAAAATAAACATATTTTTTTTACAGAAGAGCTACTCTTATGCTTCCCAATACTTTATTAGGAAATGAAAACAACTTTAATCAAGATTCCAGCATTTTAATGTTTGAATAGTATCAGCGACGAAAATTTTTTAGCTAAATTTTAAATTATAAAATTAGTAAAATGTGCTTTTGACCTGAATATGGAATAATAATACAGTTCTGCATTAAAGTACAGTGTGTGTATTTGAATTAAAATTTTAATTCGATGATTGATAAATAAATGAAAAATGCCGTTTTCCACCAAATCATAGTACATTACAAAACTTGCAAAATTTTATTTGAAAATTTAGTGAACAATAGTAAACATGTAAAGCTATGAAAAATACTATTGACATTTTCATCAATGTAAGAGTTCTTTCAAAGTGAATGGAAAAACAGATTTGATAAAAAAATAATTAATAGGTTGCTGAAACAGTTATTGAATGTGAAAGGTATTGAAGACCAATCACAAATCCATCAAGCTGTGATTAGAAAACATTAGTTAAAAGATATTACAAATTAAAATACTAGAGAGAATAAACTTCATTTGCCACTTGATACATTTTTATATTTGTTTAAGTCGAAACTGATCACTTATTATATCATACTATCATGGGTTATATATTTATTCAAATTGAGACTGGTCATGATTATTAAGGATTATGTGTGTTAATTTTTTTATTTAACACAAAGCAACTGCCAAGTATATAAATAAAGCTATGTAAAATAAATGGTTGTATTTAAGTATTGAAAGAAAAACATTCATAAATCAGAGTTTTTTTCGGGCCTTGTAAAATTAAAGAAGTAATCATTTTATGATGAAACTACTAACATTTTTTCCATTTTTGGCAACGCTGCAATATTTAAAGCTTAGACGACGCATAATAGGCATCACATCAACATAGATTTCCGTAGAATAGTGGTCAGTGGTCAAAAATATGTCCAAGTATCTAACGACTCTTGGACATATGAGTTAATTTTTTATGGTAGTGGAACATTAACGTAAACCAAATATATTATGATTTTATAAACACGTTCACTTAAAACTTCACCTTAAAAATACAGTTTTATAGCTTTTCTCGTTTAAACTTTCATAAGTCATTTTTATTTGAATATTTTTTGAAATCTTATGCCTTCGAAACATTTTATAAAAATAATTATAGATAAAATGATATAAACTATCGAATCAAATAATAATGTATAACTTCATACAGTCTTAATAATCAAAAAGATTTAATAAACAAATAATATCCACGGAGCCTGTTAAAATAAATACATTGACATTTTTTTAAAGACGTAATAATTTACAAATTTAAGTTATATGTAAGCTATAAGCTCGTTAGAAGTTCAATAAATTTACTCACTTTCGATATTTGACGGAGCTGGATCAATCCTATTTGCCTTGTCGCGAGTCTTGAAGAGTTGTGGTGCCGCGGAAAACCTTCTTTAGGATCTTCCACGAAGGGCCGGCTGGCATCCAATGTCAGGCGCTATATTGGGATCACGGTACTCCAAAAATATCTCAAACAGCAACGCTCGCTGCCACGAGCTACTAAACTACCTTGCAAAAGTTCACCGTCTTAGAACAGACTCCCTCGCTTCTATTTTACGTCATTTGCTGATGTCGGAAGATTTCTTCTTCTTCAAAAAAAGAAGAAATCGAGAAACGAATCCTTTCAGAAATTAATATTTAATCTCTGTGTCCCCATTACAGTATTACGTGAATACTACCATGGATTGATGTCTTCCGGGTCTGTAGGGTAACCAACAGTTTGGCAGTTGGCACTGGAATTGTGGGCGATTGTTTACGCAAAGTAATTACGCCGGATGAAATTGTTTATAAAAAGCAATGAGAGAACATGACTTGACAATAATGTCTGTGGCGAATTAGTTGTAAATTTATCGAAGTTTTATTAAGAAAGGGTATTTATATTTTGTTTTAGACTAACTGAATACCCCTTCTCCTTACTGGTTAAATTAAACAAATAGCAAGTTATCAATGAATCGGCATTAATTAACACTCTGTAATCACGTATAAACTGCAAGGCATATGTCATATCACGAAAAAGAAACTGAACCAATTTAATTCTTTTTTTTGGTTGCACTCACTTTTATTCGGTAACTTTACATCATTAGATTAACAAAATCGTGTTTACAAAAATTCAATTTATCCAAAAAAAAAAAAAAGAAAGAATGATCACTATATTACTCAGCACCGAAAAATTTTTAGGTATAAAAATTTTTAAATTTCTTTAAAAAATTTAATTTTATGTAACTGAATTCAAAATTTGCACGAAATCAATTAAATAGTTCATGTGAAATCGAATTTCAAATTTCTGACATTTTTAAAATTCAATTTTGGCGTACGTTTCGAAATCAATTGACAAGGTCCAAGTTTGTTTTCGCCGAGCACGAAGCAGGATGACACAGGATGAAACATTCCGCAGAAATAGAAATTAACTTTTATAAAAAGATATATGTTTTTAGTTTCATAATAAAGATGGTTGCCTTTTCATAAAAATATTTACAATTGAATTAACTAATTTAATAAAACTCGCTTCAACTGCAATAAGTCTTGTTCGAAATCATATTCTTCCTGTGCTGTTTGTTTGTTTAATTAACAAACTAATTTTATTTTAAGAAATATTGTATAGACGAATCCTAATTTAATGATTCTTACTTTATATTGCATTGTAAAAATAAATTTACTGACTCTTATGTGTATCACATCTTACTGAAATTATAAATTTTTGTGTTATTAAATAACACGTTTACACTTAGTAGTCTGAAAGAACATTTTTTGTGTTGTGAAACACGTACATCCAAGAGTTACGTATAGTGTCGACTGGTTTAACCTAGTTGGTAGGACATATAGCCCATGTCCAAGAGATCATGAGTTTGATCCCCACCGGTTGAAGACGGTGAAGTAAATGGGGACTGGTGCACGTCAAATCTGTCGAGTCATGAAGTCCTCCGAATTACCATAACATCTCAAAACCTCTGGGGGTAACGAATTGGAGATTAATCGTTCGCTGATTCAGGTCAAAATTACGATCTGGGGATGAATGAATGGATGAATTAATGGGTTCACCTTTTAAAAATGGGCTGTGACGTGTGAGTGGCTGATGATGTACTCTTGGTCACAGATGGCGCCATTAAAAAACAAGAAAGGCATCTTCTGCCTTAAATTCGCTTGGTTTCACTAATATGGCTTGTAGGCATTTGGTAAGGGGATTAGAAACAATATGGTGTTTTACTACTCTATTTTAGTGAATGGTAACTTTTTAGTACCATATTTAGCGTTGAGATACATGCATGGTATTTTATTACTCTATTTTAGCAAATGGTAACTTTTTAGTACCATTTGTAGTGTTGAGACAAACAAAACTTTTTCACCAAGTACATGCATTTACGGTACACATTTTCAAAGTACATACATTTTCAAACGGTGAACTTTTGTTTTTGTAAATGTTTAGCAACATGGAGAGAGCATTAAATTCACGCGATTTCATACTCGATTGTAAACAATCTACTAGAGATATCCAAAAAATGCCAAAATTGGTATTTTCGGACACGAAATTAACCCTCCAATGATATGAATTTTTCGAAACTTGGCTTAAGAATTCTTCCTTATTGGTGCTTAAATTGGACTTCTCTCTTTGAAATGTGTATAAACGTTTAATTTAGTGTTAAGTTGTGATAATGTGTTCTTTAATGCACAGTCCTATGAATTAAAGAACAAAGAACGAACTTTGAATATCGATATTAAAGAGAAAAATCGATATTAAGAAAAAAGTTGATTATTCAACTCAATTCAAGGTGGTGTTGTACCATAGTTTCTACGGTGAAGAATTATTCAAAGATTATTTCGTTTTTAAAATATAACGAACCACAATTTTTCTCATAAAGGTATTTTTCAATAAACTTTAATATTGAAATTCAAAGTTTAGTAAGTTGTGTCTGTATTTCAATAAAGAAGTCTGCACATCATATTAAACGAAAAAAATTGAATGAACTAAAATTTAACAAAGATAAACTCTTTAGAAGAAAAGGCATCTTTAAAATAAAGATGTAATGCAGTAACAGAATCAAAATATCTTACAGGAAATGCTAACCGCAAACAGTTTTTATAATCTGAGTAAAAAAGTACGTTATAAAATGATATAGTTATTACAAAATCACTTTATCGATTTAATAATTTTTTTCTAACTTTGTTATTAAGTAGAAGCTATAAAAATTTAAGGAAGCGTCTTTGAACTCACATCTTTAAAAGGCTTTCTTATTTTATTTTTAGTCTTAATTCAAAGATTTTAAATTAAAATTCATCTCATAATTTGTAAAACACATTAATAAATAGTGTTAAATTGAGGTACAAACGAATGGTTGAACTTATTTCAAAAATCCGAAAAAATTTCTTGTAATATTTATTAGTATCTTTTCAAAATAGGATCTTAAAAACATAGCAACCATTTTAATCTTAAAAATTTAGAAAAAAAGAATATCTGATTTTAATTATTTATGTTGAATTAAAAACCTTCATGATTAGCCTTCTGGGAAAACTTAATTGGTTATAATGTAATTCATAGGTACGTTTGAAAATTCATCGTTGTGTCTTTCCAATTTAAAATTTGAAGAACATCTTAATCCTTCAAGTTAGGGTTGAGCATAGGGTTGACTAGCCTAACTTGCAAATAAATAAATAAATTTAAATAAATAAATATAAATAAATTTAAATAAATAAATTTTAACTGAATATAAATGAATAAATATAAATAAACAAATGTAAATAAATTTAAATACAAATAAATATATTTAAACAAATGAATGTAAATAAATTTAAATAAATTAATATAAATAAATTTAATTAAATGAATTCAAATAAATAAATTTAAATAAGTAAATTTAAATAAATGAATTTAAATAAATAAATTTAAATAAATAAATTTAAATAAATAAATTTAAATAAATGAATTTAAATAAATAAATTTAAAAATAAATTTAAATAAATAAATTAATTAATTAAATAAACAAATTAAATAAATAAATTAATTAAATAAACAAATTAAATAAATAAATTAATTAAATAATTTAATAAATATAATAAATTAAATAAATAAATTTATATAAGTAAATTAAATAAACAAGTTAAATAAATAAATTAATTAAATAATTAAATAAATTAAGTAAATCTCGGTTCAGAAGTCCCAGATGATTAGTTATGAGGCAGACTTTTGAAAAGTTCACTGGTAACCAAAAAAAGGGAAGACCTAACACCAAATGGATTGATTCTGAGGAAAAATATCTTGAAAAACCATGGGAGTTGGATAGAGAAACCTAGCGTCTGATTGCGTCAAATAGAAACTTGTTGCACTAGTTGGGTCTGCTCTTGCCTGTACTAGGTTGTCATGCTGATGGAAGAAGACATCAAAATAAAATAAACAAAATGAATCTATGATAATCAGACGATGGTGTGTTTAAACTGTTGTAAAATGAAAATAAAAAGAAATGTAAGAAAATATTTAAAAAAATTACAGCTCTCCGGCCATTAATTGCAAATCGTAATTTTACTAATATTAGGGACAACCATCCTCTGCAAGAGTGATAATTAAGAAATCCTCATACAAATATACTTCAATCAAAGAAAAAATGGGTAGTGGTGCTCTAAAATGTAATTAAATATTGACATTCATTCGATTTTTTTAAAAAAAAATTGTGACTTGTAGAAATCTGCATTCATAATTTTCATCAATTCATTTTTTGAAGGGTTTGAAATGACTTGCAGTAAAGTTATTTCACTTGTTCGCAGCAATATTGTGATTGCGGAAGAAAGTGAAGAGGAGCAAAAACCTCATCCCGGTGTTCAGAAGAGATGTTACTATTTTCATCCAAGAGTGGTAGGAGGCAAACATAAGAAATAGGTCGGGGATTTCCTGGCCTTGAGCCATAGCCAACAGGCAGAAGGATAACTCTTGAGGGACTGTACAAGGATGATGGTCATTCTCGTCAGCATCCCTTTTCCAATGTCAGTTGATCTCCCAAGAGGATCATCCATCACTCAACCATAAACTCATCCATCACTTCTCTTCGCCGGAGCAGTTGTTCAAAAAATTAATGCCAATTTTGGCGCAGTTTTTTTTTTTTTTATGAAAAAAATTTGGGTTCGTCAAAAAAAAAAACAGAATATTAAGTATAGATTTTTCAGATTATTATGCGAGTTTTTAATAAATGATAATGCTTATGTTATTTAAAGTTTTAAATGGATATTAAAAAAAAGAACGTTTCATCATGTTAGGTTAAGGCAGTGTTTCCCAAACTTATGATTTTTGAGTACCCTTTTTAAAGTTTTCGTAACGCTATGTACCACTAATAAAAAAAATTAATGCATTTTTTTAAAAAATGTATTTCTTTTTCTTTTTTGGTTCTAAGTTTTGTTAATAAGTTTATTTGCATCAGTGAGAAGGATGATATTGTTTTTGCTGTGATAAAAAAAATTGCACAAAAGTTGACTGTTCACAACTGGCTGTTCACACCACTAATTATTGACTATTAACTCTGAAAAAACAATAGCTAATAGTAAGATACGAAATCGTAGATTTTCATAACTGGCTTTGTTTCTAAATAAAACTCTTTTAAATTTTTGTTGTTGCAAGATATTTCGCATAAGAACGCGTACCTCCGCTAAACTGTTCCCGTACCCCTGGGAGTACGCGTACTACACTTTGGGAAACACTGGGTTAAGGTAATCCTTGCTTGGGGCTATCTTGATTCAGTCCTTTTATTCAACAGTGGGTTTCATACATTGGGCCAATGCACCCACAAATATGCATTCTTATAACAAAATGGCTGAAATGAAAATGAGCTGATTGAAAAATTGACCATAATTAAGTGATAAATAAACGTTTTTCAAAACATTTAAATTTCAAAATATGCTCAATCGGAGATGGAGGATATTTTTCTAAGAAAATTACATTTTAAACTAAATGTCATAATACAGTCATACAATAAATAAAATCATTTAAGAAATAAAAATAAAATGGTATTCAATATAATTGCTTATTCATAGACCAAGTTTTTACCTATCTATGGAGCCGCTTGTGCTAATGCTAGCTTGAATCAAAGTAACAGTAAAAATAGTTTTTAAACTAAACAAACAGAGGAAAAACTTATTAAGTAAAATTCAAATCAACCAATAGGTATTATAATATTGCCAGATTGATTTAATCTCTTCTTATACGATGTATATAACATAAGCCCGTCAAAACTTAAAATTGGATAGTATAAAGGTTGTTAACTGTAAAACTTAAACGTGAACTCACTTTTAGTTTGAAATGTTTTATGTATCTAAGAGATTTGTACGTTTGGCAGATCATCTCTGTATAAATTGTATTATAGTATATTATACCCTGTATATCCTGTTTATTATGCATCGATATAACGAAATTTGTCTCTATATTATATCTGTATAATCTAAACAATGTCGATATACGTGTATATTTCCCAATCGTAAGTTGTCCTAATTTGTACGTTTGATACTTAATACAAAGCTCTCCGTAAACAAAATGTAAATTTAAAATATCAACAAATGATTCATCAAACAAAAATGTATTATTGTTAATCGTAGAATTATTCAACAATGGTAGTATATCAGAGCAAAACCTCCTAGTGAATTGGCTCGAACTGTCCTTAAAAAATTTTGATAAAAACTTTTTTTTATTAGCTTTCAATTTAATATTAAAAATACAAAAACTGTGATTTTTTTATTAGATATGTTTATTTCAAAAAGATAAGCGTAGTGGTGGACACATATTTATACAAATACATTTTAATTTTAAACTTCTGCTACCACTTTTGAAATTTTTTAAGGACACCACGAGCCCTGATTGATGGTGACTTTGTCAGCAGGAACAATTGCCTGCACAACATCTGAACAACTAGGTAACCTCAATGTACTGTAAATGAAATGTTCTGTTTGCGTAGAGTCGGTTAATGCGCGGCTCATACCACTGGTTGGAAAGCTGAGGGTAGTGAATTCGATACTGACGGCCTACAAAATAACCGACGTGTATACACAACAAGGAGCAACGTTAAATCTGTCGTGACTGAGAGTTTTCCTGTTGGTTGTGGAGTGGAAGTTTGAAAAAAGTGTACCAGCTCAGGTGCTGCTCTAGTCATCTGAACAGGGTCAAAATTATGTGGTATTCCTACAATCGCAGTAAAAAGATAGGGCCTTAAAAATGGAGCTAGGTGCTTGACCATAGTTGGGCGGGTGATGTGTATGGAAGATCATGGTATATGACGTCTGAAACAGTGTGTCGTTTTTGTCTATTGCAAAATAGCTAGCTAGTATATATCTAGTTTGATGTTAGTTCCTTACTGTTACGTTACGTTACGTTACTGTTACGTTAAATAAAGACCATCGCTGGATTTTAATCTGTGTCCTAATGATGGATAGCGCAACTTTAAGTATTTATCTTAAATAAATAGACTGCAGTGACAAGGTGGAGTTGGGTGACCTTCTGAATAATGGTCTTCAGTCTAGATCATTTAGAATGTGGCAGTAACATTTCATCTACTTTCATCAAAAACAGTTCATGGACACTCTCCGAGGTCATCTTCAATTCGTCAAACTCTTCAAGAGGTATTTTAATGGAGCGTCAAGTCTTGGGCACAATGAATGCCATTGTTTGCCGAGATTTGGCTCTTGGAGCGTCACGATCTACTTCCCAAAGCATTTGAAAACAAAGGGTGAATTTAGATCATTGGCGGGAATATCTTAATCCAAGATCATGATATCACACCTGATGTAGGTGAAGTTGTACCATAATATCGTAAAAACGCAAATTTTATTTCTTTCTTTTTTGTAATGAATATAAATAAATAAAGTGGAGTGAGTGATTTCCGCTTTTAGACAATTCGCTTTTGTGGTGAATTTTCAGCTTGTATTATTAATTTCTTTATCATCGTTTAGTTCTAACGCGTCCTTCTTCGGAAAGTTCCTTCGCTCTGCAACTATAATAAAGTAGAAACCTCAATCGAAAACTCAATCTTTTAAATAGTTTCAAGTTGAATGATATTATCGTGTAAATTAATCCTTGTAAAATTGGATAACATGCTTCAATTTTACACTTTATAACAGTTGTAGCATGTATAAACGATATAATTGTTCAAAGTACCGTGAGCATTCTTCAGCTGAAATAATATTTTTGATAGTTTTTAAGTAAAAACTACTTATAATTTGCCAATTTTTTTTTTGTTTTTGTTTCTTGAATATTTTCTTCTGCTTTAGCCAAAATATTCATTTTTTTTCTTTAATTGAATTCAGAAGCTTAAAAAAGAGGCAGGGTTATACTTTTTGGTTTACATTGTGAAAATATTTTCTATCTTTAGCTATAGCTTTTGATTAAGAATAATAGTAATCGCATTATTCTAGATTCTAGTGCAGTTATTATTTTATTATTATCATTTCGTTATTAATCATTTTTATGCATTAATTTATTTTTATTATTTATTATTATTAATTCATTATTATTTATTTTCATGCATTAATTTATTTTTATTATTTATTGTTATATATTTTGGGAAATCATAAAATTTTGCTTCCCTTAGATAAATTTCAATAATCAAATAATCGTACTACCAATAATAATCGTCAAATAATCGTAATCGTTTTATACTGCGGAAATGAATTTTTTTTTAAGAAGACTTAATTTAAGTAGAGTAAGACGACCTGATGATAGCAGGCACGGCATCAAAAAAATCTTAGAAGAAGTTTTTCACCAACATATTTAATACAGCTCGTGTGCACTCTGCCAGTTTACACGATTCGAAAGGTAATCCAAGTTTGCAAAAATAATGTAATAAATGAATAGTTGGGATGGGGAATCGGAAAAGTAAGCAAGTAAAAACATGATATATGAACCAGGATTAATGACAAGTTTTTTAGTAAATTTTAGTTTCCAAGTTCTAATTTTTTTTTACATACATTTGAAAAGTTGCGGAAGAAACAAATAAACTGGGAAATAATTAAGAAGATTTTATTTGCATTTGCTTTATTTCAAAAAGGCGAAAAATCATCAGTATATCAAAAGCTGAACTTCCGAAAAAGAAAAAAAAAGGATAATACATTATTGAACAAGTTGCGAACTTTATTTCCTTGAATTGTAAAAAATCTACTGAGACGAACTTGAAAATGAAAAGGGCTACATTACTAGCTGCACAGTCGATAATAGCATATATATATATATATATACCGACCTGGTGGCCGAGTGGTTAGCGTGCCTGACTGCGGAACCGCTGGTCGCGGGTTCGAATCCTGCTCAGGGCATGGATGTTTCTTTCTCTCT
>NC_092207.1:76600793-76712921 GCF_043381705.1 Parasteatoda tepidariorum | reverse complement strand
GAGAATGCTTTAAAAGGCCGCTGTTGAATTGATATTTTTCTACTGGGAGCTACCTAAACGTCTAAAAAACGTTTAAGTGTTTGTATTGAATGCATTGAATTTTTTTATATTTCGCGTTTATTTATGCATTGAATTTTCACGCTTTAAAATGCGGAATATTAGTGAAGCAATATTTGATAATTTATTTTTCTAATATATTTCTTATTTAGCTAATGTTTTGATTTTTTCACCATGTACAATCTAAATAGCTAATATACTTTTTTAAAAGCCAATAAGAACATTGGTAGAATTCTTCTACATAAGTACAATACTATGTCTTTGATGAAAATATATTATGTCTTTGTGCTAGAACATTGTGTTCATTGGCGAGCGAGCGCAGAATTCTCGGGGGTTGGCGAGCGTTTGCGAGCAGGGGGCGGAGCCTCCTAGTTATATTTTAATGCACTTCCGTATTTCTGATGTGAAATTTTAATTTTCGACTGGTATAAATATCAAATAATGTTCATTTATGTATGAAATGTTCATTTATGTATAAAATTCTGAACCATAAAAAAGAAAACCAAAATATCCCTAAAAAGTAAAAAAGAAAAAAACTTTAACTGCATTCACTCCAACCACAAAAGAAGAAATAACTTTCGGAAAAAAGCTAGGCACTTTGCCCGTGTTTCGCAGTATTTATTATCACTTTTAAGAGATAATTAATAGCTATAATTAGAAAATTTTCAGACAAAAGATAATCTGTTCGATTTCAAATAATCCAGACTATCAACTCATAGTTATTTTGATTTTCACAGGCTGCTGCCAACTTCTAAACAGTAAATCGGTAATCTACTTGGTGAAAAATGGCTGCCACTTAAAAATCCCTTACTCCATTTGACGAGAAAGGATCTCACATCTAGTATGTGGAGCATTTACTAAGATAACGAGCCAACGAACAGACCAAGCAAATTACCAGGAAGGAACAATGTATGAAAAACGAATAAAAGTGAAATATTTGAGGAATAAAAAAAACGGAGAGAAGTCAATCACCTTCATAGCTTGCAGGAGTTTTCGTGTATTTTGTCTGCTTCTTTGTATACCTGCCAAATTCAATTTCTGGAGGGCTCCGATATATTTTGAGAAACCGGCGTGCTTTGTTTCTAACTCTTCTAACTTTACAAGAGTTTTTAAGACTTTTGAAATCCCACGGCACAATGCAGGGTGGTATTGTCTAAAACTTCTGTGTTGATTTCTACAGCTGAAAAACATGATTGAAATGCATTACTGATTCTACTATTTAGGATTGCGGATACTGAAAATAAGATTTATTTTTTTTCTTTTTTTTCCGGAAGGGGCGAGGAGATTGGTGAAAAAAGCACCCTAGATAGCAATATTTTACCATTATTATTTTTTTTGTTGATATTTACAGATCCTTATATTTTTAATATTTCACACATGAGCCGCGATGGCTCAGAACGTTCGCCTTCCAATTAGGTGAACCGGGGTTCGACCACGGCGATGACTGGTTGATACTCCGCATCCAGTTTGCAACGGTGCTGACGTGAAATATCCTCAGTGGTAGACGGATCACGGGTTAGAGTCCCGTGGAGAGGTTCTAACCGTGGGAGGTTCTCGTGGTCTTCCTATCCATGTAACGCAAATGCGGGTTAGCTCCATCAAAAAGTCCTCCACGAAGGCAAATTTCCCCAAATACTCGATTCAGGAGTTCCATTGTCTTCTGGATTGGGTTCAAAATTACAAGGATACGGAGTTGAACATTAGTTAGTAGTCGTAAACCCATAAAATTGGGTCGGCTGTTTAATGACGGTTATAAAGTAAAATAAAATATTTCACGCTTGAGCTGCTATGGCTCAGAGGATAGAGAGTTCACCTTCCAATGAGGTGAACCGGGGTTCGATCCCGGCGATGGCTGGTTGATACTCCGCACCCAGCTTGCACCGACCACAGTGCTGATGTGAAATATCCACAGTGGTAGACGGATCTTAGGTTAAAGTCCCCTTGTCATCAGGCTAACCATGGGAGGTTCTCATGGTCTTCCTCTCCATGTAATGCAAATGTGGTTTAGTTCCATCAAAAAGTCCTCCACGAAGACAAACTTCTCCCTATACTTGATCCAGGAGTTCCTTTGTTTTCTGGATTGGGTTCAAAATTACAAAGCTACGGAGTTGAACATTAGTAGTCGTAAAATAATAATAATAATTACTGGAATTTGATAACTTTAGTACTGTTGTGCCAGCCATAATTATATTCTGAGTTACAAACATCCTTTATTTTCCATGTGAAATTATTTCCTTTTATTAACTTTGCACCCCTACTGAAGATGCGACATCAATATCTCTTCTGATTGTTACTGTTTATTTTCTTTGTAGTGTTTGTTTCCTTAGTTTATTTCTAAGTAGCACCGTTTTCTGGATTTCATATTTAATATTCCACCTATTTGTTAAAACTCTAATTTGAAAATTTTGAATATGTTTGCTCATGTAATTGAACTGTTACGCTCACTTCGAACTTTCGGAGTGCCCCCGGATGCCCCCTTACGGGGGCGGGACGGGCTTAAGCTTGTTATTAGTAGTCGTAAACCCAAAAATTGGGTCGTCTGTTCAACGACGGTTATAAAATAAAATAAAATATTTCACACGTGATATTCACGTGACTCAATATTTCACTAAAAATTTTGACGATTATAATGAAATTAATTTAGAATTCATGTAAAAAAAATTAATGTCTGATGCATTAGTCATAATTCAATTTAATGTGTTTATTTTATATTTTTTGTGGCAATTGGTGGTGAGGTACATTTCAATTTAAATTTTTTAAATCAGAAGACAAAGGTAAACGCTACCATAAAAAAAATTATGAAACCATTTCATTTTTTTTTTACGGTAGCGTTAGCAGAATACTGGAATCTTTGATAATTAGTCAAGGAGAAAAACATGATGTAAGACAATTCAGTAAAATGTTGTTATTTGCACTATTTCTGCTATTTTGTTTTCTGCATACATGTTGTAAAGTTGTTTGCTTTAGAACATTGACTTCCGAAAGTGTTAACAAGAAAAAAATGACAACTAAATTTTACTTTAAATAAGAAATATTCTAAAAATGTTACTATTTACAAGAAATTGTTACTTTTAAATACATTTTTTTTCCATGAGCTTCCACTTTCTTTGAAAAAAAAATCTGCAATATTAAAGGACATAAAACGAATTTTTAGGCTTTAGATAAATCGATATTTATATCGATCTTAATATTTTTATTCCTTTATAATTATTCTGTCTAGTGTTATCTGATTTATTCTTACTTTTGAAAGTGTCAATTGGGTATACTATACCCTACGTCACAGATCGTGTTATTCCTACTAAATTTAACTAGTAAACAGCATTTTCTGCGAACCTGATTTCTAGCAACAAGTAAAAGCATCAAACGAAGTGTCTTGTTTATAAGTCGCTACTCTCCAGGTTGGAATTGTATTAGTCTAGTTCCTATGGAAATAATTTATATTGTTGTTTTACCGAAGTTTATGAATTTAGTAAACATATTTAAAACTCAGTTTATTAATATAAACTAAAAGGTAAATGTTATTCCTAGTAAGTGGAAGTAGTTGTGGTTTTTTTCATATTATACCCAATTGTAACCCTTTATCAGCTATCAAACGTTAATTCCAGGTGTCAATTTTCAATAAACTATCTCATTTTTCAAGTATATATCATTTTCATCCATTTCGATTATTGAAACATTGTATTTGAAACCCAATTATACGTTGCATTTACTGATTTATGCTGTTATGAGTGTAACAATAGTTTTGTTTAAATTCCATACACGTAAAAAAGGCTGTTTTCCAAGAAAACTGTTGTTTCGGTTCAACGTCAGTTTAACGCTAAACATCGAGGTAGAATATTTAACTCCCGGATACTGGTAAACACACAAGAAAGGGTAGATTTATGTATCCCTGTTCCAAAAGGCGGCCACTACATCATTCCAAGCATCGTAGGGGAGTTGACGTTTTTATATTCAAGAAAGACTTGATGTTTTCAGCCTTGCCAGCCATTTCAGCAAGTAATTTCTTTTCCCCGACTACGCTTTAAATAGAGAGATAAAAGCTTAAAATGTATCACTTTTGAGGAAAAAAAAGTCGTAAACAGTTTTTCTCGTTCTTGAACTTACCTGGCTTTCATAAATTGATTGTCATCGTTGTTTTCACTCTTAAAAATTTGCGTTAGGCTTAGCGTCAATTTCTGAAGCCATTTTCTTTTGCCGGAGCATATATATTTGTTTACTGAATTTTAACGTGGTTAGAAATACACTTTGTTAGAGTTCGTCGACCGGTTTTAATACGGTACTGAGAACTTCAGTGGATGTATTCGCATACTTTGTAGCAAAAATTCTTCAAGCATAGCTAGATGGATTAAGTTTTCTCAATGTTGGTATCTCACTATGTATTAAATGAATAATCATAAAACTGCAGCATGAAGATATAATTGATAATATAAAAATTCTATTCACTTTTTTTTTTTGTTATCTAATATTTAAAAAAAATATTTTTTTGCCCATATTAGCCCACAACACGGGGTAAACGCATCTTGCAACTTACCAATTAATTTATCGTTACTTATAAAAAAGCAAGTAAAATAAAAATTCAACTAATCTTAGTCTAAAAGTACAATCTTGAGTAAATAATCTTAAAAATCTTTATAATAAAAGTCGAAGCTAAATAAATACTTAAATTCCATCTTCTCTGATTTTAGCGAGATATTTTTCTTGAATATTTAAAGAGGTAGCAATTGTCACGATTCATTATTTCATTTTTGGTAAAGTTGATTACATTAATTTGGCCCCCACGATATTTAAACAATTAAAACAAATATATAAGACCGGATTGTAGTGCCTGATTGTCAAACTAAACAACCTTTTCTATAGTCTAAATTGTTTTTACACTTGCATTATATATATCGTAAGAATTTACAGTATATGTAATATGTAAATATTGTATCAGGGGTTCATATAGTTCTTTAATTGCTAAAGTGAATCTACCTTACTATAAATTATCATAAATATGTCACTTTTAAATTTTTGCATATCATTGCTCTCCTGGAAAAATATCTCTGTAGAACAAATTTATATAAGAAAGTTTTGGGTTAGTTAATGTCTCTAAAACTGCTTCACCAATTCTTAAAAAAAAACGATAAAAGTTCGCAAAGTTCATTTAAAATAGTTTATTAAAATTTTATATTTTGCCTAGTTATACCTTTTATGTATTAAATTGTTTTAAATAGTTTCTATGGTTTTAAAAATTATTAAAATTTTAAGTATTGAGGATTATAAGTGGTTTTTTGAAAATATATGTATCTTAAAAATGATTTATGTGCGGGAATTTTTGTAGTTCGATTTTAAATAGTATGACATGTAATAGGGGCCTAAAACATTTCTGTGCACTGGGGCCCTGCATGCCATTAAGACGGGCTGCTGTTAATCTTGACATGACCGCATTAACCCCAATACTGTATGTCCACATCAGCCCCGTGTATTGATTAATTCTTTTAATGTATATTGAAATTTATGTTGAAGGTATATTGATTAGTTCTTTTAAGGTATATTATAAAACTGACTCCTAAAGTATGTAATAAGCATATTCATTCATAACATAATAACACCTATTTTTAAAAACGATGAATAGTCTGAAGTTGCTGTTAAAACATAAATAAAGAAGTTACTTTTACACCATAAAAATCTTATTTATTTATTTGCTACAACTATTTAGTGTTTTGTATTGAAACTACATATCAAAGTGAAACACAGTTTTACCAATTTGGTTCCCAAAGTGTGCGGCAGAGAGTTGCCATTACTTAAAGACTAAACTTATGTTCAAGTCATGTTTATTTGTTTCATGTTCATCAATTAAATTCATTTGCTTCAGTTCGTTTCCTGAAGTCTAAAGGAAAATTCTCGTTTCTTTTGCTACTTCATACCTATGTGAAGCTGGGTTTTCAATATTTACTGTTCTAAAAAGCTAATGTCATTAGAAAATAAATAACGATGAAAAAGGAGTAGCTGTATCGAGCTTTTCACTAAGATTCCGAAAGTTTCGTAACGGGCATCACAAAACGAACTTACAATATATTCGAATGTTTTTAGTGATTTATCTTTATTTACAGTTATAAATGTTTTTATGCATTATTATTCATTAGAATTTAAGGGCTTGCTTTCATTTTAAGAATAAATAGTATTAACTATAGTATGTTTATATTTTAACCTGCTCATTTCTATAGTTTTTGTTTTATAGTTAACACAAGTGCATACAGTATAAGTAAATAATAAATATCTTAAATGTGACTAATGCCATTTTCTACAGATACTCCGTATAAAATGTGCTACAAATGACAATGAGGTGATGATGGCAATGACTACAGAAGACAAACCGGGAAAGAGACAATTTTGCTCATCATTGAACCACTCCAATCAAGGATTCAGAATAATACTGCCGAAGGGCACAAGGATCAATATGAAGTTGCAAAGTTTCAACACGAAGTTGCAAAGTTGCATCACGAGTTCGTGAGGGAGGACAAACTGGTCACCAAAAGAGGCTTGTAGAGACATATTTTATTAGCTTTCTTTATATATACTTGTTATTTTACATTTTAGGATTACTTAAATATTCTATTTTCAAAATGCCATGTACAGTTAATCTGTTGCTTTGCGTGCGGAGAAGGCAAGTTCTTTACAAATATCATCTGCTTTTCAGATTTAAATAAAGGGAGTGCAAATTGAGGTAGGTATAGAACCATTCGCTAGTATTATTTTCAGATCACCCCTAATAAAAACGAGTCCCGAACCATTTTCGTCAGGCCAGTCGTATATCTCTAGTGTGATATCAACGATCAAATCAATAGTTTAATTGTTCTATATCGATTGAATAAAATTTCGTTTTCTTAAACTGAACAATTCAAGATTTCCTAAAAATTCTCAAATTTTAAATTATATATGTTTGATCACTTCAAATTAATAATTCAATAAATTTAATATTATTGAACATTTATTAAAAAAACTGTTTTTTGTTTAGAGTTTTCTTAGTTAAGTCAAAAACGATGGCGTGAATAAAGTTTTGTTTCACACATTTAGTTCAAAAATATTCGACTGCAAAAATCAAAAATACCATTGAAACGGTGAAACTTTTGACCACTCTCCTTTCTAAAAAATTGAATCTACACTCTAAAGCAGTGGTTCCCAAAGTGGTCTATATCGACACCCAGGGGTCGACGACAACCTGCAAGGGGTCCATGTCAAGTGGGGAAAAAAATTGGGGGTCCATGAAATGAAAATAGGGTTCAACGATAGTGGATCTCGTATAAGCAGGTCGGGACTTTTAATTTAAACATTTCACGAGTGGAATAATCAACATACACTGATAGTACCTATTTACTTACAGTATATTACCTTATAATATAAAGACATTTGAAGCTGATGAATTTACAAAAAATTCAGGAAAATGGCAAGGTGTCTACGAGACAAAAAAGTTTAGGAACCACTGCTCTAAAGTATGACTACTTTTTATTATAAAAGCTAAAATTTAAAATTCGAAGAAAATGAGTATGTTCTTGTGGGATTGAATTTTAATAGAAGATAACGTAGTTTTGAATTCATTAATTGTTATTTTAATTTAGCATACACTAATAATCTAAACTAGTGGGCTGCGCTCCCTGCTCGCTGATGCTCGCCAACCCCCGAAAATTGCTACGCAATCTTATATGGTTTGCTTCTCAAACCAATTTCGCTTCGCTCTCTACTTACTTAGGTACATTGCAAATGCACAAAATTCTATGAATTCAAAACAATCATTCAAATCCATATAACAACTTCTTTTTAAAAAAAATTACATCTTTTTAGTAAATACTAAGTCATTAAAATAAATTTGAATTCAAATAAATGACATGTAATTCGTTAAACCTATTAGAAATGTGCTATAGTATAAAATCTTAAAGCGTAACAGCACGACTGAGACTCATTTTTCAATGAATAACTAATAACAATAATAGAACAAATAAATTCGTGATATAAATCAAAAGTCATCAAATAAATTCGTAATATATAAATTCGTGAAAAAAAGCGCTTTCGACAAAATACTAAAATAGAGATTTAGTATGAGATTGCCGCAGCTGAATTGTTATTTCAGTTTCCGTTTCTGAAAGCGCTATATGTTGAGCCACGTCAGCTAGATTTGCCATGTGACATTTTTAGCGGCAATCATTGATCGATTTTCTAGCGTTGCCTTTCGGGGAGTTGCAATGATACTTTTTTTTTGTCGCCGTGTAAGAGAAATATATATATAGATAGACTTCTTAAACCCTTTATTTTGAAAATTCAATTATGAGATTAAATGTCTGGATATTTTGCTTCCTTATTTTTTTTTATTGTTGTGCTGTATATGGATTATCATTTAAAAACGCTTCACTTTGACGTCAAATAAACTGTTTACCAAAGTTTTTTTTTTGTCCTGGTTACAGTAGGGCTCCTTAATAAACTGAAATAGAAAAAACTTAGTTTAGGTAGCAGATTTAAAGAATTCTACAACTTAGTGTTTTGTCATGTCTTTAGTTACTTCAATTCATAAATTTTTTATATTTGTTCCATTTTATGATAAATTTTACTATAAGTAAATAAAATTCTATAACTATAAATTTAACGAAAGTCATGTATGTAGTAAATATCCGTAATGCTTATCCTTGTTTATTCTTCGATTAATTTAAAAGGAGATTAATAGTACATGCCAAACATATAGATATGAATTCTATTAAATACATAAATAAATTTAAAAACAAGAAAAATAGTGATAAGTTCAAATATTTAAATCAAATCGTTATTTAGTTCAGATGGTAAAAAAAACTTCGCTTTCATTAACACCCTTAACGGGAAAAGCGAAGCATTTTATCAAATTTGAATACAATAAAAATAAAAGTAAAAAAAAAAAAACTCAAACGATTAAAAATATTTTCACAAAGTCAATTAATAATAATTAAAAAAAAAACGATAAATTCATCGTCTTCATCTATCTAGAAGTAAGGTTTATTACCACAGAGGGGCGCTATTTATGTTAGGGTATAAAGCGTTGCCACTTTCCAGCGCCTTGAAAAAAAATGCTTCATATGCTCTAGCATTAGAGTGGAAACTATAATTTTTCTGATCTGAACTTTCCACATACTTACGAAAAGTTACTTGCAATCTTCCAGTCTATCCAAAGATTATGAGAGTTTCGAAAAAACGGTGTTTTATAAGCAGCTCGATTTTCCCTTTTCCTTTCCGAAAATTTTACGACAAGAATTCTGCTTTTTTTAAACATTTTGTTAGAACATTTTGCTTAAACATTTTTATTCCTTTTTAAACATTTTCGCGGAAGTGAGGAGAATAAAATCAGTTTGATTTTTACCGAAAAATAGCTGAAGTTGTGTCTGCAAAATCGGCGAAAAACTCTGTTGTAGAGCCAAGCTACCCGTCAGCAGAAAAGTGATAAGGCAGATGAAGTGAATTGGAAGAAGAAGAAAAAAAATTCGGCTTTGGAACAGATGCCAGAAACTAATGATTGCAGAACCCGGGTGTTCGATGCTGTGTATGAAAACTGATGTATTTTCAACGGCAAGGACGATCTTCAGCTTAAAATTCTGAAAATAAACCATATACCTCTTCACTTTATAATTGAAAAGTTTCCTCAAGGATGAATTGGATAGGAAAAACATTAAAAGAATAAACAATACACTTTAACCACAGACATGATTGGTATTTTGGAGGTTATGTGTTTTTTTTCCTCTTCTTCCACAAATTACTTCTAAATATAAGAAATTTTTTACTTATTGTATCAATACATCGTTTCTCCTTTTGCTTTAAGACACCCACTTTTGCGTTAAGATATTTTTTTTTGTCTTACTTTTAAATGAAAAAAAAATTAACTTTTTTGTCACAAATGAACTCACAAAATGAAATTTATAACAGTAACATTATAACAAATATGGAAAAAACACGAAAAAGGTAAGTGATTGACTAAATGTAGGTTTTGATAATACAAAGGTTGGAATTTTCTCTCAAAATAAGTGTCAAATGCTGTTATAAACGTATTCAAAGAGAAAGAAGAGAAAAAAACAAACAAACAAGAGGTTGGATCAGAGTCGTGGCCCTTGAAAGACCTAAAAAGAAAGTAACTAACCATTTCTTACATACTTTTATTAGTATTCAAATAGAAAAGATAACAAATTTTGGCCATTACAGTTTTTTTTTATTTTTCTGAGATATTAAAACACCGTAACTGTGGCTTATATTATTGACCCGCTAAACCTTTCATTCCAAAAATTTAAATAAAAATAACTGTTTAAAAAAAACACAAGCAGTGCTATATTCTTCATTGGAAAAAATAAGAAACAGTTATCCTAATATGACGAATAATTGTAGAAATAAATCTCGTAGAAGGTGGAATTAAAAACACTATATCATCAATCCGTTGGATTCTAGAATGAGACAGAAAAGATTAACTTTTCAGATGAAGTTATCGATTCTCTGTGATTGATTTCAAATTGCGATGAGGATTTTAATTTTCAAAGATTTCTTGTCAATAGTCACGTCTCCTAATCTGATTTATTTTATTTCATTTAATTAATTAATAAATTTATTTTGCATAAAATTTTTTACCATTTTATGCATAAAATCCTTCCGAAAATTCAGAGATGGACTTTGATATTACTGGTAATGAAATATTTTCAAAAATCTTAAATTCTTAATTCTCTAAATTATGCGATTTTGACTATGGTTAATCCTTAAAATTTGAAGTATTTAATCTGAGCAGCTTTAAAATTCTGGTTTCTGTTTTAAAAACTGAACTTAAGTATTCCTCAACCTTTTTTGTGCATGCTTCACCCAAGGCTTTTTAAAATTATTATCCCCCCTAACCTATACATAATTTTTAACATTCAAAAATTGAAAAGTTCACTAATTAGCATTAGTTGCTTTAATTATTAGTGTTTCGTTTCACGAACGAGGCCTAAATTATCAGCAATGAAGGCGAAATTAATAATTAAATCAACGCAAAGAAACGCTTAGTTCTCAATAAAAACAAAACAACCTTTCTTTATTACTTCTTACATCAGTCATAATACCCAGATTCAGGTTATTATTTTTATAAAACAAATACATAACGATTACGATTAAAACTACTAAATCGATTCTCAACAATTAGAGATTATTTATTATTTAAATTTAATGAGATCTTTAATTTGCTGCATGCTTCAAGGAGATTTTACGTCAGGTTAGTTAACTTTAGAAGATTCAAGTTCCCTCGTTTCGTAAGCGATTTTAATATTTTCTTTTCTTTTTAAGAAGCAAATCATTTACGGATTTAAATCCGTATTCAGCTAATTATGAAGAAGGAAGCAATAATAATAGTTCTCTTGCACATTTTTTTACATTTAGATATCTGATTTCGGTCTTCTCAGAAAGCTATACATTAAATATAGTTATAATTAATTCGTTATTTTGCATTTTTGCAAGTTCTTGATGCTGCATATTTTAGATATCACGCAAATCCACTGCAATTGATACTGCATATTTTAGATATCACACAAATCCACTGCAATTGGTACTGCATATTTTAGATATCACACAAATCCACTAACATTGGTTACATCATCCAAATGGGGAAACCAATTTTTTCAAATCAAAAAATATATTCTTATTTTAAAATCAACTGATTACTTTTTCAGATGATCGACAGTAACATTAGCATGAGCCGCAGTGGCTTAGAAGATAGAGCGTTCGCTTTCCAGGTTCGAATTCCAACGGTGACTTGTTGCTACGAATTCTGCACTCGGCTCACACGGAGCACAGTGCTGACGTAATATATCCGTTAGTGATAGCTTTGCCGTCGGGGTAACCGCGAGAAGCTTTCGTAGTTTTCTTAACCATGTAAAGCAAATGCTGATTTGTTCTGGTTTTTCATGAAGGCTAGTTTGTCACAAAACTTGATCCAGAAGTTCCCTTTTCTTCTGGGTTGAGTTAACATAGGAACATTAGGCTACATAGGAGGCTACGGCACATAGGAGGCTGCGGATAGGATCATTGATAGACGTAAACTCAGAACTAAATTGGTAGTTCAACGCCGGTTGGATAAAGTAAAATAATATTGGGGGAACAAATTAGTTTTCAATTACCGTTTTCAAAAGATAGCTCAGGCTGTTATGAATGTATGAATGACAGCTGGTTTCGGTGGTTTCAGAGAGGTTAGACATCTGCCAATATTATTAAGTTTATATCGCTTTGAGTTTCATACAAAAACCATGTTTTTTACTTTGTTGAATATGTCAAATTTTGTGGTAACTAAGCAGCATTTGCGGGAATTTTTATGTTTCTGCTTTAATTGGAAGAAAAGTGCAGCTGAAGCCTATCGAATTCTTGTAGAAGTTTATGGTGACAATGCTCCAACTGATAAATCATGTAAGGAATGGTTTCGACGTTTAAAGANATACTATGAGCTGCTACAACCTGGTGATTCCATTACGGGCGATCGGTATAGGCTACAATCGTTTGAGTCGTGCATTACGAGAAAAACGGCCGGAATACGAGCAAAGACATAAAAACCAATAAGTTATTCTTCTGCATGATAACGGTGGGCCTCACGTCGCAAAAGTCATAAAAAATTATTTGGAAATGCTCAAGTGGGATATTTTACCACACCCGCAGCATTCACCGGACATTGCCCCTTCTGATTACTGGTTGTTCCGACAGATGCAGCGCGATTTGGCAGATCACTGGTTCACTTCTTTCGCAGAAATCGAAAATTGGCCCTTAACTTTGATCGCCTTAAAAGACGAGACATTTTTTCGAGATGGAATTCAAAAATTGCCTGAGAGGTGGGAAAAAGTAGTAAACAACGATGGACAATACTTTGATTGTACTCTCAATATTACAATAGGGTTCTCCATGAATTTCCGGGTTAGATTACGAGCTGCGGCAGCTCAGAGGATAGAGAGCGATTTAGACGTTATTATGCCATAATTATTATGATTACGCTCTTTTTCATTTAACGGAAAAAAGCAATATATGTACATTTTTATAGATATTAATTCTTTACAAGTAAATATTTCCATGCTTATATTTATGGTTAAAAAAATTGTAAATCTGTTTTAACATCATTATATGGGTCATTCTCACAAAAAGGTGATTTAAGTCCCTTAGTAATAAATATTAGGAAATACAGCAGATTTCTTAATATTTTTCTTCATCATTTTTCGTAAAGTTCTAACTAACAAATCATATGCATTTCTGCTGAATGTATTTAATATTTCATTCTTAATTTTTAATAAACATAACTTCAAAATCCCCTCCGTGGACGTCCCTACGTCTGTGGCACAAAATAATTTTTAATGCCTGTTAAACAATTTAAATGTTATTTTAATGATTTTTGTAGTTTTACCTAGTTAAATACTTATAGTAACTTTTTATTTAATATTTTTTTAAGAAAAATTTATTTTTATAAAATGAATGACTAGTAAACTTTGTCCATCAAAAATGAAATCTCCCTCCATGGACAACTAATATAGTTCGGTATATATGCAATAAAGGGCAGCAAATGCGAAATCCCTATAAGACAGCTGCTGGGAAACCATTCCATTTTCTAATGTTAACTATCAGTTGTTTTTGTTCTCTTTGGTGTCAGTTTTGGATTGTTGCGTTGAACTGGGGTTTGGCAAAGTTCTCACTGTATACTCCGTGGACATCATAAAGAAGGTAAGAGAAAGTTATTTTATTTTTGATAGATGAATTTCAGATTGCAAAAATAGTATAATTAATAAAAAGAACTGTCCCATTTTTGTAACTTTAAAATTAAAAATCAGTAAAATTCAAGAACTAGTTTTTGTCTCCTCCGTGGACATAACAAGTCCACTGAGGAGAAGACACAGTCAATGGAAGAGACAATGTGTTAGATAACCATAATACAATTTTAATAATTGAAAAAACTATTTTCTTTTAATTGATTTTTTAGTCTATTTATACCTTTTTAGTGAGAATGACCCATATTCTTATCTAAAGAACACAGAATATGAAAATAGCGTTTTTTGTGTTTTGATTATATCTTTAATAAACAGGACATTTGTTCCTTCTAAAATATAATTGATTCGAACAGAAAAAGCGCATAAAAAGTCATGGAACTGTTTACTTGAAGAAAAAAATACTGTTGGTAAGGAAATTTCTTTTTTTCTTCTTTTATTTTAAAGAGCTAATTATCCTTTATCGCCACTTTCTTTCTCTATTTTAACATGAATATTATTTAACATAACTCGCGAAGATTCTTATAATCAAATCAATATTATAACTGTTAATAAGTTGTGGTAGTTAAGCATGGTTTATTTCTACTGGAAACAGGGAAGAAATTAAATGTTTTTACTACAGTTAATTTATATTTTCCGGCTAAGTATCATACCTTCTATTGTTAAAAAATACCAATTTTTTTCCTCATTTTCTACATAAAAGCAATTTTTACTTTACTAAACTTTACTTTCCCTCTCACTTTCCTCGGCAGAAAATAGACAAAAATAACTATGTAACTTTTACTTGAACCATAGACTCAGTATCAGTATCAACCTGAGAAAAAAAGATATAGGTTATGAATACTGAAAGCAAAAAAAGGTTATAACCTTTTTGAAGTATAAGTAATATTCTTTAAAAAATATCATTTATTACTCTTTGAAGCTTAAAGTTAACTTTGGAAAAAAAGAACAGATTTTTTAAAAATATTTAAAAGAACAGTAAAATAAATAAAAGATTTAAAAAGATACTAAATGAAATAAAACTGTTAGGAAAATAAGTGTTTTAAAACCATTCAGATTTGAAATTAATAAAATAAAAAAAATTTAAACTAACAAGAGAACACTCTGCGTCATTAAGAGAAAATTTTGTCAAATAATTTTATCAACTTTTGTCGTTGTTTACTAAGCAAATAATAAAAATTTGATAAAATATATAAATTTTCATTATTGATAATTCCTTCTGAAGACAGAGTACACTTGTAAAGCTTCTCCGTAACTTTTAATAATAATACTTTATTTAAATCATCTATTTTTTTGCTTAAAATTTAAAAAAAATTAAAATAGCACGTTCATTTTCCCTGGTACGAAGTACCTGTTCATGCGATCAACATTTCACTTCTTCATATGATGTGTGAGGCCCTTAAGCAACTGGAGTTAATGTCGTACCAAAATTTATCCTATAAGTAAATTTATTCGAAAGTAAGGCATTAAATGCAGAAGTGACCAAAAGAAATTTAGTTTAAAGTTAATGCTTGACCACGTATCGGGGAAGTGACCAAATAAAAAAATTTTTCAACTTAATACTTGACCACTTATCGGAAAATAGCTGTCCATTCGTCAGGCCTTTCTTGTTTGAGCAAAATAGAGAATTATTTTTGTTTGTACAACACAAACAACATTAACACGGCTTCCCGTAGATCACCGAAGTAAGCATTACTGGCTGGACTAGAGAGCGGGTACGTGACCACTCAGCGTAGGGACTGAGCGAGCTCAAATTTTCTGAGATACCAGAGCTGGGAAGACGTCCCCTCTGTGGAGGATCAAAATTATATAATGGCATGTTTTCGGCACCAATGGCCCTTTGTATAGCTCTAATGTGACATATATAAAGTACTATTACTATAATTCATAAATACAAAGTTCAAGTGTTATTTTGCATTAAAATATTTTTAATCATTTATTTATTTACTTTTAGTCGAGGGACTTCCTTGACTTATACATTTATTAGGAGCCGCTTTAAGCCATTCGCGATCGCAACACTCAAATATACTAACTGGTTGGAAGACCGGTTCCTTGTTTTGAGCCCAGTGTCCGATTGATCATATGACCTGAAAGGCTCAGGCCATATGATAAATCAAGCCCCCCCCCCCATATTTCTGGGGACCCCCTAAATATTACAAATGCCTTTTTGTGTTTTTCTTTAAAAATTGTTTTTTAAACTTGTGAGTTTACTAAAATTGTTATAAATATAAGCTCAAATTTACTAACTTATCATATTTTACTAATTCTATAAATAATTTAAGGGCACTTTATTATAAACAACAAGTAAATTTCGCTTAAAATTACCACCCATATGCCCCTGATAGTTTTGTGCTTAGGGCCTAAACATTTCTAGATCAGACCCTGCTGGAGCTTCCCCCTTTTCTCTACACTTGTGCTCATATATGGGAATGTATTACGATGTTTCCCCTTTCCATAATATTTCTTCACATTTAAATTGCTAAAAATATATTTAAAAATTTCTACGATTTTTTCCTTAAATAATGTGGGTCAGTGGTAGTCCAGTGGTTTGAGAATCGGATTCCGTCTTAGGAGAGAGGAGAACCTCCAGACAGGACCAGTGGTTTAGGACCTCCAGACCAGAGTTTACCCCATTGTGACCCCCTAACACCCACCGAGTACATGGATATAAGTACTCATAAAATTTAATCATTCTGAAACCCTGAGGATGGTCACTAAGCAGTATCATGGGTACAGGGATCTGGTGAAAAATTCCTTCCCCCTTAGATATATGTCTAAATTGAGGAAGTGGCCTCACGAATGAGATTCCCTCTGCTGAGGATGAAAATTGCAATGTCTTCTTAATGTATGTTGTGTCTTCGAATCATACCCGAGGAAGTTTCACAGATCGTCATCTCACCAATAGCCCACTATATAGCTCTAATAGTGCAACGTAAATAAAGCACTTAATTATCTTGAAGCACTAGGTTTAATGCAGTTTTGAGTTCTGTAAAATTTTCCAAACTTGAAAATTTTTTACCGGTTTGAAAATCAAGATAGAAAAATAACGTACTTCTTATTCCAACACCTGTCTCGACGCTCATGGTGAAAGCATTCCACACGTAGCTGATTATAATAGCCAATTACTCATTACGTTTGGCACTAGGCTAAGATTTTGTGCCCTGAAGTAATTTAAATAGTGACATATTTTTAGGCCTTCATTCTGATACATTATATACAATTCTATAGAAACATGTTATTCATAATGGTAAAAATAAAACAAATTACAATAAGTAAATTCTAAATTTATAACGCGTTTTTTAATATTTTTTAATTTTTAATTAGTATGTGATCCCAGAGCCCACTTTCCAAGGCCCTAGGGGTGTTTGCAATTTCAGGTTTATGGCCAGTCTGATCCTGAGAAATTCTCTTTATTGATTACCCTTTCCAGACCTTTATGATCCCTATGAGGCTATGAGACAAATGGCGATCGAAATGAGCTACAGGTGGCGTAGAGCAGAACTCATTACCTACACCATAGATATAGACTGCCTACACCACACTTCGTATGCTTTCACTTTTAGCGTGTCTAGTTATAGGAAAAGAAAGTAAGTTAGTTTCTCTTTTGAATTTAAATTGAATAAAAACTTTTGAAGAGAAAACTAATTGGAGCTGAAAACAATATTGAACATTGTTCTAAAAGAAAACGTCGGGGAAAATTAAAAAACGAAATATTTTTGACAGTTAAATACGAAAAATATTAAGAAAGAGGAGAATATCGTAGTACATTCCTACAGGCGATAGCTACGCTCGAATACACTTATGAGAAGACCGGTTCCATGCCTTTGGCTCTTCCCTCTCCCTTTCTTTTCAGTTGTTTAGAAATGTGCTACGATATTTTCCACTTTCTTAATATTTTTCATACCTAATTGTTAAAAATATTTTCTAAAATTTCCATGACGCTTTCTTTTGGAACCAATTCCATATAGTTTTCTAACTTAAAAGATTTTAATCTACTTAAAAATAAGGACAGAAAACTAACGTACTTCCTTCTTCTATGACTCTCCAGCTTCCACGCGCTAATGGTGAAAGCATGTGAAGTGATGCCATTAATAAAAAGTTCGCTCAAAGCCACTTGTAGAAGGGTCAAGACATGGAATATGTGTTCTCTCCAGATGGCGTTTTCGAGCGTTGAAATCGCGAATAGAAAATTTGAAAGCGGCAACAACACAACTGCAGGAATGATCTCTAGTAAGAATGGAAATAATTTTAACTCGGCTACGGCGAGTATTTTACAGACTAGCTTTCTGCAAGTTGGCAACGAAGAGAAAAATGAAATAGACAACTCAGATACTTTCTAATTATTTCTGAATAATCTTGTTTGATTCTTGATTCCTAATCATACATATTTCTCTTTTAAATGAGAAATCAATTTCATACCCTTTAATAAGGTATAATCATAATTAAATAAAGTATTGATTCTAAAAACAAGAATCAAAGTAAAACAGAAACCAAAAGCGAAACCATAATTCTGCAGTGTCGCCATCTATAGAGTAAAATACTAATTATTTTAAATAATAAATAAATAAATAAACAACAAATAACTTTATGATGTTAAAGATAAATATTTTCATTCCGTGACGTCCAATAAATTGCCCAAGATTGTGATAATTTCTTTCAGCGGTAAAACTGATTTTTGTATTGAATTTTTTATGCTTTTTCTTTTCTTTTTTACTAGAATGGATGTTATTTCAAAAATACTTTTTCGATTTAAAATATTAGGGTTAAAGTTTGTTGACATTTAATTCTCTTTCAAAAAATTATCTATTTCATTCATTTCTAAAGAAAACTAGTTACTAACTTCAATCAATATGCACACTTATAAATTTTTTAATAGAATTTAATTTTGACCAATATTTTTTCCTCAATGGAAACAAAAAACTAATTTTAAATGTTTTAAAATATAATGTTTAAAAATAATGCTGATAATGTTAATGTTGTAAGTAAATAATATCCTTTAGTTATAAAAAATAACTATTTTTAAATATGTGTTGAAAACAAAAAGAACACAATTAAATTATTAGCTTACAAATAAATATAAATTTGAAGTTATATAACACATTTCTGACGAATTTCATTAAGGCATGCATCTGATATATTCTAAAGTTTCTCTTTTTATATTTCAATTTAATTATTTTCATTTTACATTTTGAAGCTTATTTGTATGTTTCTAAGCTTTTACAGAGATTTATTCCTCAATTAGTATATTTAATACAGTATTTCATATTTCACTTATTTTTATAAATTTATAAAGTGCACTCAAGTTATCGAAAAACAAGTAGGTAACTTTTACAAATTTTTAGTTTTCCCATTTCATCGTAATCCTCTTTAAAGCTAAGTTACCAAATGGCCAAAAAGTTACAATTTGTAAACTTTTTGGTGATTTAATTTGAGGACAATGTAAAGTTTAAATTTTTTTTGCTATTATTATTTATTATTATTTTCTATTATTATACAATTAAATACAATAAATAATATAAACAACTATATAAAATTTTTAGATAACCTTCATTTCTTAATCCTTCAAAGAAAAATAAATATTACATGAATTGTTTCTTTTCAAGTTGTAGGAATTCAATTACTTTATTTTAGAAACAATAATTTTCAAGAAATAATACAAACTTTGTTCTGTAAAAAGGGTCATCCATAAATGATGGCACATATTTTTCAATATTTTTTACCTCATCCACTCTTTGTCACTATGAGTCATATTTCACCTTATCCTCAGCTTCTCTTGTCACACATGTCAGTCTATAAACATATACTAACAGTTCAGAAACAAATATTATGAAAAATGTTTCTAAATTTATCCTTAAACTCTAATTATGTGTTTTAACATTAGAAAAACTAAACATTTTCATATACCTAGAAAGACTGAAGGATCCAGTTTGGCCCTTCCCAGATTTTTCGTGTGTATATTAATTAGGCATCCAATATTCTACTATATAATCATCACTATTCTATTAAAAACATATTACAGACTTGATCTTCAAAACTCTACAGTATTTTATTCAATTTGGTCAACGAAAATATTTGATTAAGTTGGGCATTTACTTTTCAATTATAAGTATACATTTTTTCTTAGATAATTGAGTTTCCTTTTTGAGTTCTTTATAAATAATAATTATAGATGTGTCAAAATACTCTTGCTGTTTTTAATGAAACTTTGAGTAGGTACCTTATCTAGATATATCAAAAGGTACATTATACCCAAAACTACGTGGGGTTCTGGGATACATACAAAAATATTTAAAGGGCCCCTCTTGTCATTGTAGATATAAAATTCTATCTATACATTTTGATGAAGCTTACACAGAAATAATTAAATATGCCTTTAAATTAGATCAAATTAGGAAAAATCGGAGATGCACCACACTTTCAATAAGTTGTTTTTTTAATTACAGCGCAACAAAAGGCGAGAGAGGAACTACAGTAATAATGGTTTGATGTTTGTTTGTTTTGATGAATAATATGGAAAAATTTAAAAACTAATTTTATGAAAGTGGTTGTTTTGCTGATTTTAATGGTTTTAATTTTAACCGAAATGCATGATGTCCCGCTTCTTAGTGCACCCGACCATCCCCTTTGTCACAAACTGTCTCAATTTTAAAAATCCCCTTCCTCCTCTCTAAGTGTGACATCAATTATGAACTTCCTCAAAGCGTAATTTTCTTCTAACATTATCTTTTCATTGACATTCTTATATAACCTTATTTGTATCTCATTTAGATTTCAATGTTACGTATAGTGTATGGTAGTCCATACTAATTTATATATTTTTTAAAAAGAATTGATGTTGGTTATGTTTTCAATTTTGTCTCATTTATACCTGAATTTTGAGAATCCTCTCCAAGTGTGACATCTATTATGAATTGCCCCAAAGTGTAATTTTCTTCTAACCTCATCTTTTCTCTAACATTCTTATGTAACCTTAATTAAATCATTTAGATTTCAATGTAACATATAGTATATGATGGTTCATACTAAATTATCTATTTTGAAAACGAATTGATGTTGGTTATGTTTTCAATGTAATTTTCTTTATTTTTTCATCAGCTTAGGATTTAAATATGGCTGAAGACTCAGGAGGCAGCACGGTTGGTTCTTGTTCGGATGAAACTTCAGACATTACCAGCCCGTTTGTTGAAATAGATTTTCAAGATATTGAATTCTATGAAAGATGTGGTGGTGGTGCATTTGGTTGTGTTTACAGAGCTCTTTGGAAATCGCAGAATAAAATTGTAGCCGTAAAAAAACTCTTGGTTTTAGAAAAAGAAGTATGTAATCAGTTTTATTAATTTTTAATTTTTTTTTATTATTATGTTTTATGACTATGTAGTAAATGGAAATATTTTCTTTTAGGCACAAGTTTTGAGTCTCCTCAGTCACAAAAATATTATTAAGTTTTTTGGAGCCGTGACAATATCTCCTAACTATTGTATAATAACAGGTAAATCTAATTAACTATTAAAACTATTACTTCTATAGCTTTCCACAGACCTGCCAACTACTACGCTTTTTGCAAGATATTTTACAGAACAGAAACATTTAAAGGCAAAAGCTTTCTGAATTTTTGGTAATTTTGCCAACATTTTAAAAGCCTTATCATGAAGGAGCTAGAGCAAAGTGGCGTTGCATGTAAACATTTAAATTATTAATGTGTAGTGGTGTGGAAAAGAAGTTTTATGGATAAAAAATAATACATTAAGATTTATACTTAGCTACCACTAGAATAAATTTTCACAAAAAGCATAGAAAGTTTCAAGCCAGAAAGTTACAAACCATTTCATCATATACTTCATAGAGCTCAGGGGATAGAGTATTCATCTTGTGATGAGGTGGCTTAGGTTTGAATCCCAGAGGTGGCAAAATCTGCTCCCGGCTCGCACTGACTGCAATGCTGATATAAAATATCCCCAGTGGTAGATGGATCATGTGTTAGAATCCCCTTGTTATTGAGCTGTCATATTTGGGGGAAATTTTCGTGGTTTTCTTCTCTATCTTATACAAATGCAGGTTAGTTCCATCTAAGAGCTCTCCAGGAAGGCTAGTTTATCCCAATGCTTTATACAGCAGTTTCCTTGTCTTCTGGGTTGAGTTAAAAATTGCAAAACTATGAAATTGAACATTGATAGTCGTAAACTCAGAGTTGTCTGTTCAATGCCAGTTATAAAAGAAAATATATACTTCATAACAATTGTACCTCAATGATTATTTAGATATATACCATTTTGTTCTTGTTTATTTATTTCAAATTTATAATTGTTTTGTGTACTTCATAACAATTGTACTTCAATGTATATTTAGATATATAGTATTTTCTTCTTGTTTATTTATTTCAAATCTATTAACTGTTTTATTTTGTGATATTTCAGAATATTCAGAAAATGGATCATTGTTTGCTTTTCTTGGTGAACAAGAAAACAATTCAATGTTAAATTTTGAGCAGATTCTATGTTGGAGCTGTGAAATAGCTGCTGGTATGACTGGATACACTATTATTCATTTTTGAAATCTTACTCATTATCTGTTTAATATATTTTTATAAAATAGTTTTTATAAGACAAAAGTGTATTTAACTCTTAAACTGATTTACTACTTGGAAAAATTTGTATCCAAATTTCCATTGGTTAACATGTGGGTAAAGCAGTTTTTTGCGGCTAAAGCAAAATTATTGAACACTGACCTGATAGTTAAAGGATAAATATAATACTTGAAAAAAAAAGGGATATTTTACCCTACAAATTTTAAATCAAAGCTAACTTATTTTATTTTTATAAGACTGTTGAATTTATATTATGTGATTCAGATATTTACTTACTTTTAGGCATGCATTATTTACATGAAGAAGCACCTGTAAAAGTTATTCATCGTGATTTGAAATCAAAAAATGGTAAATGGTAATTATGCTTGTTTCATTAGCTATTTTGAAAAGTAACTTTTAAAAATTTAAATAATTTATCATTTAAACATTGTTTTAAAAGAAGAAAAAAATACCATTATTATTATTTTGCTTTCTTTGTACTTATTCACTAATTCAAAAAATCTTTAAAATAAATTGTCTAATGTCTTAAGATGTTCTTAAACTTTTTTTATTTTATGACAAATACCAAAATTGTTTATCATCATTTAAATTCTCTCACTCCATTACATTTTGTATCAAAAAGTTAATAAATAGCATAAAAAACTTTTTTTTTAAAAATTTAAATAACTGACTTATTTTTCAAATGTATATCAAGCATGTACTAAATAAATAATATATTCTGTATGTATATATTTGTTATACTGTGTTAATATTACTAAAATATAATTTGAATTTTTATTATAGTTGTGATAAGTGCTGATTATGTATGTAAGGTATGTCAAACACTTTTCTTTTAGTTAGTGTTTTATAGTTTTCTTTAAAACTTATATATTTTATATAAATATTTGATTTTGAAATTTTTTTTTAGCTTATTGATTTGTAATAGCCACTGGCAAAGTTTATCTTCAAACTCTCCTAATAATACAGTGCTCAAAATAAAAAATGGACCACCCTGTATAACTTTTGATCTAATGATCGGATCTTCACATTCTAGGACTCAATCTAGGGATCACTCAAATACGTTAATTAATTTGTGCAGAGGTTATTTTAAGTTTCGAAATCAGACACAAAAACATACTTTCTCTGAATAAGCACACCTTTTTTGAAAAATTAGGATTTCTGACCCCCAAAATATAAGGGGTAGCTGCAATCTTGGAAATATGATCTCAATAGTTTGATCCCCTTAATGTTAATTTGACTTTGTGCATATTTTATCATATCTCAAGATTTTTTTTATGCAAATTGAAAATTTTTGGACACAATTTTAAAACTACATTGTTTAAAGATAATTCCAAGCAAAAAATAACTTTTAAAATATATTTATAATTTTTTTATTTAATATTAGTTAAGAAAATTTTGAATTGTCAGGTATATAATTTTTTACATCATTTTAAAGAATATAATTTTACATGACATAATACAAAATTTGAGGGAAATTGGTTGAATAGTTCTTGAGAAATTTAATTTCAAACAAGTCGAATTTTAAAAATTCGATTTGTCTGATACGACATAACGTTATTAAAGACAATCCGTTTTTTAAATTTTATTTTGGGCACTGTATTTTACAATTTTTGTTGTATCAGTACTTCTGAATAATGATTTGAATTACAATATCAGTTGCTTTTCATGGATGCAAGTACAGTAATAATTGTAAATGAAAGTGGATGAAAGAGTTATATTATAGAAAAATAATTCAAAATTTCCTTTTAACTGATGGAATTCAAAGTCTTTCATATCCTCTGTTAAGCTTTTAAATTTAGAGTACAACGGCCTCCAAAACCCACATTTTAATAGTCTAGAGATAAACAGATTTATATTTTTATAAAATATATTTACTATTTTTTAAATAAGAAAACTTATTGTTAAACATTTATTGTTTAAGAAATGCAAAACAATAATTAGAACTGAAGGAATGCTACCTTTGAAAATCTACTATTATAAGGTTTCCAAAGTCTTCATATATGTTCCTATCAATACAGCTTCATTAAAATTAATCTCTTTTTTAAAAAAATGATTTATTTATTGAACACAAAATTTTTCTTTTTTGTGGAACTTTTTTTTAAACAAAATAATTTTAAAATACAGTTGTTTATACATGAGCTTAAAAGTGAGCAAAGCCTTGCATACTCCACTTAGTATTAAATACAAATAGTAACTAATTTAATGTTACTTTATCAATCAAAACATTACTTAATATTAAAGGAAAAAATATTATTATTGTATGTTTAAACTTTTTTATTTCTATGAAAAATAGTGCTATAGTAAAAACGGTGTTAACTCTGGATATTATTTTTCGTCAATTTAGATTTGTGATTTTGGTGCTTCCCGCTTTATTGATAGCACAACTAAGATGTCTGTTGCAGGCACATTGCCATGGATGGCACCAGAGGTACTCCTGATTGATTTCTATTTTATTTAAAATATATTAAAACAATTTAATTGTTATTACTTCTCTCTTTAATGGGGCTTACTGTTATTAGGGTTTGTTGATTTTTTTTTTTAAGAAAAGAAAGCTTTGAGTAAAAAATTCTTTTTTAGCAAGCTTTTAATATGAGTTTGTTTAAATTTTTTATCGGTTTTCATAGTTTTAAATTTTATTGTAAATATATTATTGTGTTAATAAATTTCAATTGAATAAATTAGAGCCATGATGGCTCAGGGGATAGAGCGTTCGTCTTCCAATGAGGTGAATCAGGTTCGAATCACGGCGATGGCTGGTTGATACGAATTCTGCATCCGGCTTGCACTGACCACAGTGCTGACGTAAAATATCCTCAGTGATAGGTTAAAGTCCCCTTGCCTTCAGGCTAACTGTGGGAGGCTTTTGTGGTTTTCCTCTCCATGTAATGCAAATGCGGGTTAGTTTCATCAAAAAAATCCTCCCAAAAGGTAAATTTCTACCCTTGTCTTCTGTATTTGGGTTTAAAATTACAAGGCTATGGAGTTGAACAGTAGTAGTCGTAAACCTGAAAATTGGGTTAGCTGTTCAACAACGGTTATATAAAATAAAATTAAATAAATTACATTAAATACTTGGTTCACAATAAATTACAGTATTTTTTATGTAACCTTTTTCTATAACATTTAAATTTAGAAATTACATTTAGAAAATCTTAGTTCTAATGGATTATGCAGAATTTAAATAAGGAACAAAATGAAAATTCAATGCAGTTTTTTTTCTTCATACTTTTAAATCTGTAAAATGTAGTTATTCCATTAGATTTTTTTCTTCTTCAAAAGACATAATGGTAGTGAAAATCCTACAGATTCTTTGTCTTAAAACACAATTCCAAAAAATTCATTTTGTTTTATTTAATGCAAATGAATTCTTTGATCATGGAGTAGTATATCCAACATTTAAAGGAAATTTGGGTAAATTAAGTTTTTCTACATTGAAATTTTTATGAACCTGCAGTTAATGTAAGTACCTACTTATGTGAGGTATCACAATTTTAATTGTCATTAAAATAGTTACTAGTTAAAATCAAAAATTTCTATTGGATATTTTTTAATAATTTCGAATGATAAATTTGCATACATCACTGTAAATTTATTTTAACACAGTTACATAATTTCATGCGCAATGTTATTCCAATTACAATTGTATTTTTAAAATTAAACAATTTTGAACTTGGTTTTGCGGTATTTTATTTTTATCTGTTTTAAATAAAAAAATTCTGATTTAAATTGATAGAATAATTTGGCGATGTAGTCTGCCTTTGCTACCACATTCATTTAGATTATTGAATTTATCTGACACAATGGGGGGAAAATTTAAATATTAAAATTTAAATATAAATATTAAAAAATGTATAATAAACTCTTTTTTTTATATTAATGAGAGCTATAAGCTAACAAACATCATTGATGTTATCTTTATAATGTTTGATAAAATCTGTATCTGCCGTTTAATTTATACCAATAGCCAATGAGATACTTCTAAGCTAATGAGAAAATTCCATTTTTTCAAAAGTCTCTCAAAACCAATTTAATTGAAATTTTCGAACAATCGTTAGGAACGGGGACTAAAGTTACTTCTTTCATTCACTGTTTATGTTACAGGATGCTAGCACAAATGGTTCTGGAGTTATAAAAACAGACTCCCAAAATGTTCATTTATTATTATAGATAAGTTCCAGTTCTATCCATGTAACAACTGAGGCAATTCATTATTACAAATACATAAATTTTTTGTTCTTCTCTAGGTCATTCAGTGCCTTCCTGTTTCTGAAAGTTGTGATGTTTGGTCATATGGTGTTGTTTTATGGGAACTCCTCACACATGAAGTGCCTTTTAAAGGAATCGAAGGTTTTCAAGTTGCTTGGGCAGTCGTTGAAAAAGAAGAGGTTTTGTTCACTTCAGTATTCTAGTTAGTTTTTAGTCATCACACATTCAGAATTAGTCCCATTTTAAAATTTTGATACTCTTTCCATTTTAAAATATCATCATACTTATCTCAATCAAGGAAACATTTCTCTCATTTGTTTTGCCCTTTCAAATAATCTTAAATCAATGTATTCTTAAATCACCTTTCAGGTATATATCTATGTAATATATATATATATATTAAAAAAGTTAATTTAAAATTACACTAGGAAAAGTTTACAAGGAATGGCAGACAGTCAATTTAATTATACTTTTACATGAAATGTCATCTTAAAAAATTTAATTGATTTATATTATTTATTCTAAGACAATGCAAACTAATTATTCTATAGATGTTCATGCAACAAATTACAAACAAGCATACTCTTGTATTATACTGGTATATACTCTTACAAATTATACTCTTCAATACTTTTAAATGTGTGTTGGTCAACTAGCAAAATTTTGCTTTGAATAAGGAAAAAAAATTTTTGTTAGAGACGATAGAAATTTCATGACAAAATAATTTTTCTACTTAATAGATAGAACTTAATGGATTTTTAATTAGTCATAAAATTGATGCATATGAAAATTTAACGCTCACATAAATAAAAGTTCTAGAAAAACACTATGAATAGTCCAAATCTTTGATATTTTTTCAAAAATTAAAGGTATATTATTATTAAATATATTTTATAAATTATAGAATTAAATATAAACATAAAAATAAGCAAATTTGAATGGGAAATATTTATCTAAACTTTTCATGACTAATTGAAAAAAATTTCATGTTATAAATAATTTTGACATTCTATAGAGATTAACTATTCCGAAATGCTGTCCTCCAAGATTTGCAGAATTAATGACAGCTTGCTGGAGAACTGATCCAAAGGTGATAATTTTTTTGCATTATTTTGATTGATTGTTTATATCACCATATTCAATGGACTACACATTTAAATTTTTAGTTTTTTTTTCTTTTATTAGACTACTACCATCTTTTCAATTTTATGATCATTTTTCAACATAAAATTTCAAGTAATAAATGAGAACAAAATGAATTTCTCTATATTTATTTTAAAAATTAGATTTAAAATTATTTTATACTTGCTTACAATCTTTAATTTACATTTGCTAAATAATTAAATGGATGCATGCTGAAAAGTCTTTCTCTTTCCTTTGGAATATATGATTTATCAGTTGATATCAAATGAAAGATTTTTTGCTATTTCTGAGTACAATAAATAACCTTGAAATATTTATTTTCAAATATTGTTTTATAGATTAAAAGTAAAAAAAAAATCATAATTTGCTTCATCATTGCAAAAGTAGTTCTTTATACTAAAGATATTTTATTAAATCTTTGTCTAAAAACACCTCAATTTTTTTAATATGGAAAAATTATAACAAAAAATAAATGATTTTGGCATAATTAACCCGGTATTAAATTGAATAATTACACTTTGAAGTGCTGGGTAAAAACTATTTCAAGAGCAAATTTTTAAATTTATTTTGTGTAAAAAATATATGCATTATTTTTTGCACTTATTTAGTGCTGTAAAATTTGGAATCTAATTAATTGACATAAAAAAAAATGTATAATTGCATTTCATCATTTCTTTAACTAACACTTTGTTTTGAAGTAGTATTTTAAATTTTACGAAGTGTCTTTTTTAAAACTGTAAGGAAATCTTCTATCTATGTGCTTTTTATATAGTAAATAACACAAAACTAGTTACTGAAATGCAAGAAAAAAGCATTCAGATCCTAACTCAAATAAAATTCCAGTTCCGAGTCAGCAAAATTTTTTACTGTAATTCATAAATTATTACTTTGGTTTGAATTGAACGTTTGCTTATTAAATATAGCTTCATTTGTCTTTATCTCTGTGTCAAACATTAACTTGTTGAATTCACTTTTATCTATTTATCAAATTATTTTTTTAACTGTCATTTGTTATTTTTTTAAATTAAATTTATGGAATTAACATAATTGATCATGTTTTTAGGAAAGGCCTTCTTTTTCTGAAATATTGAAAGTTTTATTCTGTATGCAAAATGATGGCAAGTATAACTTTGTATATGCTACCAATAATTTTGAACTAATTTAGCAGAAATAAATCTACCGCTATGCTATGTGTATTTTAATGTCTAACAGTGACCATGATACGTAAAATATTCATTTCAATTTTTGAACTTTTGGTGATGAATATAGTTTCAACTTTAATATTTAAGATTGTGCTACAAAATACAGGGTAATTCAAAATGAATATCGCGATTTCAAGCAGCTGTAACTATTTGATGAAAAATAATTTATCGATAAGACATGGTGCATAGCATTTTTAAAAAGTGCTTACAGGTGCTTATTTTCGATTTTTGTTATTTGAAAGCCCTTAAAGGTGCTTTTTTTATTGGGAGTTTTTAAAAAGTGCTTAATTTTCCCTTTTTAAAAAATATGATTTTTTTTGTTACCATATTGATTTTTGCCACGTAATATGCAAAAGCGTGCTTTTCACGTTGTTCTATTCAACGTTTTCACAATTCATTTCGGCGTACCGTCGGTCCATAGCGTATGAAAGAGCCAATCATTCTACATGTTTGAAGAAATACTTGTGAGTCGGTACGTGCATCTACTGAGCTGGGTTGGGTGAGATTATTGCCTTCTCATGTGCAACTCTGCTGCATTTTGCAAGATATTCTCAATTTCAGACTTCATTTTCCACCCTCTGATATCGAACCAAAAAATCTCTCGATCATTTTATAACGGTTCATATAATCAAGAAAAGAGTTATACTAGTTATTTTCTCATGATCATGTAAAGTCTTTGAAAATTATTTTGCATTTTGTTAAAGTATATAGTGCTTAAAAATATATTTTGAGTGCTTAAAAAGTACTTAAAAGGTGCTTATTTTTTGTTGAAAGATTTGGCTATGCACCCTGTAAGATAAGCATAGAATGTAGATTGAACTTTAAAATTTCTTTACTTAAGACTCAGGCGCAGTAAAGCGGAACCCCATGCATGCGGATGTTCATTAGTGAAAATTGAGAGTCCCATGCAGAAAGCATTCTGTGAGTTAGAATTTAATAATTGTTATTTTGTTATCACAATGCAGAGAAGATTTTGTGAGTGTTATAATAAAGAACCTCCAAATGGAAACACCATAATGCAGATACTCATACAGAACTCAAAGAACACATTTGTAATGCACTTGCGTCGGTGACTGCACAAATGCTTCAGAATGTATGGCGTGAAATGGACTATCGCCTACATGTTGTCCGTGTGACAAAGGGAAGTCGCATAGAAACTCCGTGGCGCATTTATGCAAAATTTGAAGTTCCTTTTACATTCTGTGTGAATTTTATTGATAAATTATTTTTCATTAAATAGTTATAGCTGTTTGTAATCGCTGTATTAATTTTGAATTAACTTGTACTTTGGTATGAGTATTGACTTATTTGTACTAGTATTTTGAAACTGCCTTAAAAATGTATTTATATTTTTAGGGCATTATTTAAAAAAAATATATATATTTATTTGAAAAATCTTTTTTGATGTACTTAAAATAGAAAGCTTTTAGAATTTAATTTTACATAGGTATCTGTATTATAATGTAGAAAGCTATTTGTATTCTATGTTAATTATATAATCCATGTTTTAGATGCTTTCTGTGATGAACTGTCTGTATATCTCAGCCAAAAGAGTGTCTGGAGGTAAAATGATAGCTTCTTTTAAAAATTATGTGGACTTCATTATTTTTTTAAAAAGTATTTTGTTATTTAATTAATTCACTGAAAACTTTAACGATCAATAACATGTGCTGATCATTTACTTGTAAAAAAAATAATAATCTTTAAAAAAAACTAATATTCAGTTAGTAGATTTCTGTTGTCACTTGATAATGGATTATATTTTGTACAAATGTTAACAAACACAATATAAAACAGTGCAAACGTAAAAAAAATTTTTTTTTGACCTCCTTACCTTCACGACTTCCTGTTAGACAGTTTCTACAGCTTTTTGCACGCTTATTACTACAGCTTATTGATATTTTCATACAGATAATTTTGTTTTCAATAAAATAAATAATTAATATCATTTTTTAACTCATATCTTCTCCATTTCATAGTATATTAATAATATTAAGTGATTGTGGTGAGTTTGAAGTGAAAATGTGTTTTCGTTATTTATAGATATATTGTTAAAAAAGGCGACATTGTTATATTTGAAAAAAAAATTTCTGTTTGACAGTCCTGATTTGGCTTATTTTGATGTGTTTGATTATTTTGATATATTATTAGTATATTGCTGACAACGTACTAAGTGTTTTATAAAAATTTCTGTCTCATAATAATATTAAGTTTTTATTACCTCTCAAACCACATGTTTACTATCTTATTCACCATTTAGGATTATTATTATATAACTACATTTATGTTTATTTTTATATAACATGTATTATCTTTTCATTATTTACTGTGCTCACTGTTAACACATTGAACCAAATGGCCTCAAAATACACCTGATATATGGGTAGATATGAATATACCTGATATATGGATATGGAGACCCAGAAATATGGCTGGTAAAGAGCCTGCAGGGCTTCCTAGTGTATAAAGCACAATCTATTAAAAGATTCTTTAAAAATAAGATAAACTCTTTAAAATCCTGAGTTTTACCAAATCATTATTCTCCATAATGAACTAATGCTATTTTGAATTGTACTTTCAATTTCCTGTATTTCTTGAATCTAAAATTATAAATTCAATTTACTCTGTCCAATGCTCACTAGATTACTTCACACTTTTGATTGTTAGCTTAATGAATAATTTTTTAATAATTTAGATTTTATAAATCTATTATGATCCAACCCAATGCCCTCAAGATTCATAGTTTATAGATATTATAGAATGACCTGCCATGTTTATAAAACAAGAATAATAATTGAACATGAATTTTCGGAATATTCCTGATTTTTTTTGTTAATAAAAATGGTCATAAATTAAAAGATTTACATATGTTTTTTTTAATTTAAGATCAGGAAATAAGGGCAAATTTTTTGCAATGCATGTGATGAGTCAATTTTTGATTAACTAAATATTTAATTTTGTTCAATGAAATAAAAATAAAAATTTTATGTTTTACCATCATGTTTGTTAAATGTATGATTTTTATATTTCCTCTGAAACAACTACATGAAATGTCTGTTTTTTTTATATATATATAGAAAAGAAATTGAAGCAACTTTGGAGCTTATGAAAAAAGCAGAACATGATTTAAATCAAAAACAAAAACACCTTGAAGAATGGGAATTGAGATTACTTGAGAAAGAAAAAAAGCTAGAAAGAAAAAAGAAATATATGGTAAATTAAACATTATTAATATTCAAATAAAAAGTAGAAGAAAAAAATAAACATTTGTTCATAAAATTGAATTTCTAAAGTTTATAAATTTTTTTTGTGCAAGTAGTTAAATTACCTTTAACTGTAATTTTATATTTTGTACATTTACTTTATTTAAAGAAAAATTATGTTAAGCAAGTAAAGAATAATTAATTTATTTTTTGATCAGAAAAAAGTACTGACAGTGTATATTGTTCTGAGAAATGTATAAATTGAGAAATGTATAAATTATATCTAAGCTGCTATCACACTAATGTAAGTTTAAGACTTAATATACAATATAAAATGATATTTTATATGTTTGTTAATAGAAAAATATATTTTTTTCTATCTATTAGACAATTGGAGTAGAGAAAGATCCCTTGTAAAATTCCCTGAATTTCACTAAAAGTAATCTACAAAAAGAAAAAAAAATCTGATTTTTCTTTACTGATTTTATATAATTTCCACGAATTTTGAAACCAATCGTGTAAAATGTATTATTAATTTTTCAGTTATACCTCATTCTTATGTATGAAATATGTTATAAAGCACTTATACATTGTTATCTACATTTTATGTATCAGAATTTTCTTAAATAATTATTACACTAATTTTTTTTAAAAAAATATTGGACTTTTAGATAGCTGAAAATTAAATTAATTTATTTTCGACTTTTGGGGTATTTTAATCAAATTTTCTAAAATTTCCCTGATTTTTTCAGATTGATGAAATGGCCACTCTGATCAATTCAATATGTTTCTTACTAAATATTTTAAAATCACGAGTGATGAATGTTTGGAATAGTTAAAACATTGTTTCAAGGTCACAGTCAGAATTTCTGCAGAAATTTAAATTTTTAAGTTTTACTTCTCTAGAAGTATTTGCTATCATAATTTCAAGACTATATAAAAATAAAAAATGTTTTAACATCATTTTTATTTTTATTTTGGGTAGCTACTGTAAATAAAAGTTAATTAGTTGTCATTTTATTATTTTGCTTGTTAATGCTTGTTATCATTCTTTTCCAGCAATTATATGAATTGGATATTAATACTTGGACATCAGAGGATGTGGTAAGTGCATACACATATTGAGGAATATAGATTTCATATAAGAAGTCACATTTGAAAAAAAAAATATATTCTAACACTTCTTTCATTTTTATAGTGTCTGTGGATAAAACAGTTAGGCTTAGAAAGTAAGAAACTTTTTTAAAAGTTATCAAATTCCTTTGCTTAACTCTATATTTTTATTAATTTTTTTAAATTCTTTTCAGCTGATTCTAAAGACCTTGATCAATATGCAGATTTGTTTCTAGAACAGCAAATTAATGGAAGACGTCTTATATTAATGACCTCTGAAGACTTGAAAGATATTGGTGTATCAACTGTCGGCCATAGAATACATTTAATGGTATGCTTTTTGGGATTTTTTTCCATTAATTTCTAAACTCTTATTCATTCATTATGTTTACAGACTGAAGTATTTCCACTTTTTATTGCTCTGAGGTTAAGTATTCAAATACTAAAGTATTTATTTATTTATAGAAATTGTTAGTGCATTTTATATACTGACCATGCATTGAATCTGGCTTATATAAAAAAAGGCACATTAATGATTAAGTCTCAAAGAATAGCTATACTTGTTGCATTACTGTTTTATCATTTTTTGGTTAATAAAATGATGTGGTACTACAGAAATTTTTCTGCAAGGAATTTTTCTGGTGAACTGGAAGTTATATAACTTAATTTAGTACAAAATTTCCTCTTTTAAAAATTGTTATTACGTAATTATATGTATTATTTATTATTGTTATTCTGTAATTATATATATTTATTATTATTATATTTAATGTTTGCCATAAAGGAGAAAAAATGAAGCATAAAATCCCATTTTAAAATAAATTGTTTTATAAATTTTTTCATACAAGCCAATTGAAATATTATGCTCGTGGTATTTATGCTCTGGTTCATCATGAATTTAGTAATCATGAATTAATGTTTTGAAACTATTACTTTTTTTCTCACATTATGAAGGATACAATAGCAGGATTGAAAAGAAGTGCCCATTTTTAAAGTGTGTAGTTGTGGGAAAGAAAACAATGGCATAACTTACAAATATGGTATATTAAAGATTTTTGTGATTGAAAACAAAGAGGAAATCATAGAGGATTAAAGTTTTATAAGCAGCTTGGCGAGTCTATTATACTCTATTCAGTGAGAACTGTTTAATGAAGAAACATGAAAGTTTGTTGTTTATCGTAAATATTGCTGACTTTTGCCAGTTCGTCAATGAGTTAGCAATTCTTTTAATATTGACTACTAATCAGATTAGTGCTGTTTGTCAAAAACCTTTATGACAGTCAGCAAAAGTTATTGTTGATTGTCAGGTTGCTTTGTTTACTTTCACAATCAGTTCTTGCTGAATAAAGTATATTGAAATCAAGCCTAATTTTTGATAATTTTTATTTCTTATAAAATATTTTTTTTATTTATGTTTAACATTAATATTTATTATTATTTCTTTCACATTATACAATTTTTTTTAACAAGTTTTGAATAATTCGAATTTTTTTACACTTCCATCTGAGTTTAAATTGAATAAAATGGACTGTGTATTAGATATTGTTAAACATTTTATTTTTAAATTTTAGGACGAAATAAGTAAATTGAAGAATCATAATAAAAGGATGCTCCACTTTCCACCTTTAGAACAGGTATGTGTCATTTAAACACAAATTATGTATTGATTTTAGATTTTATTATTCAGGCTTAAATTCTTAAAAATTGACATGAGTTTCTTTCTTTTTTTCTTTTTTTTTTAGTTACAATTACAGTCAATTTGTTCAAACTCAAATATTGCTAAAACTTTTTTTATGTGGTCCCAACTCTTTTTCCCATTAAGTTCTGCATGAAATTTGTGTTTATCATTTCCTGTTTGAATTTGTGTTAAATAAGTATTTATTACTAAATATGTCTGTGCTAGATTTCACCTGAATGATCAGGATTGAACTTTAATTTTTTCTTTTCTTTTTCCTAAAGTTTATCATATTATTATTTTTTTTATTAAAATGTATCAAGTTAAAAATCCAATAATCCGTTTTTATCTTAGACGACAGTTCAGCGAAGTTCGTCTTCCAATTCCATTCGACCCAATGCTGTCAGATTGACCATCTTATTCGGAAACCACGTCCGCCTTGGCTCTAAACCTCAAGACCACAAATGGAAGATGTACGTAGAAGTAGATGAAGGTGACAGCCCTTTAACTACTGTAGCTTGTATTAAAGAAGTTAGCTTTGAATGTGGTCATGCTGGTTTGCCTTTGTCCAGAATCACTCAGGTATCTTTTGTTGTATTTTCATTCATTTCTTCTGATTCTCAGGTTATTAACTTTTTTTCTTTCTCTGATATGGAAATAGTTTATTCTTTGAATTGTATATGCTTAATGCATTAAAAATATTTGTTACAGCCTCCTTTTGTTATGGATCGATGGTGTGTTGGAATACAACCTGATACTGTTGTTTCTTGCATTGTAACATATGAGGTAAATAAAAGTTACAGATCTACTAACTTATGTAATTTATATTGTTAAAGTATTTCCAAATTTTGAATTTTAGAAGATGCTTTAATATAATGTGCTGCATGTTTTTCTTTTTTGCTTCCATAGAAATTAGACAATAAGCTGTTTTATTTATGCAAGGTATTATTATTGAATCTTGAGAAATCATTCAAGAAATCCTTAAGCTTCAAGTAAATTTTTTTCTTGTAATTTAAACATTTCTTTGTTTCGGTTTGAACAGTTTTGTTCACATGTTATCACTCAATAATAATTAATTATTATTTAATTTTTAAGAATAACTTATTTAACCAGTCAATTATACTGCGTTTTATGCATAATGTTAAGAGGCTTTTCAAATAAATAATTAATAAAAACGTAATAATTATTGCTGAGTGAGACCATAATATTATTGAATTTTTAAGAATAATTTATTTAACTAAATATGTGTTTTGTGCATAATTTTTAGAAACATGCTACTTTTTAGAAATAATTTTTAGAGACTTTTCAATTAAATAATTATTTAAAATTAAATAATTGTTAATAATACTGCTAGATTTATAATACTGAAAGAGTGTTTAAGTAGTTTTCTCATCAAACAGCCTTTGTACTTTTTTCATTAAATTAATTTTCTAATTATACATTATTTTATTAAAATATAATTCTGATGTTAATAGCATGTAGAAAAAATATTTTGCTCCTATTTCTATTGCAATATATGCTACTATTGCAAATTATTAATGGTTTTTGCTATTTCAAGATGTAAATTATTGTTCTATCTACATAATCCGGGTCTCATAGTTGTCCTTATTTTCAAAAAACTTATTCCCGATTTTTTATCTTTTTCCTCCTCGTGTTCCTGAGTTTTAGGCAGGTTCAAAACGACTTGAAAATCTTGTTCCAGACTTTTGGTCATCTTAAGAAGAAGAAACTCAGCTTTTTTGCTTTTTTAGTTTTTCCTTCTGTCAATCTGTAGTTTTTATATAGTTATGTAGTTTTTTCTTATGTTTAATATGTCGAATTGCTAAGTGGTATTAAATTAGATATACTTATTAATATTTTTGAATCATAATTTTTTTCTTTTGTTTGTCCAATTGCTTTTAATTACTACTTTAATCTTCTTTTCATTTATAGAAAAATCGAAAGTGCTTTTAAATATCCAGTTACTTTAAAAATTGTTACCTTTTCTTAGTTTTTTTAATGATCTTTGTTTCCAGATTACAATGTATATTACATTTTCTATTCATTTGTTTATTTTTAAACGCATTTATTTCTTAGTATATAAATTATATATAATTTAGTTTAAGTAATTTATTGTTGCATGAAATTAATTAAAATTTTAAATTTATTTTGATCTATTTTTATATTGAAGAATCTATTTTTGATGTCAAGAAATTTTGATATTTCTTACTATATGTACGCATGAGTGAAATCCTACCATTTTCAAATTTATTTCTGATCAACTTCTTTCTATCTTAATTTTTTATTTGAAAACTTTTAGTGTAGCCCTTTTTTTTTTTTAAATTTGCAGACAGCTAAGGAAATATTCCAATCGAAACAAAATTTTCTAATCAATAGATTGCACTATTTTTTTAGCTCTTTGTTTCCCTTTCTTTTAAATAGTCTAGTCTGTGCATTGTACCAAAAAGTGCTCTGTTTTTATTTTGAACCACTACGAAGCATGCATACTCTTTATTTAATATATTTCTACCATTTGTAGTCAAGTATAATTTATTAGTAATTTTATTAAATTTTGATAATTAATTTTTTGCAGTCCATTGTTAAAAAGCCCAGATTTACGCAACATTTTCATCAAGTTGTGGCTGAAGGAAGTACTTCTCTTCAAAAGGAAGTTGTTTTAATGCTTCGAGGTCCCCCACAAAATAGTAAACGACATCATCGTGCGCAACAATGCAGAAGTGCTCCCATTTTGCCTGATGCTTGGCAAAATCGTTTCCACCCAGATTCCTTCTCCTTGCCTACAGGGAAAAAAGGTAATATATCTTTTTTTAAAGCAAATTTATTTAATAATTTTCTTAGAGCTGCATTTATTGTTATTTAGAAAGAGTGTTATCTTTGCATAAACTTGGTTACAGAGTAAATTCCAGATGTATTTACAATAAATCCAAAAAAAATTTCTTCTTCTTTCTCTAAAAAAAAATGCAAACTGTGTATAGGGCTATAATTGCAATTTATTTATAAAGAATACAGAATAATTCAAACATGACAAGTTGGCGGGTGGCTGAAAAGCTTTGAGAAACAGTTCGCTTTTTCTTATGCAAGAAGAGTTTAAAATGCAAAATATTATATGCATATTTCTTTTGGTGAGATTTCCAAACTGGCATACCATTTCCAATTTTTTGGTTTTCTGCAATAGGAAGCTCTTTGAATAAGTTAGATTTTTTATTCATTTCCTTTCCACAAAATAGTCTATAGTCTCTTTCTCTCGATTTTCCATTTCTTTTTTTCTACCCCTAAATTGCTAGAATAAGTTGTACTGTTTCGCTTTACTGTCACTTTGCACATGCCTACTCGTGATGGGGACCAATGCAAAATTTGAATTTCTTTTTAAGTTTCTTAGTTGGATGAACTAAGAAATCATGTGCTGAATAAAAAAAATTCTTATTAAAGATCATGCAAATAATTAAGCATTCAAGAGTTTTTGATTATTAGACAGAATGATTTAAGCACGTACCAATTAAACATCGACATAACTGCCAACAACTACATATTGTCCGTACTATTTCATCTTTATATTTAAAGTGATATTGAATCTTATAAATGTCTTATTAAATCTTGGGTTTATAAACTTCATTTAATGTGATTTTGACTACCACTAAATGCAAATAAAGCAATCTTATATAAAAGAGCAAGTTATAGGAACGATAATGAGTGTAAGCCGTTGCAAATGTGAAAAGTTAAATTTATCTTCAATTACATTTCAATTAGTTTTTCACTACCACTTGGGAACTGAAAAAGCTTAAGTTTGCAGATTTTCATTAAATATAAAACTGATTGTTTAAAAAATAATTATGAAAACACAGGGTTGCCACTCAAATCTGGGGAAAAAAATTCCCTGTGTTTTCCCGGTACATATTATACACAATATATTAAGAGGAAACAATTACTGTGCTCTCATTTGAGCTATTTTGGGCTAACTATACTATTTTTAATTGCTGGAAAAGCTTAGAGTAGAAAAGGAACAGCTGAACATACTTAAATAAAACAGTTTAGTGAAGCTGAAATATCATCCTTAAATATTCCATAGATTGCATTTTGAAGGGTCACCATTTTTTAAAGGTCAAAAATAAAAAGACAAAATTCCCTGTATTACCTAGTTTGTAAAGAAAAACTCAAAATTTCCCTCTAATTTTTAAATTCCCAGTATTTTCCAGGATTGCCTTGTTCTCCCTGTGGAGTGATAACCTGGAAACATAACTAAAATATTTACAATTTGTATATAATTTTTTAAAAAAAAATATATATTATAATTCGTTTTTAAGCAATTTTAATCATTACTGCAATCAGAGAAGGATTTTATGGTTTCAAATTGGAAGTTATCAGGAAATATCTTGAGTATTTTTGTTCAATAATGGATTGCATCTATTACTGCAAATTATTTTGTGAACGAACTTACAGCAAATTTTTTCCTTTTTTTTTTCTTGTCCCACTTTATAAATTTGTAAAATGGTTTCATTTTAATCACAGTAATTTTCCATGTGTATTATTTTTCTTTAAAAACTTTATTATTTGTGCGATTATATTGTAATTAAAACGTAGAATAACATGTTACATAACTCATTGTAAACATGCAAATTTATATGTTGTTAAGCTTGTCACAGATGGCTGTATTCATAGACAATTAATTTGCTAATTCATTAAATTAACAAATTTTCAGTTGAAAAATATATTTTGTAAAAGATTTTTGTTGTCACGATACATTCTAAATCTTATGTTCTCAAATTTACTAAAATCTCACTTTACATATTCTGTGCAATAAGCTTTTCTTCTATAAATGTTAACTAAGTTTTCTTTTTTAATAAATATTTCTAGAAAGAGGAACATGGGCAAGAGTTGTGGCTGGTGAAACTACCATACCGCCCATGCAAAAATCAAAGTTTGCACACTTTGGAGATTCAGGTTCGAGCAGCGAAGGTGAAAGTATATTTGAAAGCATGAAAAGTATTGGACGCCAGTTGCTGGAAGATGCTCAACCTAGGTCTAGGCTTAAAAAAGTGTCTTTCACTCTGCATGAATCAAGCTCATCAGAATCTATAGGCAGTGACTCCACTCAGTTTACAAAGAAGATTTTTCAGGAAAGGCGCTGCAGCACGCCGACATGCCGTCCCCGTTTCAAATACCGCCATTCGGCTAGCGATTCTGGATTCCCGATGGGTAATGACATAAAAACTAGACTGGACAATGATGCCCGTTTCGTCAAGTTCCGGGAATGTCGTTTTCGACTTCAAAGTGAAGTGGACCGGTTTATGTCAGGTAAAAAAGAGGATACTTCCTTTGAATCCGTTACCAGAAAGGCAAAAGAGGCTTTTGAAGAGCCTGTAGTGGAAGATTCTTTCGGGGATTTCCCCCTTCACTTCCGTAGACATCACAAAGGGATTTCTGGGCGTGGCAGGGGCCATATTTTTCATACTGATAAGGGAGAACCCCAATTAAGAGCTTGGAGTTTAGATAGAAATGCACTGTGATTATCTTATTAGTTTTTCAATTGACTGAATTTTTCATGCATACACTATGTTACGATAATAGACTGGGCAGAAAGCTTTTATAGGAAAAAGAAATTGTGGGATGTTCTTCCACACAAAACTGGTTTATATGAGCATATTTTCAACACTCTTTGATGCAAAGCTTTAAATACTTTTACCCATTCCCAAATCATGAACTTGGTAAGTTAAATTCTAGATTTTTGACACGGTTCCCTGTTTCTTATGTGACTATCTAATATAAAGCAAAAAATGTGAATAAAGTACAAAAATGTTACAATAGTTTTGTTCTATAAACAAGAACCTTCCCAGTGTTTAGTCGCTGAATGGTGTTTTTTAATTGATCAATGATCAACTTTTTTCAGTAGTGGTCTAAATTGGTCAGAATGCCATTTGGTGAAGATTCTTGTTTATAGAACTCAAACTATCATATGTTTATTTTTGTTCTTTATTTGTGCTTTATTCTAGTTGTTTCCTTCCATGTGCATAGTACAAAGTATACCCTATCCTTTTTTTTTAACTATTTAATTTTTTGCATAAATAATCAATGAGTTATATGTTAGGAGTCTCGAAAGACTATGAAAAAGGATATGCATCTTTTATTTGTACCATTACTTGACGAGTGCTGAAATGTGAGATAGGTTTTTGTCACTAAGCTTCTGTTCAATCAATTATTGTAAAATATTGTATATACAACCTGTCGTTTTTAATTTAACATTGGGTTTATTGCGTCCATTATTAGTGTGAGGTTAAATATTGCATGTATGGAATTCACAGATTCTTTTGTACAGTATATTCGACCTGTCACTTTTAATTTAACACTGCGTTCATTACGTCCATTATTAGAGTGAGATTAAATATTGCATGTTTGAAATTTGCAGATTCTTTTGTTCAGTATTACTTGAGAAAATTGAGAATTTTTTTTTAATATGTTAAGTTAGGAGACAATTTTATTAACATTAGGCGGTAGAATTGTTGTATAAGCTAATGGTGGTACAAAATTCTAGTTCCAATATCGGAAAACGTTGTTGTTTTAGTATTTGAAATTGCTGATTAATATCCTGTAATATTTCTTTTTATTACAAATTATTGTTTTTTAAACTTGCAACAGGAAAACAAAATTTGTAGGCTTATACAAAAAAAAGTGCTGATCAAAATATGTAAACTAAATCTACATCACAAGTTTGCAGCTAATCAAATACAATCAACTAGCTAAAAATAAATTCATATTTTTCTGTGTACAAGAAAATACTTCCTAGACTTGGTACACATACTTGGTGGTACTTTGAGTAATAGGAATTTGTATCTTCCCATTGTTATAGCATATTAGGATTCAGCTGATATTATTTTCATGGTAGAACTGATAATTCAACAAGTATTTTTTTTATAAACCAAAATGCAATGTATTTATTTTTTGCTTGTCTATTCTCTTAAAAGTGTACACTTACAAATTAAATATATATAAATCTACAGGAAATAGTAAATTAAAACATTTCTATTAAGTGTACATTATTGTATTTTTAAAGAATAAGTGAAAATTCATTATTGCTTAAAGAGTGGTGGCTGCCTCCTCAGCAATGCCTCTGGCAATATTAAAGGTGCAAAAAATAAATAATATGTAATCGTGTTGGAAAAACAGTCATTTCTAGCAATATGAACTGTAATTTTATTGTTATTTTGTCATTTGCACTTGCTATGCCTGCTCACTTTTTTATTTAGATAATGTGTTTTTATGAATAAAAAAAGTCTTTCTGATTCTAAGTATACAATCTAATGAAATAAAGTTAAAATTAGATTTCGCCTTTTTTTCTTCTTTCTTTCATCTGTTCTTACGTGCATAACAAAAACTTTCTTAATTATGATAACACAAAAAATATGATTTTACATACATAAGTTTTTTTTTTCAGTGTAATTTAAGATAAATGAGTCATTGAGTTAAAATACCTGCTAACTGTGTTTTTAGAGGTAAAAAGGAGTTTAATAGATCATAGAAATCATGTTTTTCTTTAACTGCAATATGAACATATTAGCTGAGTGTTTCTATTTTTTGAAAAGAAATCATAGTTTATGCACTTTATGAAATCAGAGCTTTTAAGATGAAACATCAAGATGATTTTATTTCTAAGGACTGTTTTTTAAGATGAAATGTTATTACATTTTCATCTTAAAAGCAGTTGCAGGCTTTGTATCTGGGCTACTCAACTAGTTATTGATATTATATTTTAACTCTCTGTTCTACATTATTTATTATTTTATCATAATGTGGGTTATAAATTAAAATTTATTATGCATTTTTTTGTTGTTATATTTGTGTGACGAATCCATCTGCTAGTCAAAATTTATCTGAATTAAGTTTGAAATCAAATCTTTGTGTCTACATATGATTGTTATTTGTTGATTTTTCTTAATTTGTTTATAGCTTTCGAGAGTTTCATTGTATATATCTTTACGTAATAATAATCTGTTCTGAAATATAGTTATTTATTTTCAATTCAATTTTGCCTAACTGATTTGAAAATTCAAATGCTGCTTTGCGCCATGCTTCAGGGATAAAAACATAAAATTTTTCTGTTATTATTTAAAATATTTTTTTTAAATTTTAAGCAAAATAATACGGATGGATAAAATGTGTTCAAAGTTTATTTAATATAGACTAATGCTTCCACCTTAGATGAAATAGGAAAAGGTTGCAGATTAATGTCAGAACATACCGATGGATGTGTAAAATTTACTGCATTTAAAGTAAAATAATCTTTTTAAGTTAATACAGTGTGCATAGCGTTTTTAAAAAGTGCTTATATTCGCTTTTTAAAAGCCCTTAAAGGTGCTTTTTTCATTGAGTGTTTTTAAAAAAAGTGCTTAATTTTCCCTCTTTGAAAATGAAATTTTTCCTTTACTATGTTGATTTTTGCTTCGAATTATGCAAAAAGACACAGCTCACATTGTTCTATTCAACGTTTTCACAATTAGCTCATCCCAATTTATTTCGGCGCATTGTCAGTCTGTAGCGTATAAAAACACCATTTGTTATACATGATTCAAAATTTCATGATTTTTGACAATTGTCAAAAACAAGGCCAAAAGATTTTTTTTTGGACATGACAGTTAAAACAAGATAAAACAGTCAATTTTCAAAAACTTTCCAACCCTGCCTAATTATGATATTTTTTTAAAGTGCTTAAAAATATCTTTTGAGTGCTTAAAAGGTGCTTATTTTTCGTTGAATAATTTGGCTACGCACCCTGTAATACTGCTGAAAAATTTCACTTTTAATTTTTTAATGGTTGATCAAGTCTGTCTATTGTTTTAACTATTTTATTACTGATACACTTTTAGGCTATTGGCGACTGTCTTAGTTTTAATAGTACCATAAAAGTGGCCAAAATATTTTTAATAGTGATCAGAATTAAACCTATAAATACAGATAATTTTACCAGCATTTACTTATTATTTAAAAACAAGGAATAAATTTATTTAAAAATGGAATCTGAATGAAAAGGCAGTTTTTTTATAAGGGATGTTAGCTTACTTTTAGCAACAAAAAAAAAATGCAGAGAGAGCGCATTTATTGGAATCAAAAGGCGAGCAGGGTGGGTCGCCTTCAAAAAGCGCTAAGGGAGAACACTGTAGTAATTATTTCAATTTTCAAAATAAGAATTGTATTACAACTGGTATAAAAAATTTTGAGTTGAAATGTTTGGTAATGTAGTTACATTATATGTTTTATCTTGAGCAATGAAAGCAAATGGCATTTTTTTAAAAATTTGAAGTAATGTGTTTTATACCAGTTTTGTCTTTTACAAAATAAAAATTTATTTTGATTATCATTAAAAATAATTGTTTTTGTTCTGAATCACTTAAAAAGATTAAAGAATATTTAAATGTCATAAAAAAATCAATATAAGACCTAAGGTAAAAATAGCAGTTTGTAAAAAAAGTGCTTTCAACTGATTATGATACTAAGCATCTTAATTTGTGAATGATTAAAATTAATTTTAATGTGTTTTAAAGTTCAAATTTATAATTTAATTAAAAAAAACTAATTCAATTTTTAATTTGTTATAATCTAATAACATTTCATATCTAAATCACAATTAACTGCTATATGCTTACAAAAAATCAAATGCTCTTTTACATTTATTATTAAAGAACAATCTTTAAAAAAAATTCTACCACTTATACCTATGTTTCTATTTTTACTGCATTATTTGTCTTTATAATGTTGCAATGCTTGTGCCTTATGCTGATAAAATGCAATATATACATGTAACAAACTATTTGTATTTTATAATATGTGACTTAATAGATAATAGTATTTATTATGAAAATTGTAGAATTGATTTTTTATATGCATGATATAATGAATAAAAATTATTATAATATCTGTTTTTAATTGTGTTTTTTACTTTAAAATTATTGAGCTTCATTATTTTACATTCTATATTATAATCTTCGCCATTAGCAAAAAACTATATTCAAGCTCATAGACCTGCCCCTTTGTGCAGCTTCTGTATTAATTGTTTTTAATGAGGAAAAAAAACTCTTAATAACATTATTTTCTCAAGGTGCATAGCGTTTTTAAAAAGTGCATTAAGGTGCTTATTTTTGACTGACATTTTTTTATTTATTTGGGATTTGTAAGATGTGCTTAATTTTCTATCTTTTAAAATGAGATATTTTCTTTGCCTCGTCGATTGTCGTCATAAATTTAGAAAAAAATAATTATGATTTTTACAATTTTCTCTGCAATATTTATCAGAAACTAGATATTTTATCTTAATTATGTAAAGTCTTTGAAAATGTTTTTGCATTTTGTTGATTTTATGTTTATAAATTAAGAACTTTAAACAATAGAAAGGAATAATTTTTGTCACTGTGTATATCCTAATTAGGATTTTTTTTGGGGGGAAAAAGATTAAAAATATTTTTTGAGTGCTTAAAAAGTGCTTATTTTTTGTTGAAAAATTTGGCTGTGCACCCTGTTAATGGGGTAGCATCTTTTATTATTGAGTAACTGGAACTTTTATTATTGAGAACAATGCTTAAAAACTGATTTACAAACCAGGAGAGTCAGTTAGGATATGTATCTAGGTCAGAGGTCGCCAAAGTGGTCTATATAGACCCCCAGGGGTCTATTTAACATAAGCGGGGGTCGATCTGAGCCAGGGGGTCGAATGGGGGACGATCCGAACCGGAAAGGTCGATTGGTCGAAGGATTATCAGTATTTTTCAGATATGTGACAATTAGAAAAAAAAGAAGAAGACTTGGAAATATATACAGGTAAATCTTCAAAAATTGAGCGACGATTTTAAACTGCGTTTTGTTGATTTGGAAAACATTAACATCCCTGATTGAATTATTGTACCATTTTCTGCTCAAATTGAAAACGTGGGCATCAACCTGCAAGATGAGCTTGCTGAATTATTATGGGGATTTGAAGCAAAGACGCTTTTTAAAAATTTAACAANTACTTTTTCCCTAAAAAAGTAACGAAAGTACAAGTAAAAGTACTAAATTTAAAAAGTAACGAAGTACAAGTAAAAGTACGTACTTTTTACTTGTACCGGCGGTACAAGTAACGAAAGTAAAAGTACTGCCATATATGGTGCTTAAAAGGTGCTTATTTTTTGTTGAATAATTTAGCTACGCACCCTGAATTTTCTATCTTTTAAAATGAGATGTTTGCCGCGTCGATTGTCGTCATAAATTTAGAAAAAAATTATATAATTTTCACAATTTTCTCTGCAATATTTATCAGAAACTAGTTATTTTATCATAATTATGTATATTCTTTAAAAATGTTTTTGCATTTCGTTGATTTTATGTTTATAAATTGAGAACTTTAAACAATAGAAAGGAATAATTTTTATCACTGCACATATCCTAATTAGGATTTTTTTTTTTTTGGAAAGTGATTAAAAATATTTTTTGAGTGCTTAAAAGGTGCTTATTTTTTGTTGAAAAATTTGGCTGTGCACCCTGTTAATGTGGTAGTATCTTTTAATATTGAGTAACCAGACAATGCTTAAAAACTGATTTATAAACCAGGAGAGCCAGTTAGGATATGTATCTAGGTGAACACCTTGTCATTGGGTTGAGGAAATGAATTAATGAAAAGAGAAGCAAGTGGATCTCTCCCTTACTTGATAATCAGGATTCTTAAAGTATCCAAACAGCTGTCCAACCACCAAAACTCGCCAAATTATTAAACTATGATAAATCAGCTGATTTATGCCGACAATACTTATTATATAACGTAAAGTTAAGATAATTTAAATAAATAAATGTACCTCTTCAAAGACGAATGATATATTTTGGAAATAATAGGAAAGCATCATTAGCAGCCTCCAATGACATTTCTGGATTTTCAATTCTTAATCCTCTTATTTCTTATAATCTTATTTCTTAATCTCTATCTTAATCCCCTTTTCAATTCTTAATCCTATTATCCTCAATTCTTAATTCTCTTATTTTATGATGTGCCCTACTATATGTTTGTCTCAAATTATACGTGACATCCTGTATATTTACTTATTTCCTATGCTACTGCAGTACATATTTATTGCAATTTAAATTCAAATGTAATTTGCAACCTTCATTTTGTTTTCTTACTATTGTATATCATGAAATTATAGTCATAGTTAAATTAAGTCTTAGACCAAAATGTTTTGTGCTAATATCCTAGGATATAAATGTTTCTAAAACTTTTACAAAAACTGTTGAGTATACAGTTAAAAATCTTCAAGTATATGTTTTTAATTGTCATTATCCTATTACAATATCATAAGTACATAAAACTTATCTCATGGAAGAACTTTTACCGCATTTAATTAAACTTTCATGTTCCTTTGTGATGAAAAAAAATGTTTCAATCGAAATTTCAACTACTTGCTGACTAGCTTGAATGCTCATATTTCAACTGGAGCTCTGTGTACCGTAAAAATCCAACTTTCAATCGTTTTCTGGGGATATTAGCATGATTTTTTTTATCTTTTTGTGGCAATTGAAATTTCGTACACTTTTTCATGAACGAACATAAAACTGGAAAAAAAATTATATAAAAAAGCACGCTTTTTAAGTGAACATTTTTTTATTTATTTTTGTCGCGCCTAAAATGAAGAATACTGGCTGCACAACTTTCAAGGTAAACTTCTATGAGGTGCGGCAATTTGACTGTGCTCCGCAACGATATAATCTTTTTTTTTTTTTTTTTTTTAAGTTTCTTTTTTAAAAAAGATGAGTTTTTTTAATTATGTTTCTACAAAATTTAGTGTTTTATATCCTAATTTTTTATTGTTTATTTTATTCTCCCCTACACACACATATACACCGAATAGCCATTACATTATGACCACCCTGCTAATAACATGTAGGACCACCTTTAGTCCTCAAAACTGCTAGCACCCGCCGAGGCATTGGATTCACAAGGTGCTGATAGGTAATCTGAGGTATCTGGTACCAAGCGCTCACCAACTGGTCCTGCAATTCCCTCACATTGCGAGGGGGTAGCGTGGCAGCGCGAATTTGGTCTTCCAAGTAAGACCACAAATGCTCTATTGGATTAAGGTCAGGTGAATTTTGGGGCCCAGACATAACTTGAAAGTCACTGGAATGTTCCTCGAACCAATCCATGACGATTCGACCCTTATGACATGGTGCATTATCCTGTTGGTAAACACCATCCCCCGCAGGAAAAACTGTTGCCATGAATGGGTGAACCTGGTCTGCAACTATGTTCAAGTAGCTTACAGAAGTCAGGGATTGTTCTATGAGGATTATGGGTCCTAATGTGCCCCATGAAAACATTGTTCCTGGGCGAGAAACCATGAAAACCTGGGCGAGCCCATTGTTATAGATGGAGGGTGGTCATAATGTAATGGCTCTTCGGTGTATATATGTATATCAAGATCTTAGGCATACCATTGAATAATTAAAATCGTAAGTAAGTTGCCAAAAATTCAAAAGAAAAAAAAGGACTCTAGTACATTAGTACAGTCATTATTTGATTAAACTCTTATTTTAATAATGCTAAATTCAGAGTACAATAGTGGAATTGTCTGACTTTGACTATAGTTCAAATCAAAAGTTTCATCATTGCTGTCTGTGCTCATATTTTTCTTTGAATCAAGTAGATATAAACAATGAGATAGTGACAAATACACTAACAAAAACTGATGTGAATGTGATTCTAAGATAGATTGATTTTTCAAAAAAAAGATACCTGGTCGGTGATTACTGCACACATGGCTCGCAATCAGAAAATATTGTTCACTTAAAGGTATATGACGGCCGGAGAAAGATGATTTTCTGGTTGGTTGGCTGGACAATCACAGTAGCATTGATCATTCATTTTTATCCCAACGCTCAATGAGGAGTTGGTGAAAGTTCGGCGAGAATTTGGCGGTTCTCTGTCTTTATTCCATTTGTTCTTATCTTTTCCTTGGGTTCTATCGGTTTTTGGATTATCTATATCCAGTCTCTTGGGATTCTTAAAAAGAATAAAAACAGTATTATGAAATATTTAGCTATAAATGTTTAAATTTCTTTATAATGTGAAATACTTGGAGCGAAGTAATGATAAGTCAATTTTTTAAATTGTTCAAGGAGTTGTTTATGATGAAAAAGACTACGATTTCCATATCGCCAATAACGTGTTTCAGTGTATTGTACTGTAATTCAGTAGGAATTCTGGAAACTTATTAAATATTTATCTGCAAAAAATTCTAAATTATAGTTTTTTTTAAATAACCGTCGTTGAACAGCAGACCCAATTTTGGGTTTACGACTACCTATGTTCGTTTAACTCCGAAGCCTTGTAATTTTGAACCCAATCCAGAAGACAAAAGAACTTCTGGATAAAGTATTGGGAGAAATTTGCCTTCGTGGAGGACTTCTGAGGGAACAAACCAGCATTTGCGTTACACGGGGAGGAAAACATCGAATACCTTCCACGGTTAGCCTGAGGTCAAGGAGGCTCTAACCCATGATCCGTCTACCACTTGAGGATATTTTACGTTAGCACTGGTCGGTGCGAGCCGGGTGCGGAATTCGTATCTATCAGCTATCGTTGGGATTCGAATCTGATTCACCTCATTGGAAGGCGAACGTTTCATCCCCTGAGCCACCACGATTCTAAGTTATAGTTTGGTGTAAGAAAAGATGTGGTTTTTCACAATATTACTTAAAGCAGAACTTTTTTAAACTTCTCAAAATTAAATAAAATTTTAATACACCTTCCCCCCCCCTTCAATAATGAGATTTTAAAATACGCATCTAGTATAAAATATTACTCGTATTTGTTGAATGCATTTAAATACACTGAATACTAATCATATTATTCCTATAAATACGGCATAAGCATATAAACTGAAATATCTCGGTTAATTACTATGTAATTGGTCAATTGTATGATTGACTGTAAAATTGCTATAAATATTAATGATAAATCAAGCTATCATATTTCTCAAAAAGTAGAATAGATTTAAAGTACAAATTAATAAGCAGAAATGGAAAAGAAAAATACTTATATTATTTTTTATAATAGACATTTAGTGCTCTTTAAGATACAGTGAGGCAGTGCCATAATAATCTTCAGGCAACGTATTTAACGAACATATAATGAATATGAAAGATTTGAATTATGTTACAGTGACACAGATTCAAAGCTCAGCTGTAGTGGGGAGATTCTGTTCCCAGCTCGCACCGACCACAACGCTGGCATAAAATACCCTCAGTGATAGACGGATCATAGGTTAATACTCTCGCCGTCGGGCTAACCATGGGAGATTTTCCTCTCCATGTAATACAAATGCGCGTTAGTTCCATCAAAGAGTCCTCCAGGAAGGCTAGTTTGTCTTAATGCTTGATCTAGTTGTTTTCTTGTCTTCAAGGTTGGGTACAAAATTACAAGGCTACAGGTTTGAAAATTGATAGTAATAAACTCAAAATTGGGTCGGCTGTTCATCGCCGTTTATAGAATAAAAAACATTGTTCTAAAAATTTTTGGAAATTTTTTAAAATATTTCATGAAATAAACTTTTATTTTCTTACCCGTGGTGAAGGATTAGGATTTTGAGAAACCGAGTTTGATCTGGGTTGTGGAATGGGTCCTGGCAAAGAGTTCGGCGGAGGATTTGTTGGTCTTACAAATGGCTTCCTTTGCACCGGTGGCAGGACAGGAAGGGGTATTTTGCGGTATAGATTCAATTCATACATATTTGGTGCTTTACCACATTCGAAATGGAACCACCAATCACAAACGAAAAATCGCTGGTGAAAAATAGTTCCATTCACACAAAGAAAGCTGGCGTTCCGCCCATCTGGAAAGCAAACGTGGTAGGCCTAAAAAAGTAATTGAAATGAAAGAAACTGGATTAGTTGGTTCTAAAGAACTGTACGTTTTTGTTCTATTTCTTTCTGATCTATACACACAAGCAGGACCATATATATATAAATTATGATGAGTTCAAATTAATATAAAAAATAATAAAATCAAAGCTTTTTAAAACTACGTTCTTTAAGAGAAAAAAGGAAGAAAATATAATTCTATTTTTTCGGCAGGCAAAAAACGTAGGAAGCCTCACTTTCAAAATACGTCGGGAGATTTTTGGTAATGATAAAAGTTTATTATGAAAATGGTACGTCCTTCGTTTTCGGTCAGATAAAAAAAAATAGAATTTTAAAATAGCAAAAATTCTTTTCGTTTAGGTTTAATTTGAAAGAAAAAAGAATATGAGTGCCATTTTAGTTTAAAAGGGTTAAAAAAAAAAGGGGGGGGAACAATCTTTTCGTAGCTATGAATGATTACACTCAGAAACAAATTTTTTGTTAAATATTTTATTCATATACTTGAACTTGCCTAATTTGGGTATGGAGATCTCAAATCTAANACCTTCATTTGGCATTTTGAACTTTAAATAGAAGCAAGTTTAAACAGCTAAAACTAATTCATGTATTAACGTAATTTGACAAGTATTTTAAGTTTAGAATTGACTAGTTACCTAAATATAAATACTACCACTGATAACTTAATGACTAAGAGGGACAAATTGCATACCTAAATCAAGCGAATGACCATAAAAACATACTTGAATCGTCGCCAGTTAGCTTTGCAATCCCATAATTCATACAGTATAATCCAAGGGTTCTTCCATGAAAGTTGATTTTAGCATGCTGCGAAGTCCAGGTCACCACTGAAGTGAGTACGAAATGCGGGTTTCTCTTAAAGCATATTTATTTCATGAACACAAACATCAATATAACATAAACTAAATTAAACATTATGGGTCGTCCTGCGACCAAGCTAGCTAGTGAAAAAATTGAAAAGGTAAGTGGCTGTTCATTTCATTTCATTTATTAACAGAAAATTGGGTACCTGGGCCGCGCAGCGGCCCCTATCCCATACATCATGAATTAAAAACATTGTGTGATAACATTTTGATTTTGCAACATTATGGTAAGTGGCTGTTCTTCAAAGGACAGAATATATATCACGAGGATCACAGGGTTGCTTTTACCTGAAGATCTTAAATCGCCAAGCTGGCGGTAAGACTGGTGAGAGTGGCGAGCACCGCAAGTTGATTCTAAAGAAATGTATGTTTTTGTTCTATTTCTTTCTGATCTATTTCCTTCTACACACAAGCAGGATCATATAGATATAAATTATGATGAGTTCAAATTAATTTAAAAAATAATAAAATCAAAGCTTTTTAAAACTACGTTCTTAGAGAGATAAAAGGAAGAAAATATAATTCTATTTTTTTCGACAGGCAAAAAACGTAGGAAGCCTCACTTTCAAAATACGTCGGGAGATTTTTGGTAATGATAAAAGCTTATTACGAAAGTGGTACGTCCTTCGTTTTCGGTCTGATAAAAAAAATAGAATTTTATTATAGTAAAAATTCTCCTCGTTTAGGTTTAATTTAAAAGAAAAATGAATTTGAGTGCCATTTACTTTAAAATGGCAAAAAAAGGGAGAAACAATCTTTTCGTAACTGTGAATGATTACACTTAGAAAAATTTTTTTGTTAAATATTTTATTCATATACTTGTACTTGCCTAATTTGGGTATGGAGATCTCAAATCTAAACTTAGTTTTGCTCCTAAAGCTACAGATTTTTTCAAAACGTCATTTTTAGTCTAGCTTTTGTCGAAATGTGCCGATTCAGAAACGTTATATATAACATGGGTCTCATAAATGTTACGATAAACGTCTACGATAAACTTTCTCATCATCATGATTGAAATTACATAGGAACTCATGCCGGATTACGCGGCTCGGGGAGCTTCCCCTGTTATAACCTGTTCAGAACCACATGACGAAACAGTTCATTATAAGGAAGCATCCTTAGTGGCGTTCGACGATATTTCCGGGCATAGGTACCTATGCAATTCTAATCCTGATACTGTGCCCTAACTCCCATACAAGTTTGTCGCGACATTTATGGTACCCCGTATTTTACATAACGTTTTTAAATTTGCACATTTTGACAAAAGATGAACTAAAAGGGACATTTAAAAAAGAGCTGCAGCTGGAGCGAGATACCGATTGTAGATTTGATTTCAGTGGCGTGAAAATATTCAAGTTCCGTTAAAGAATCTTATGCAAAATAAAAGTAAAAAAAACTTTCTCTGTGTTATTATTGAGAGAATACTCATGAAAATATTAGTAAAAAAAATCCTGAACTGAGCCCGTGATAATTTCAATACCTGACACCCAGCTTCAACGTCTCCAAAATATCCAGCATAATCATAATCAGAACATCGGAAGCTTGTTCCTTCAGGTACTGAAGCATGTACTGGATAATCTAATCCAGCTTGCCCTGGTATGTTATCCCCATCAACATCGTTCAGATAATCACCTGATCTCAGAAGTGCTTCACGCAAGCGAATATTTTGACCCTATACACAAAGTTAAAAAGAAAAAAAATGTAATCATCAAATGTATGAAATCAGTTTTAAAAAAATGCATATATTATTAATTAGAAAAATTCATTAAATTTGTCAGTTTTTTTTCTTCCAATCCCTGACGTCTGTAAGCTACTTGAACATATTTGCAGACCAGGTTCACCCGTTCATGGCAACAGTTTTTCCTGCGGGGGATGGTGCTTACCAACAGGATAATGCACCATGTCATAAGGGTCGAATCGTCGAGGAACATTCCAGTGACTTCCAAGTCATGTCTTGGCCCCCTAATTCAGCTGACCTTAATCCAATAGAGCATTTGTGGTCTTACTTGGAAAACCAAATTCGTGCTGCCACGCTACCCCCTAGCAATGTGAGGGAGTTGCAGGTGAGCGTTTGGTACCAGGTACCTCAGACTACCTATCAGCACCTTGTGGAATCAATGCCACGGCGGGTGCTAGCAGTTTTGAGGGCTTAAGATGGTCCTACATGTTATTAGCAGGGTGGTCATAATGTAATGGCTTTTCGGTGTATATATATACAAATAAGACTTTTTGTCTTTTTGGAACCTTCTGTATTCACAGTTGCAACGCTTGAATACGCCATCTGGGCAGAAGACTGTCCCCCTGTCTTGATTTTTCCGGGAATGCACTACGATATTTTCCCCTTCCATAACATTTTTCGAATATAATTGTCAAAAATAATTTTCCACGACACTTTCATTAAGAATTATGTTTAATGCAGTTTTGAGTTCCACTTAGTTTTCAAACTTAAAAGTTTTTAATCTCTCTCTATTTGAAAATCAAGACAGAAACTAACGTTCTTCTTTCTCTTACGACTGTCCACACGCTAATGGTGAAAGCATGCGAATTGTTGCCATAGATAGAGACAAACTTTTTAGACAACTTTAACTTGTGAGCTTTTAGTTACTAGTCAACCGAGCAAGTAAAACAAGTTTATTCTAATTTAAAAAGCATTAATTGTTTTGAAAACAAGCTTTTTCGATTTTTTTAAAACAAAGAAGTAATTAGCGTTAGATGATATTCACTTACTTTAAATAACGCATAAATGTCCTTTCTAATTTTTCCCACGAAGGCATTTTTTGCGTAACTCACATCTCCCTTATTTTACACTTTTTGCGGAAGATATTTGCTATGGTGCTAAACTAAAGCAGGACAATTTAAAAGAAGTTTTATTTTTCAGTTTTTACAGGATTTAAAAAAGTTCCTATTATTTGGCATTTTTATGCATTATTATTTGTCGATTAGTTATTTTTCGTGGGAGCCAAAGTTCTTTTTAGTTGAATTTACTAAACAAATTATCAAATACTATTACTATTATTACTTTTCTAACCGTTAAAAACAGTTTTAGATAGTTGCTACGGAAATTCGTAGCAGGTGTAGGATGTGACCAAAATAATGTAAAGAATTGAAAACTGATTTTAGGTTAACCTCATGCAGTAAAAAAAATAATCATAAAACAATATAAAATATAATACAACAAAATGCACCTATAAAATTATCTGTTTTCTCTACTATTGCAGTACAATCTACGTAATTAAATTTTTTTTTTAATTAAATCAATTTCATAATATTTAGCTTACCTGAATGCCTATAAAACTTCCCACTACACCTAAAAATAAAAACGTTAATGTTTTATTTTTAACAAATGCCACTGAAATTAAAAAAAATAAAAATAATTTAATTAAAAATGCATTTTAAAAAAAATTTCTCACCTGCTAATAAAATGTAAAATTTCATGAATTTTTTTCAAATGATGGAAACTGTAAAACAAAATAAATGTATTAGAAAATATTTCAAATCCCTCCTAGATGTGTATACTTTGAGGCTATTAAAGAAGTGTTAAAGTATTCAGCTGATATTCAGTATGAGATACTGCCCAGCATCGTGTTTATAGTAATTTTTTTCTTTAAAAAAAGTCAGCCTTAACCCTTTTTGCTGAAGAATTTTCCAAGTGGTAATGAAAGAACAATTATAGGCACACGTTTTATATATATATATATAACTGGATAATCTAATCCAGCTTGCCCTGGTATGTTATCCCCATCAACATCGTTCAGATAATCACCTGATCTCAGAAGTGCTTCACGCAAGCGAATATTTTGACCCTATACACAAAGTTAAAAAGAAAAAAAATGTAATCATCAAATGTATGAAATCAGTTTTAAAAAAATGCATATATTATTAATTAGAAAAATTCATTAAATTTGTCAGTTTTTTTTCTTCCAATCCCTGACGTCTGTAAGCTACTTGAACATATTTGCAGACCAGGTTCACCCGTTCATGGCAACAGTTTTTCCTGCGGGGGATGGTGCTTACCAACAGGATAATGCACCATGTCATAAGGGTCGAATCGTCGAGGAACATTCCAGTGACTTCCAAGTCATGTCTTGGCCCCCTAATTCAGCTGACCTTAATCCAATAGAGCATTTGTGGTCTTACTTGGAAAACCAAATTCGTGCTGCCACGCTACCCCCTAGCAATGTGAGGGAGTTGCAGGTGAGCGTTTGGTACCAGGTACCTCAGACTACCTATCAGCACCTTNTATAAAGTAGAATATATATTTTTTATTCTAATATAAAATATTTTTTATTTATTTATTAATTTTGTTGTTGTTAATTTTGCTAGTGTTTGCATGCATTCACAAACTTCCCTAATTGTCTCACGACATACATTTAAAATTATCTCACGAAAAAGTTGTCTCTCCAATCCTATGTTACTTTTGTGTTGTATAATGTATAAGCATTTCAGAAGTAGTACCTTTGTAAATAATTACTGATTACATAAACATAATTAATACAAGTGATACTCGAAATTCTTTAATTAGTAAGAAGATATTAGTTTCTAGTATATAATATAAGCATAGTAAAAGTATGGGGGGGAGGTATGGATAATTGGCCAAGGGGCCAGGATTCTTAAGGGTTCATTCAAAATTCCTTAAAAAAATCTTATGTTTTTAATCAATTTAATTAAAAGAAAATTTTTAGACTTAACTTCAAAGACACTGTAGTACACCAGGATCAAACACTTTGGAAATTGATGTCTTAACCCATACTTTAAACTTTTAAAATTTACTACAGAAAATTTATGGATTAATACTTGGTTTTTAGTTTAATTGATGTGATTAAAAAAAATTCCTTCAACTGAACGTAAAATAGTTAAAACATATAAAATACCGGCATAGGCTTCATTTACAATCACGAGATCACCTGTGTTCGGATGAAAGTAAACGCGTTAATAATTCAAAATATTCATCTAAGATTTGTTAATTACTCAACTAAGATAAGACTTAGAGGGGAAGCAATGTAACTTTCCAAAGACGTACAACAATGCTTCCTGAATTAGGGGTGATGCTGGTCTATAATTTGGATCCGTCAGTACCTGTTTATGTTTTCAGAGTATTTTTTTTTTAAACAAAGAATGTACTAATGTTTTCATAAAATATAAATAAAAAGTAAATAAATAAAAGAATTTTTAAACAAAGAGGCAGTTTTATTTTTACATTTTACTTAAATAGAAAACTTCGTTTAAATCTTCGAAAAAATTATAAATTTTTTGTGGGATACCTAGACGCATAAGAACCGCTTATTGAATATTGTATGTAAACTTAAATTGAGTTTATCTATTGCATATAACGCAAATCATTTTAAATTTTTTTTGCAATATTTTTAAAATTTTTTTATCCTAACGCAGAAAAGATTTTCTTAAAGGGAGGAAAAGGGGCTCGAAATACAAAAGTTAATGCTAACGCGAGCGAGCGTACGATTTTTAATAAGATAAATAAATAAGAGATATAGCACAGACGTAAGATAAGTAAATAAAAGATATAACGCAGACCTAAATAAATAAAAAGTATAACGCGGACATAAATAAATAAAAGTATTTTTAAATTGAGAGACAATTTGTTTTCAAATAACGTTACTATACCTCTACCTGCAAACGTTATTTAATTCCTCAAGAAAATTTATCAAGAATTTATCTTATTATTAAATTATTATTAATATAAATAATTTTTTATAATTCCGCATTAATTCCTTTTTTTTAAATTATAACGTAAAAAGAGAATTTATTTTGTTTGTGTGTTAGTGGTGGGGTTGAAATACAAAAATTAATACTGACATAAGATTTTTCTCTTAATTAAAGAAATACCTTCTAGTGTTTATATTCTCCAAAATGAATATTAAATCTTTTCGTTCGATTTAACTGTAGGTGCTAGCTTTCTCTTGACCTACATTCAAAGCTAGGCACATGATTATATATCGAATTAATACATACTTGCATCTGACCTCACATCTTGACCCCCCGCACCTTGCAGGAAATCACCCTCCACTTATTCCTTCAAAGTGATTCTGTTGTAGCTACCTGTCCGTCAACAATGACCGCCCATTTGATTTCCTGCCAAATAATCTTCATAAAAATAATGAAAACTTTCTTCTTAACCTGACGACACTCTTTGCAACAACAGTTCATGACAAAACATTTACCGAATAAATGACCTTCCTATCTCCATCTAATGTCTTTTCAGAAATTAATAAAAAAAACCTATTCAGAAAGTGCTTAAAAAAAAATATATGCAATGGGAATTTGAAAGTTTGCATAGATGATGATGACCCCACCAAAAAGGGGTCAAACGATATCGTCACGTTATTATTTTTGAAAGAAAGAAAAAAAAATGTACATTCAGATGGTAGTTAATGGATGTTGATGGATGGTATCTTAACGAATTATCAATTTAATTAGAATAGATTGATGGTAAGAAAATTCAAGTGATAGGGTGGTTTTGTTAGTTAGATACAGGAAGTATTTATGTGTTATAAAAACCTATTTCGTTTTGACACAGCAAAATATTTTTTTAAATTCCACTTACAAATGCGGGTTCATTTTAAATAACATATTTGATTTTTCATATGATGGAATGTTTTCCCAACATTGCCTTTTTTGTAAATTAAGTGAATATTTTAAACGAAGTTTTTGTAAATAATACCCTCTGCGTATATTCTAGAAATGCTTACACCGGTTGAGATAGAAAAAATTTGATATTGAAAAATTTATGGGAAGTTTTGAAGCTAGTTATTATTGGAAATATTGTTTGGGACATGCCAGAAACATTAAATTTTGAAGTTCAATAAAATTTTTTAACTATACAAATCAGTCAATGCTAGTCATTAAAATGCATTTTAAAATGCTAACAGCAATGCAATTCATTAATTTTTTAAAAAAAAACCCCTCATAATAGTAATAATGTTGTTATTATTATAATGAGGGGGTTTGTTATTTATTGATTTTTGCTGACAAAGAGGAAGGGGGAGTCCAAAATGGCCAAAAACATGCATATTCAATATTTGAACATTCCCTTACCTTACTGATTTTCTTTTTTTTTTTTTTTTTTTTTTTTTGAACTAGGCCATTTTTNTTTTTTTTTTAGTTTAAATGGATTTTAAGAAACATTATTACTTCCTTATGAAAATAAAAATGGTCTTTTGGAGAAACTTTGATTACGGCCTAATTTTCAACAACGATGCATAGCTACAAATCCAGAACGTCTAGCTCTATCACTCATTTCTTAAACTGTTAGTGAAATAGCAATGAAAACAAGCGAAAGTTTTTTTTAAACTCACCAGCGTTTAAAAACTTTAATTTTCATATTATTTATGCATGCGTTTGAATTATTTATATTACATGGTTATTGAAATAATTTTTAGAAAATCAAAATTATTTAACCAAAAATTAAATTCTAAAGCTTTAATTTGTAACCATTAAAAATATTTTGTTTTATAAAAAATCTCTCGCCAAAAGCAGGAGAAATTAGCTACTAAATATAAAGGGTTCAAGGCATTACATTGCTAAACCATTCCTCCCCCCCATTTTTGCATCCAGCTATGATTGTAGAAATTTTACAATATGAATGTAGTCAAAATAATTTCCAAGAGGAAATTTTTACAAATTTCAGGAATTGATAGCCTAACTAGGTTGTTCACAATAACACAGAAACATCGTATTGCCTACAACATGATAATCATGGTGTTTCCTTCCTTGAACAGTTTGAGAATGTGGTTTATCGTACGTTCTTCATATACAGCGCTGCGTAGACACATGTATATTGTACTAATTGAGCACATAGTGCTGCTTTTGAACCTTTTCATCTTAATATTATGCAACTTGAGATGGTTATTTGAGGTCTATTTGAACGTAAATGGAATGCGAAAAATAGTGCTGCGTTAGATTCTTTTTTTAATTTTTGAAGCCATTTATGTACGAAAAAATCAATTAAAACTATTGATTAAGTAGTAAAGTATGAACTATTTTAAGCATACTATTTTTGGTACTATTTTAAGCATAGTATGCTACCTTACTAAAATTTTCGAATAGTTGTCAGGTAGACTCTGCAGAAATTTTATTTATCCCGATAATATTAAAATAAAACATTAACGCATTATAAATAAATATTATAGAATTATAAATACGAATAATAAAGAGGAATTCAAGCAACTGTTCTGGTTTGCAGTGAACTAGATGTTTATCAAACCAATCTATCAATCAAAAACGATCCTTATTATATTTTGCGTTCTTGTTATCTCGATAAACTCGTCTGACGCTCTAAATATTCAACGAAGTTTCAAAGCAATAATTTAAATATATATTAAAACGTGGGAAATTTTAGGAACGTATCTATTTAGATTTTAATTTATTGCAGCTCAGCTCCTAAACCAACTGTTCAGAAAATGCTAAACAAGTTCCTGTTCGCACCAAGGACACGGAAACAAGTAGAAGATGGAAAAAGATTCATTAACTATTGTACTGTTTATTCTGAAGCCTAAAACCTTGAATGTAATTTTTTTTTAAAATTCATTAAACAAATAGTTTATGATGCTAAAGAAAAATGAATATTTCATTTAAATTATACTTATGCTAAACTATTTTGTGGTGTTATCTTGAAATAAGTTAGCTCTACATACTTACAATGAACATCTTTATATAATAACTATCTACCTCCGGTGAACTGATCTGTTTCAAAAATTTTCGAACTCCTATGTATCTCGAGAAATAACTAAGGGGATAAAAATGTTCGGGTTGAAATTAAGTCTTAGTATGATCAACTCACTCTGTATCAGGGCTTTCTTACACGTCTGCAAGTGAGGACGTTTATAGTACTAATTAGGTTTCTAAGGTGTAGGCAGAAATAATCTGGTTGGTAGGGAGTTGGGCCCATGTCTAAGAGTTCGTGAGCTCTATCCCCTCATTCCGAAGACACCACGGGTTGTATATGGTAACTGGTACACGTTAAATCTGTTGAGTCACAATGTCCTTCAAGCTCCCATAACAAATCAATTCCTCTGAGGGTACTGGATTGGAGATTGATCTCGCTCTGGTTCAAGTCTAAATTAAGAAATGCGGATGGATAATGAGTGAATGTGTCCTCCCTGTAAAACGGGATGTGACGTATGTGTGTGACTGAAGTCTTATTATTGGCCATAGATAGTGCCACTGAAAAGCAAGAAACGCATCCTCTGCCTTAAATTCGCTTGGTTTCACCAAGCAAGCTTTCTGGTATTGGCAAGTGGCATTAGAGACGACAGGTACGAAGGCGTTTATGTAAATATTAGGCTCAAATATTAATTCTTAAATATTAGTACTGGACTCAAATACTAGTACGCCATGACAGGTACTATAATTAAGTTATGAAAGGAATTGTGTTACTCAGTGTGATGCATTCTTTATTTAAAAAGAAAAAAAATCATACAAATTAATGCTTTCGTAGCATCAGTAGGAAACTTGTTGATAATTATCAGCAGTTCGTGTTCAATTTCTGCAAATGTTTATTTGTAATAAATTTGTAATTTTTGAAATTAAAATTAATTTCTATCGTCTATATTAAAAAACTAAGTCTTCTACTCTTTTTATTTTGACTTTACAAATTTCTCATTTTTTCAAACTTCATTTATATATTAAAATAAGTGATTAAAACTGAGACAGCGTCTTCAAAAGAGCATCAATTGAAAAGACCATCATATAAAAAAATAGATTATTAAAATGATCTCAATTTTATAAAAATTACATTTTTAACATTACTAAAGAGCATTGTTATTGTTATTTTTTTTTTCCAAGAAAATATATAAGTCATTAGTCTGGGGATTTACAACTCGTAGAAAGGTAATCGAATCTTAGAACCGAAGAGTATTGAAACATTTAATTTAAATTAATCTGAACATAAGTTAAAAGCCTATCATATGCCTGTAAAGTAGTATTCTTATTAATTTTATGCATTAAGTCTTAAATTTTGGAATTTTCAACTCGTAGAAAGGTAATTAAATCTTAGAACCTAAGAGTATCGAATGATTTAATTTAAATAAAACTGCACATGTATCAGCTAAAAACCTATTATATACCTGGAAAAAAGTATTTTTATTAATTTTATGTGTTAATTAAACGAACATATAGGCTTGCGGTTTTAATTCCAAAACTTTATTATGGTACGTTTCCATTTTTCTAACATATGGCTTCTTTTCTTATTATGAAATGATAATTGATTGACAGATTTATAAAACTCTTGAACTTCCTAGCTTCATACCTGATACTTATTCTTTTAAATGATTTTTAATGAAATTTAAAGAGACGTTAACCGAAAAAGAAATTAAAAATTATATTGTGTTTTAAATTCTCAGAGAATCTCTGTATTGAACTTGGGGTTAATTAGCTTTAACCTGGCATTTGTGTTTCCTCTATACTTTTATTAAAAAGATAAGTCTTTGTTACGATGTTATTTGTATAACTGTGTTTTCTTAAACAATAAGATATTCTTTAAAAAATAATAAGATGTTCTTTAAGAAAAAATTAAAGTCGAGTCACACAACGAGGTCAAAAATGTTGAAACACAATCCAAACCATCCTTGCAGCTTGTAGAGAAAAACGCCATGAAAATCGGTGTTGCCATTCATCGGTGTTCATAAAAACAAAATATCATTCTGTGACAAAGTATTTTCAACAAAGTGTTTCAGTATTGCTCATTAACTAAGCTGCTTTAGAGAAACGAAAGTTTAAATTTCATTCTTAAAATTTTTTTAATTGAAGGAATAATTTTAAAATTACTTGATTTGAATTAATTTTTCAACCGAAAATTCATTACAAGAAATAGTGCCATACAACTTTAACAACTTATGAAATTCTAGTTCCTAAAAATATTAAATGAAATAAATTATTCTTCAAAGTAAAATGTCCCAGTAATTATTACATATGAGAATGCATACTTTCTCTTTTTTTCCCCCATTCTTTTTTTTTTCTCAATTTTAGGTTTCGCTCTCCCTACCCTTTATTTTTTTAGAAAGACAAAATTTGTTTTAAATTCTTCTTCTCGTATATCTAAAGAAACTTTTGCAAAGGCAAAGAAGTTATTTTCAAATAATGGCTCTGTCACAAAATTTCAAATATATTGTATCATAATGATTATGATAAGTTATAAATTTCAATCCGTATTCTTTAAGATATTATACTTTTTTAAATGCAGGTAGTCTTGTTTTGGTAAAAAAAAACTTAAAATACGGAAACATACATTATGGTGTAGAGAAAGTAAATTAACGTTTCTAAAAATACAAGCGTTTTGATGCTGAAAATTTAACATTTAAAAAAAAAAAAATTCATGGACATAATAGGAATTTTGTAATCACCACGCCAAATTATAGTGCTATTATATATTAATGTTTTAATTCACTAGCACATATGACATGTTAACTTGATTTTATTTATCAGTAGGTACCTCAAGAATCAAGTTAGCATGTTATATGTACTAGTAAATTGGTATTTAATATTTATAGTGGTAGTTATACCACAAAACAAAATGCAGTTTTTTTTTAATTAATTTATTTACATGGATTTTCCATTTAAAATTAGAGTCCATATACCAACCTAAGTATTTAATATTTTTGACAGGTTCTAACATGCGACATTGGCAATTATTTTGTTTGTGCAAGAAATTGAATGGAATTTAATGTTGAAATGAATTTCAAAATTTATTAAGCTGAAATAGATAAATTTAATTTTGTTTAAATTTAAAGTGAGGTTGGTACCCGTAAACTATCTTGCAATATCAGAAAAATTTAATTAAATTTGAAATTTGAGTGCATTGAAATCGGAGCATGAATATAGCAAAACAGATTCGTCAGACTAGTTGTAATTTTAGCTTATAATTTGAGAAAACAAAAGTCATCAATAAATATAATAAATAAAGGTCCTGATATAGATCTTTGCGAAACACCCCGATTTGAAAAAAGGGTAATTACTAAATTTGTTTCTAATTTTAATAGTTTGTTCTCTGTACAATAAATATGAAATAAACCATTTTAAGATGTATCCTCTGAAACCAGCATAATTAGAAGACTATTTAATTAGACTTATTTAATTAGAAGACTATGGTCAACATTATCGAATGCTTTAGATAGGTCACGGAAAATAGCTGCAGTTTTCACGTTTCTGCCAATAGATAAATTTTAAAAATTCCAAGTGTGCTTTTTCTGTTCTTCTATTTTTTTTTTGGTCATTTGAATTACAATTCATGAATTTGTTTTTAAAGTATTCTGATTTTGCGGATTTGACGATTTTCTTCAATTCACACACTGTGGAATTGTATGCTGTTGCCTTAAGGTTATTTTCTAATTTTTTAAAAAACAGTTTTCCTCTTCTGCGAATTAAAAGCAGAATACATATATAGTTATCCAGTTTCTTTTAGGTCTCTTGTTTTGTTGAGAGAAAATTTATCGTCAAATTTTGATCACCTTCTTTGTAGCTGAAGTTCACATATTTTGACCGGAGCTCTTTGTATGATAATAATTCTAGTTTCATGATAGTTACTAGCAAAATTCATAACCTAAGGTAATTTTCTGACTAGCTGCCAAAAGTGCTTAAATATCATCTGGAGACCTATACCTAATGATAATACAAGCCCATTAATACTTAGTAAATACTTTTTTCGTGATTGTTAGTTATTATGAAAAATGTAACTTGAAATTGGGCTTAAATTATAACGAGATTGATATAAATACATATCCACACATGGATTGGTTGGTACTGTCTTTGATGTCAGGGGCCGAAATAGAATGAACAATTAGAATTGAGCCGCGATAGAGCGTTCGCTTTCCAATGAGGTGAACCGGGCTCGAATCCCAGTGATGGCTGATGGTCCATACGAATTCCGCATCCCGCCGACCGCATTGGTGACGTGAAATACCCTCAGTTGTAGACGGATCATGGGTTAGAGTCCCCTTGCCGTCAGGCTAACCATGGGAGGTTCTGGTGGACTTCTTTTCCATCTAACGCAAATGCGGGTAGTTCCACCAAAAAGTCCACCACAAAGGCAAACTTTCTCCCAATACTTGACCCAGGAGTTCCCTTGTCTTCTGGATTGGGTACAAAATCACAAGGCTACGGAGTTGAATATTAGTAGTCGTAAACCCATGAAATTGGATCGGCTGTTCATCGAGGGTTATAAAATAAAATAAAATATTTCACACGTGATATTCACATGATTCAATATTTCGCTAAAAATTTTGACGTTTATAATCAAATTAATTTAGAATTTATAGCATAGTTAAGCATAGTTAGGCTACATAGCATTAGTAGTCGTAAACTCAAAAATTGGGTGAGATGTTCGGAGACAGTTATAAAATATAAAAATTAGAATTATAATTAGGTTGTGTTAAGTTTTTTTAGTGCTTAACTTGTTTAAAATAATCCTAGAACTGAGGGTAGAACTGCGAAGTTTGAGGCATCAGTGGTGTAGCTGGCAGGGGATGTCTTTCCCCGGGCGCAGCCTTAGGGGAGCGCAAAATTTATGAAAAATGATTGAAAATAAATTCCAGAATGAACTATTTTTCTCTTTTAAATATCACAAGTTTCATTTTGCAAATTAAGGGCACCATAACTTTGTTAAATTTTTATCCGATTCACCGTACTATATCATTTCATTTTGCTTTATACGAAGGTTTTTCTTTTTTTTTTATTTAAAGAAAAAAATGTTTATAACAAATTGGCAATATATTGAATGAAAAATGCCTTTAAAATAAAACACTTATCATTCAATAAAACACAGTAAACGAGATCGAAAATAACTAAATGGAATAGAAACTATATTAGTAATATACACTGTTAAATTTTAATCGAATTAATAAGTTTAAATCGAATTGATTTAATCGAAATTAATTTGAATCGAAAATTAATTAAATTATCAAGCTACGTTGTTTAAAAAGAAAATATTGCATTTGAAGGTGAAAAATCTTATTTTATGCAAAATTTAACAATCCCATGACAATGGGTTTTACATATTAGCAGTGGGCAATGATTAAAGTGACCCCGAAAAGACCCCTATAACTCTCACACCATACAAGGAGGAACAAAAACTGAATTAGTTCCCAGGTGCTGTAAACCCTAGCTACACCTCTGTAATGCAGTATTCCAGTTTTAAATTTTAATACTGGAACCATTTATACTGTTAATGGTTCCACTTAAATTTGAATAAGGAACACTGCATACTCTTTACAAATAAAATTATTTTAGATCATAAATATATTTTACCGATAAAATGTAAGTCAAACAAAGTAAGTCTGTTATAAATTTATATTAATATCACTGAGAATGAATACGATAAACATAAACAACACATACCTGTAAAATCTGAGAAAGGGAACAACTCTTATGAGTTTACTGAAAAATCTTAGAAAGAAAAACTCTTTGAAACTTTCTTTCTGTTCTTTTATACACCTGTTTGAATCGACCTCTGAACCTTGACCCATCACCTTTGTCCAGTTCCTTTCGGTGCTAATGGTATAAACGGGACTTTTTTCAAAGAAATTCTTATTCAAGAATGCCACGAAGTGGCAGTTGCTCTTCAAATAAGGTAAAAACTATTGTTATTTTGTGTAATTATGAGTTTTCATTGATTATAGGTTAGTAGTGGGCAATGATTAATTTTGACATCTAACGGAATAAATTATTGAACAAGTGGATAATATGAAAGGTTGACTCTTGAAGTAAATATTAGGTGTCAGAGAACATTTTTCATTTACCTATTAAATGTTATAGAACAAAGAATATTTTGCACAAAAACTTAAATTATTTTTAAAAAATCGAGGGAAAAAAATAGATTAGACGAGACATAATGAAAAGGTCAAATATTAACAAAATCTATTTTTTCTATTTTATTTTTTATTTTATTTGCTTATTTTATTTTATTTGTTTATTTATTTTATTTATAAGTTATATTTATTTATTTTATTTGCTTATTTTATTTCATTTGTTTATTTATTTTATTTATAAGATATATTTATTTATTTTATTTGTTTATTTATTTCATTTATAAGTTTTATTTATTTATTCTATTTATTCATTTTATGTTTTTATTTACTTCTTTTTTGATTCTAAGAAAATAAAAAATAAAAATTTGCTATTGCGTTTGATAAAATATTTGTTGAATTCAGGCAAATAAATAAATAAATAAATTTTACACTTTTCTTTCAGACAAACTGCTTTTGAATGTAAGACATGAAAATTATGCAATATTTTTCAAACCATGAGAATATGCTATAATGCAAAAAAAATTTGACTATGCATATTTATCATCTCAGGTGACAAAATAGAAATCATTACAGTTTATTGAGTAAAAAATATATAGATAAAAAACTTTAAAAATTAATACAAAGAAGAAGAAAAATAAAAGTTCATCCAAAATTGAGGATATACTCTCGATTAATATTCTTACCATTCCAGTTTCTTGCTATTCAATTTTTAGTCATCAGTATTATTTCAAAATTTAATTGAATCTATAATAACAACTGGATCTCTGAAAAATGGTTAATCGGTTCATAACATATAACATAATGATATCTGAAATTATAAAAATTAACCTTTAGAGGTGTAAGAAATTTATTAGAAATATTTATACTTAATTATTAAATTGCTATTTTCATTATTTTAATTTTTACATATAGAAATAATATATATTTAATGTCGCTCAGAAAATTTTAGCATAATATGGAGAGAGTGAGGCTACGATGAGATGATTACAGTAAGATATATAGAGCAATGAGAATCCACTTTAACAAACTTAACAGTTATTGAAACGTAACAAATAATATTCAGATTTAAAGAGTAATGAGAATCCACTTTAAAAAACTTAACAGTTATTGAAACGTAACAAATAATATGAATGTAAGGAGGGATATAAAAACATGGACTTTGGGTAAGAGAGCATGAAAGCCTCTCATGGGTCCATTTTACTTTATAACCGAAGCTGAACAGCCGACCCAATTTTTTGGGTTACGGCTATGTTCAACTCCGTAGCCTTGTAATTTTAAACCCAATCCAGAAAACAAGGGAACCTGAAGAATCCTGAAGAACCCAGAAAACCTGGATCAAGTAATGGGAGACACTTGCCTTCGTGGAGGACTTTTGGATGAAGCTAATCCGCATTTGCGTTATATGGCGAGAAAAACCACAAAAACCTCTCTAGTCTGGTGGGAAGGGGACTCTAACACATGATCCGTTTACCACTGAGGATATTTTACGCCAGCATTGATTTCAGGGCGAGCCGGGCGCGGAATTCGTATCGACCAATCTGTCATAAGGGGCTGGGTGATGTATAAAAATTCAAGGTAAACTTGGGCAATGAACGTACTAGTGTAGCATAAGTGTTGTTCCATAACATCCCGGATACAAAATCGTAAAAAAAAAAAACATCTAAAAAGGGAAAACGAAACATAATACCTTTCCATCTCAGTTGAAAATAAAGAAAGTCAGTCAGAAGTAACAGAAAACTTTATTTAGCTCTGATGAATTATGCATAGGAGCAACAGCAAATCTCAGTGATGAAGATGGTGATCTGGTAGAGGAATTTCAGGCCACATACTTGGGGATCTTGTCAGGAAGAAAAAGACATTCAGATCCATTGCTCAATCAGCAAAACTATACAGGAAAAATATATTCCATCAACCCCATGTTCCCAACATCAGGAAAAGAAAACGACGGCAGGTTTTAGACTCAATTTAAATAATGAGGTGCAGTAAAATTATAATTTATTTGAAGAAAACTTGAGTTTTTAGTTGTGCACCATCCTTCCTAGCAGCCTTAGGGGGGGGGAAGTAAAGGGCCCCGTTTAAGCGGAGACGTGAGGATGAGAAGAATACAAAACTCGAATGCCCCGAGTTAGGCTGGATATTTTGGATAGCTCGGTGTTAGGTGCGAAGCGCCACAAACTGATTCATCGAATCTGTGATGTCCTGTGTTCTCAGGTCATAAGCTTATGCTAGTAATAAGAAGAGGGAAGAACCCCATAGTCAAGTATAAAAAACATGAGAAAACAATGAAGAAGACAATGTTAAGCAAATAATAATGAAACTATATACAAATATTATATGCAGATATGATAATCATAGTTCGATAGTGAATAATTAATCTAATAAAGTAGGATATATTTACAAATATTAACATTATTTACATTAGATAATCCTCTGTGAAAACAGCGACCCGGTTGTCCCGGTTTTCGACCGCTCGTGCCGGGTTGCTCGCTGTACTAATTCCTACGTCTAACCCGGATCGGAACCTGCAGGGTTGCTCCTTCACCGGGTTCGCCGTAATACTAGTGGTTTAATCTGTGTGTGTTAAGTTATTTTTTATTTTTTTTATTTTATAACCGTCGTTGAACAGCCGACCCAATTTCATGGGTTTACGACTACTTACGTTCAACTCCGTAGCCTTGTAATTTTGAACCAATCCAGAAGACAAGGAAACTCCTGGATCAGTACCCCCAGAGGTATTGATTTGTTGTNACCGCTCGTGCCGGGTTGCTCGCTGTACTAATTCCTACGGCTAACCCGGATCGGAACCTGCAGGGTTGCTTACGGTTGCTCCTTCACCGGGTTCGCCGTAGTACTAGTGGTTAGTGGTTTAATCTGTGTGTGTTAAGTTATTGGTATGATTTTGATAATATACAGTCTGACATTAGAAATGGCGTAATTGGACTATATTTTATGTTATCCTCAATAATATTTGCCCCGCGTTAAGCACAGTCAACCCCTTAAATAGCAAAATGCTATAAACGAGTAACAGTCAGAAAAAAATTAGAAGTTACGGTTAAAACAGGAGTAAAAAGGTAAAATAAAAGTTAAAGTATTTAAATATTTAAGATAGTTACGGTTAGGAAATAACGCAAAGTGTAGAAATACTAGGGCTCACGTGGATAGATAAAAAAAGCCGACGCACCTGCCATTCTGCGAATTTGAGGGAAGCGACATTTCAGTTCACTTCCGTAAGGGAAAGTGTAAAGACTACCAAATAAATTGAAGAGACAATATAAATTTTAAATCTAAAAGATAGTGAGTGACACAACGTCATACAGCCATCTCTAATATTCGAAACCAGTTAGACGAACTCTCCACGGCTCTCATTGGTCGATTGAGAAGAAAAGAGATAGTCTATTGGCTCAATTAAAACGTACATATTTTTTAACGAAAAATGTTACAGCAGGTATAAAATACCGATGCTACATTAAAAATAGACATCACTAATAAACAAATAATTGTTACCATTACTTCTGAGTAGAACATTTCTCCAAAAATAATAGATGGAACGGAATTAAAAATAAAGTAATATGTATTGAAACAGTAGACGTCTAAAAAAAAAATCATTTTAAATATCATCCCATAGAGAATTGCTTTCAAATTTAAACTTAACTCAGATTGCATCATGGATGATTCTGCAAATATCATAGGAATTGATAAGGAAAATTGGGTGCATTGCGCTAACTGGTAAGCTAGTTTCTCTTAGTATTTCCTAACCAAAATTTCCAAAAGAAAATTAAAAATTCTTTAATTTTGTTGCATAAATCAAGTGTAACTTTAAAAATACAAGAAAAGTTAGCCTTTTCAGACATACATAAGCATGCAATAGAGAAAATATTTGTAGACATATATTCTCTAGTTTAAAATGCATATTTCAGAGTCGAAAAATTTTTTCTAATGAGGCAGTTAAAACGTAATTTTGAATTTGAAAAACTTGTTAAGTTTATACTGATGTAAGAAACTCTAAATCATAAAAAAGTGTTCATTGCGAATCATTAATATTTTTTAGTTAAATATTTTCTACTTAAAATACGTAGTACTCATAAAGAGCAGGTTATTATCAAGAAGAAATGGCCAAATATGTGTACTTAATATATGAGTACGTAATAAACTAATGGGTGCTTAATATTAAGAAAATGGGTACTTAATATATGAGTAAAATGGGCAATCAGGGGAGCTCTTTAGTTTTACTAATTAACGAACTATAAACATGTCCGCAGCTAATGTGATGACAGATCTTCTAGTAAAATGAATTCGTTTAACTTCAGTTTAAGAGGACGCCATACCACGGGAGAAACTTTTCCTCTCAAATTCTCTTTCTCCTTCGTAACTAATTTAAAGTGAGTTCAAACAAACCTCGAATAAGCCATGAAACGAAAATTTTTGTTGTTGCTGTTGTTGTTGACGTATGCCTGTTTAGGCAGAGGGGGTGCGATTGTTCTTGTTTTCCAGTGGCGCCATCTATGGCCAAGTAAATTTTTAAATACACAAATGAAAATAAATTAAAAGATGATAACTTGCGATTACTCAACGGAGGAGTTCTCTTCTAATAATTTGTTTGCATTTTAATATTTTTTTTCTTCTTTCAGGAATTGAAATTTCATGATTAGATTTTCCAGAACTCTTTCTTTCTTTTAAATTGTAAATTAGTAATGAAGGAAAAAGAGAATTTGCGAGTTAATGATTTACGTGCGTGAAATAAATAATTCCTGGAAATTTATCGAACATATGTCATTGTTAATAAATAAATTTTTATCAGTGACCATCTATAATGTGATTTTTATTATTTTTTTCCAAACTTTAAATTTTATCAAAAAGGCTAGAAATGTAACAAACTTTAAGAAATCAATTAAAAATATTTGTCTGGTGAAAATTTAAATATTTTTGAAGTATATGTTCTCTATTTCTCTCCTGTTTTAACATTGTACCTGAGACATTACTTCTGAGCTGAGCATTTTTCCAGTAACAGCAACAGATAGAATAAAATGAAGCAAATATGTAATGAGACAATGGAAATTTTAAAAAATAATTATAAATATTATTCCATGAAGAATTACTTTCAAATTCAAGTTAAATTCAGACTGCACCAAGGATGGTTGTGATAAAATCATAGACTAAAATGTATCTTTTCACACAATCGCTTAACTATTGTTATAATAATAGAAGAAAAACACATCTTATCATTTATGTATTGTTGCCTGCAACAATGCGTTTAAACAATACTAAAAAAAAGATAGTATATAACAAAAACCCTAAAATGGTTGGCGCTTCTTAATGTGCGCAAAAAGTGATTTTGTGCAATCAGGTTAGCGTGTTTCTTAGTATTTTCTTTTCAAAATTTTAAAAGAAAATTTAATGTTAAAACTTTTTTTCAATTCATTGCATAAATCAAGTATAACTTTTAAAATATAAGTAAAAGTTAACTATCTTAGACTCAGAACTTTTTTTATGCCTTTATTCTCGAGTCTAAATTTAAAATCGTGTATACTTAAGATATTTCACTAGAGTCAGTATATTTTCTCTAGAACGTATTTTGAAGTAATATTGAATTTGAGAGAAATGCCTTGATTAAACTAATAGTGTTACTTTTGATTGAAGGTCCCACTACGAACTTCCAAAAATGAATCATTGAAAGGTATCACTTACCTTGCTATGTTCTATATGTATAAGCAGTACGACCAACCTTTTCTATATATAGGTCCGGGGTTGGCGTCAATATACCTAATGATAAATATCTAATGACGACAGCCAATTTGAATAACAATAGAACATTTTATTGTTCTAATTAACAAATCATGACGATGAAAATGAAATATGAATGAAATGTCTACAAGTTCAGTGATGATGAGAAAGTTCGACTTCCTTGCCTGAGTACATATACATATCTGCCTGAGCGTAGGGAGTTACGGTTACAGTTCGACAGCATAAGGAGTTACAGTTGCAGTTCGTAACAAATAGAAAGGGTACTGAGAGAAATTNTTTTTCAAAACACATAAATAAGCTATTCTCATTTATCCATGAATTAAATAGTATTTTTAATCCACAACTTCCTGGTTGGAATGAATTACTAATATACTTTTTAAGAATGATTGCGTAGGCGATTGAAAGTGAAACTTTCTAACTTTACGTCGCCATCTTTAATAAACATTCAATAAATATAAAAATGTTTTATGAAACTAAATATTTGCTTTTATCACTTTCATGAAACAAAATAAATCAGTTGTTACCTAACTTAACTAAAATTATAGAAATCGGGGTGAATTCTGAAATACTTTTATACATTTTATGATTAAAATAATGAACTTAAATTCAGAAATACGTAAACAAATCTCAATCGTGCAAAAAGCAACTGTGCAATAACAACAAAATAAAGCTCGGATGAGCTTTCCCAATTTACTATCTTATTTTCTTCAGAGTAATACACATATTATAGAGCTTTGGATAAGCTCTTTAGAAAGTACTAAATATATATAATTCAAATAAGACATTAGTTTTTGATAATCATCAACATAAGTTTCCCTTACGATAACATTGTATAAACACTTTTTTATGAAGAAAAATGCAATGCTTAAATATTTAGAATGCAGTTTCTAAGCTTTTGCACAATATATACACTTTAAAACATAACACTAATATTTTCATTAAGTTTCAATAGTTTGTAAATATTTAACTTAATACTTTACTGTAAAAAATATACTTATCAACGGATGCGGGACTCCGTACAGTATCTTTATGAAAACCAGTACCACTGGTACATATAAAATCGTATGATTTCTTGCAGGAAAAGGATTTTCCAAGAACAATGATGAACGGGAAAGGGTTTCCCTGGTTTTCTACCTGAAAAATTATTGAGCAGACGCTCAGACTATTTCGAACAGAAGACGTTGGGCGCCAGTGTGGCCCTTGCTAGATCTCGGGGGGTTTAAAATAAGGGAAAAAGCTTAGTGCCAAATATTTTATTAGTACACAAATAGCACACGGACAAACAAACATAAATTTAATTAATTAAGAAAAGAGAAATAAAAGGAAGGTCCATTCAGTTCGATGTCTGAGCATCCACTGCCTTGTACATGGTGGCGCTGTTGTAGCTTAGTTATGTGGTTGCTACAAAATTTTTTTTCAATTAATTGCATAAATCAAGTATAACTTTTAAAATATAAGTAAAAGTTAACTATCTTAGACTCAGAACTTTTTTTATGCCTTTATTCTCGAGTCTAAATTTAAAATCGTGTATACTTAAGATATTTCACTAGAGCAGGGGTGGCGAACCTTTATGTATCAACGTGCCATTTTTTCTAGAAAGGTGTTTAATGAGGTCATAGACGTGCCATCAAACAATTTTGACTTACGTGATTATTGGTAAAATAATAATACTAAATACTATCAATTCAAAACTCTTCATTTACTTAATATTTATTACGAAATTCTTATTATTTATTTATTCAAAACTTATTATTCATTACGAAATTTTTTTTTGCAATGTCTCAGTTTTATGCATAATTAAACTTTAAAGTAACATCAGTGTGACTTCTGTTGTTGCAGATTAGATGACAAATAACTTATATTAGGGTTGTAAGATGTTAGTTTAAGCAGAATGCACGCTGCAGTGGAGTCGTCTGTCAAACGGTTTCTAAGCGAGTGTTTAATGTTTTTCATTTCTGAAAATAATGACTTGAAGCCATAGGTGGTCGAAAATATAGTTAAAATAGCACGAGCCAGCTTCTTCAAACAGGTAAATGTATCTGGTAACGAATTCCATGCTTCCAAAATTTTGTTATTGGCATTTTTACTTATATTGCTTGTCAATCTTTCTGTTTCGATTAATTCCAACTCTTTTCTTGTTTCAATAAATTTTTGAACCCATATTGAACTGGACTGGAAATCAATCAACTGCATTTCAAATTCTTCAATTTCCAACCAATCGAATTGGGACAAGTTCAATTTATCAAATGAAGTCACATCAGGGTNGCCCCTTAGCGAAATTGGCGACTTATGTTTGGCGCCATTCCTGTTTGCGCGGAACACCGTGGTTACAGGAATAGCTGCCAAAATACAATGATATTTCAATAAAACATTGGAAAATTTCAACAAAAAATCGGCCAAAACTTTTTAAAATTGCAACGAACCCGATATGAGCAAAATTAATAAATCCAATAAAATGCATTTTGAATCGAAACAAAAATTAATGGAATAAGCACAGAAAGAACAGGAAAAAAACAACTCACTTCGTCGTTAAGCTTGAATATCCTTAGATTTAGGTGCACCGAATTCCCTAATAGCATTTAGATACTGTCTAAATTTATCATGGGTAGAATCTATGTACCTCCATCGCCACATAAATATGGCGAAATATGAATCAAAAATGGCGTCTGTGGTACCGGACTGGCGATGACATTTTTTTTCTAAAGTCCCTTTTTATGACTGACAACATACCTTCGATCTTATTGACCGGAAGCAAAAGTAACCTTACCAGCCGATATCCAACGTAGAACTAACGGACCTCTGGAATTACATATACCGTTGAACATTTAAAAATAACTCTGAAATCTAAACCAATTAGAATCACGATTGGATTTCAATATCGCCCAGCTTGGCGATAAACCGCCATCACAACTTGGCGAGAATCAAGGGGCATCCTCAAATATAGTCTATCCGGTGTTTATTATCTTGAAATTGCCAAATATGGGTTGATAAAATGGGCACTTAAAATACGAGTTGAATCGACAATCAAAGGTTCTTTTTATTTTTACAACTCAACTAATTATAAATATCATAACAGCAACCAGTGTTATGTCAGATATTCTAGTAAATTGAGTATACACTTAACTTTAATTATACTACTAGCTCATTCGTCTTAGGTTTATTGTAAAATTGATCTACTTCAAACAAAAAAGAACACTTGAGATGGAAAAAAAAATATGGTGTGGTCTAAATATTGAAATACAAGCTCTTTTTAAATAAACACTCATTATGCTCTGAAATTCTGAAACATTCCTTAATTAACTAAGAGTAAAACATAGATTTAAAATTATATAAATGCAATACACTTTTCGACAGCCGGAAAATTTCTGTCAAATGCAAAAATATTAACAATATATGATGCTTAACGATTATGCTAAAATATTTTTGACACTAATGTTGAATATTTTAGCTCACTTGCACATTTATTTTCAATAAACATATTGCAAGTATTATTGAAGAAGCCTTTTTTTATTCAACATAAAAGTCAAGAATTTATTTTTCTAAAAGTACTAACAGTCGAATATTTTACGTCAAAGAAATCAGATGTATGGTTTGTGAAACAAGATTTAAAATATTAACATTGTTAATAATTAGAGAACACATTGAGATAAATAATTAGTCTTTTTTAGTACATTTCTTAATTTATGCTTCTTTTTCTTTGCTTGAGCTTGTCAGATATGTGGCACCACTGCATTTGTTGCATTTTGTACCATGCTCCAAGCCCAATTTGTTTATATCGCACTCTTTGTTTGTATGGTCTGACAGTCCCTTAATGGAGTTGAGGTGGAGCTCTTTAGGATATGGATTGCCTAAGGTAGTGAGGCGCGTAAGGGCGAGGGCATCACACTCATATAGGATGTGATGAGCTGATTCTATAGCTTCACGGTATTTCCGACATATTGGTTCTTGTTCGAAAAGTCCCATTCTATGTAGATGTTTCCTGAAATGATAGTGCCCAGTGATGAAGCCTACAATTGTTTGAATCTTAAATCTTGGGAGCCTAAGAATTTTAGAAGCAATTTTTGCAGATGGGCTGCTGATCATGCTTTTAGCATGTTTTTGTCCAGGAGAATCGTGCCACACTTTGTTCATCTCCTGTTTTTCCCATTTTAGGGTGGCTTTCTTTGTAGTCTTTATAATGATTCCACAGACGGGTTCCGTTCCTATTGGATTGAAAGAGAATCCCTGTTTTGCGAGTTCATCAGCTCTTTCATTCTCATCAATTCCTATATGCCCTGGTACCCAAATAAGAGTAATTTTATTCCTTTTTGCCAGTTCTACTGGGAGAACAATTTTTGATTTTATTGAAATGAGTAAAGAGCCATCAAGGCTGCTTGACTGTCGCTGAAAATAAGAATCCGCTTACCATGGTAGCCTTTCTTAACATTTATCTGCAGACAGTTGACGATAGCAAGCACCTCCGCCTGAAAGACAGTAGCATACTCCCCAAGACCTTCAAAAAGATTGAATCTTGGTGACATGCCACAGACGTCAGACCCCCAGTCCTGAGAGGTTACCTTTCTTTGATCCATCTGTGAACCAGATTAGATCATCATTTTTTGTATCAGTCGTGTTGTTATTCCATTCTTCTCTGGTAGGAAAATTTACCTCAAATGGTTCAAACACGTACTTTTTCTCCATGCAGTCAGAAGGCACAAGGAGAGTTGGATGGGGCATTTTCTTAGTACTGGTATGACCTACAGAAGAGGGTGACCTCAATTTATGCTAAAGAAACATTCATTTTCTTCAAACTTTTCTCCTTAAAATTAAATGCCAGCTTTTTAAAACTTCGTGGGCTTTCAACATAGTTTCAATATTTACATAAAGTTACAACCAAATATCGGTTTTATACTTAATAATTTTGATTGTGCTTGAAATTCAATTACCAGTTACTTTTTGAGCTGTAATTTTAATAGTTGAAACTTTTAATAAATTTTTTTTATGTCGCAGACAGCCAATTCAAAAAAAAAAGAAGAAAAAAACTTTCTATGCTAAAACAATATTGTTCTAAAGAGAATCAATGATAGTCGGGGATTTCAAAAGAATTCATACGTACTTACCCAAAATTTGTTTCATTTAATCAATATTTTAAGAAGCTGATCAGGAACTTTTTGATGAATCCCTAGATTTCAATATTGCGAATTTTAACAATAAATTAAATTTAAAAAACTTAAAAAAGATTCCACTCCTCAAATTATTGCATAATTCTTCAACAATGATGCGAAATTAACTCTTCAACATCAGCTGTAAGTAGACGTCTACATTTATATAGTCATCATCCTTTCCTTTATTAATCTCTATCGCGTGTCTGCAAGCATCTTGATCAACTTAAGGCGACGTGCTACTTATTCTCTACCCCTCATCCAATTTGCGTTCCAGTTATCCTATTCTCTCACTACAAACTCCATTATTAATGGAAATAGGGCCCACGTGAGGTCTCAATCTCTCAGTTTAAACTTTTATGACTATGACCCAAAAGCGGGATATTAATTCTGCAGTACAGTATGTTGGGTATGGCCTAACTCTAACTGTATTTAGCTTAAACGTGAAGAGAAATAACGAAGGTAGCGCATCAATAATAACATTATGTCAATATTTTTAGATTATCAACAAATACATTCAATAAGGTAAAGCTTTTGTACGAAAAGCGAATATTTTCCCTCCTGCATGGTTAGAAAAAAAATTGTATAAGTCTAGAAAATTTACCGACTCCAAAGAGCTTGTGATAATTGATAAATAAATAAAAACTTTAAAAGTAGTTTCGAGAAATGATTTGTCATTCGCATTCTTGCATTAATATTCTGGCAATAGAGCGTTGCCCTCCCAATGAGGTAACTAAAGTTCGAATTCCGACGGCGGCTTGTTGATACGAGTTATGCTCATGAACACTGTGCTGACGTAAGAGATCATCAGTAGGCAGACGGATCTAGTTTGCCCAAAGCTTGATCAAAGAGTTCCCTTGTCTTCCGTATTTTGTTCAAAATTACAAGACTACGGAACATAGATAATCGTGTAAAATAAAAGTATTTGCGACTCACTACATAGTGCCGGTAGGCCAACTGCTCTGCTTTCTACAAAAGTTTTAATAAATTGGTAGAGATTTAAATAGTAAAACTTGAAAAGAAAGGATAATTACGCCCCTTTTTAAAATGTGACCACTCTGCAACAAAGTTGTATTTTATATGATACTTTGAATATTTGATATGTAGTGCTTGAAAAACCTCTTAAAATGAAAAATACAAAACTAAAAATAACTTAAAGTTCGTCACCACTAAAAAACGACTATTTACAAAGCCCTACATAGTTCATTATATACCGTCTATTGAATAAGTGCCGAAATAATGTGCATAATTCAGCCGAGAAACTTCCTCAGTTTCAATACTTCACATTATTTAATCGAAGAAAAAAGCAATTTAATAAACTGTATTTAACATTTACCATCTGCGAGTCAATACTTCCGAGTTTTGTTTATTGCTACTACATACGCTTAACGCTGTTGCACAGCGCACGTAGTGTTTGCAAACCATTACATTCTCCTAAAGTACGATTTACGACGTTGAAAAAAAAAAATACATATACAGAAATGTTTTTTTATTTTACTGGTAGTTTTAAGTTAAGAAAAAACAATTTTCTAATAGTTAATTTTTTGTAATGGTTAATTCCTTAATACATCTACTTATGATCTATTTCACTAATCTAACAATGAATTCTCAATAAAAAAAATTAAACGTACTTCAGGTGCATGTTTTGAAAAATTGTTGGAGCGTCATATCTGTTGAAATTTCATTACTGCTTATACTCGCATATACTCTCAGAAGTAACGCCTACTTTCTTCTCCAAACCAGATCTCATTAATTTGAAAAGTATATAATAGTAATAACTCAGCAGAGAAACAAATTTTTAATGCATTTAACGCGTAAGTAGTCTACATTGGTCTTGCGTTTAAGCTTACTTAATACCGTTGCAGAAAATTTCTGATCTGAAATACATTAAAAAGCTTCACATTCTTTTCAAAGTGGTATTTGTATTTTTAGGTTATAACTTTATTCATCAATTTATTTATTTACTTATTTTTTTGTTTAAATGTGTTCAATGCATCAAAAAAAAAATTTTTTTTTACTACCCCGGATAATTATCGTATCTTCTAGGACAGCTCGAGGTTGTGATCTCAAATATGCCAATTAATAAGTGCAGGCGATATTTCATGTTACGAAATCAGAGATAAAAAATGTACTATCTCCGAATGAACACATCCTTTTTTCTACGGATTCGAATTTCTGACCCCCGTAATGCAGGGGATTTTCCGCAACCTGGGAAGTCTCAATAATTTGGTCATGAGAGCGCTCCAAAGTTTAAACCCGCTAATGTTAATTTCACATTTTGCATATAAATTTTTGCATGCAGTTATAAAATTCGTTTGTTCAAAGATATTTATATATTTAAAGTTAAATATTTATTATTTTTTATTATCATGTTCAATAACAGTCGAATAAATTTTGAATTTTAAGGTAAAAAAATTTTTTGCAACATTTTAAAGAATATAACTTTACATGACAATATACAAACTTTGAGAAAAAAAGTTCCTGAGATATCAAAGTTGAAATATTTTCTTATCGCGTTTCAGGATGGGGAAGGGGACACTGAGCATTTATACGAGTAAATTTTGAAAAATTCTGATTCCGATAATATTGTTAAATTGTATAAAATTTGTAGCTTGTAGAGAGAACCAGATTACGGATAAAATTAGAAACTTATTTTGTTCTAATTAAATTTGTTAATAAAATTTATTCTAATTTTGATCATTTGACAATCTCGTGGGAAGCATGTCACGACATGTCATCCTTAAGTCATACGAATATTTATTGCGACTTGTCTCATTTCCTTCTCACATTCATTTTTTAGCGAATTCTGTCATATGTATACTTCGACGCGACTTACAGAAAGCTACATTTATAGGTGTGACCTGTCTAGGTAGTCCTAAAGGACTCTCATTCTTATGTAGTTCTACAGCCTGTTGCATACCAAGTTTTACTCCAATAGTTTTTCCATCAAGAATTACCCACTTCCACAGTTTTCTAATAGTTGATCCAAAATGCATCATGCCATATAGAGTTAGTTCTACCTTTTTTCCCTCACATTTCTGAAATGTCACTTTTTTCAGTGAGTTTAGATTATTCTATCATTAGATATACCATACCCAAGCAATCTTAATTTATACAATCTTACAGTTTTCACAATAATTGATACTCTGAATTTGGTGTAAACTTTGTTATTAAAAAGCGTTTTCTAGACATTACTTTCTCTGACAGCTCCAAATATTTTTCTTGGTATATTTCGTTCAAGTATTAATAACTTATATAGGTACCTGAGTTTTTTTCATGAGCCAGCTCTCCCTTTCATACATAAATTTTGGTTTTACTAAAGTTTTCTAAAGATTAATCTTAGTCTCGATACTTTAGTGCGTTTTTTTCGATTTAAAGTGATTTCTCAATCCATAGTTTGATATTTGTTAGTCGTTTAGTAGTCTGTTACCGTCTATTTCTTAGTCGTCTGTTTGTCGTCCGTTTAGCCGTCTGTTTGTTAGTCGTGTGTTACTCGTTTCAAATTTGATATCATTATTTTTTTTAAAAATTAAACCTTGACATTCAACGGTTTGAATATAAATTGTAATCTTCATTTCTAATTGGCCGCACAGCAAGTCTTTCGTGTATTACTCATGCGTGACAGGGAGATGGAAAAAATGAAAAGCTGGTAGTAAAACCATTTCAATATCAATTTGTTTTCGGGAGGAGTAAATCTATTATTTTCTTAAAAACTATTCAACAATATCAACTTTTTCGCAGGAAAGAAGCAGTTTTAAATATATGTTATAATTGTAAAAAAAATCTCGATAATTACCGAAATTTAATGTTTCTCGAAAAAATGCTAGAATGCAATGGTTTTCGTACCAGTTTTTGCTCTTTTCTGTCTTGGTATATACAGGCTTTCAGCCCTGGTATTATTGTCATACACTTTTTTTTTTGTGTTTATTGTAAGTTAGATATTTTTAGCTGCTAGTTCAAGTGCAGAAATATAGTGCATAATCTGTATATAGTATATAATCTGATGTTACTGAAAAAATTTTTTAAAAATTGTTTAATTTAATTTATCTTCGGCCTTTAAATTATAAGTAATTTTTATTAAAAATGTCACTATTTTTAAATAGTATAAAGATGACCTTCTGTAATGGATAAAAATGTAGAATCTACGGTAAGTACACATAGATTTGCTTTTAATATGCAAAACAAATGTTATTTTTTATTACTTTTTCGAACAACAAAAATTTAGCTATATTGTTATTTAAATATATGAAACATATCTGCATTTTGTATCTGAAAGAAGGTTTAACATATTTCGAAATTCGGGCTTCACTAGGTCAAATTAAATTTTAATGCGTATATGGAAATAAAAAAAAAACTCATCAAATATATAAATTAACAATTCTGAGTTAAAGTTAAAAAAAAAATATCAAATGTTTATATTTAGTTACGTTAAATGTTTTACTAACAAAACAAAAAAAACTCTTTTAGTTTTTGAAATATTTGTCATGAAATTTTAAATAATACGTTGATTATTTCCTCCACCAGAATGATCTAACTCTTAAAAAATTGTCCAAAGAATTCATTTTCTTCCCCAAAAGAAAAAAATTCCTTCCTTCTCGAAAGAGGGATGTAGAGAAGCCTTTGAAAATCGCCAAATGAAAGAAAAAACTAATAAAATACTTTTTAACTAAAAATATAAATACAAAAAATGTAAATAAACTTACCTGTGAACCGTTACAGGCCCTCCTTTAATGATTTTTTCTTTGCGGGTGAAGGCACAGCAATATTTAACCATTTTTTAGCCGGGCTTTTATCGAAACACCACATGAAATCGTACCCCAGTCGAAAGAAGGGTCACATGATTAAAACCTGCTCAGCGGTCTTTGGTGTCTGTTCTTTTCTTTGAAAACGGATGCTCCCTCTAACTCTTTATATTACATATATGGATACACTGATCAGGGCCGCCTCGAAAGAAGGAGCCTATTTTTGTGCCATGTCCTAATATATTTTTTGTCAATACGGAGGATTAAGGGGACGTTNTATTACAACTCTGATTTTGCCAATTCCGGTTTTTTATCTGGGTATCGCGTCCTCTTAAGGGTTTGGGACGCAGGCCCCATGGTTTAGCCAGCCACAGTGACTTCTATGGATGGGCTGGGAGCTTCTGCGTGGTCCAGCCGGTAAAACAAGATCACATCAGAAGTCTCTTAAGATAATTGTTTCTTAACTTTCGGCTTTCTTTATTTTTAAAAAACCACTCAGAACGAGCTTTTTCCATCTCTTTGGCGCAATGCCAAACAGTGCGATCATCAATGTTGCTCACTTCAAAGGAGAAGTTGAGCAACCGCTTCACGCTCAGGAGAAAGCCCCATTCCGCATCATCGTGGTTGGGTTTTCTGCGAAGTTCGGTGAGTGAACTCGCTAATCATACTATAGAAATGATCCTATGAAGTATGATCTTAACGTATTTCAATATTTGAAATTACATATGCACATTGTTCTTTAAACGCTGTTGGTACTTTTATTTTTTCTGATGTTTAAGGCTAAAGGTAACGCCTACATACTGGTATAATGTTTTGTCAGAATGATAAAGTTTACATGATGAGATGATTCTGCGAAAATTGGCCCTCTCAGTGAATGGAGTTTCATTTTCATTAGAGCACAGCCAACTTTTGAAGGGAAGGAGTTGTTATCATTTTAGTCATTGCAATAATTTGGAAAAATTGCAAATTTTGTATCTCTTTTCGTAAATAGGACATCATGAAATATTGTATTTTTATAGCAACACCGTTAGCTGGTTAGGTGTCTGTGCCAATTTATGGCCTATTAGAAATAAGTCAAATTCCAAAAATGTAAATTGCGAGTGAGGCCCTACAAAAAAAATTTAATTTTCCTAATTTATTAGGCCACTTTCCATTTGACACACCTCACGCACTAGCACGTGCAGGTCTTTATTTTATCTAGATGGAACGTAAAGATAAGAAATCAATTTCTTGCGTGTAACAATATAGATGCAAGATTTTTAATTATTAAATAATTTTAAATTACTTTAAAAACAAGTTATGCAATAGCAGGAATTGATCATAAGTGTCCATGGTAATCTCTTTCTGCCCTGAATATTGCTCGATTCATTTCCTTTTGAACTGTTAATTGCGTCTAGATCTAGAAGCAGGCATCTGCTTTAAAGAGTATTTAGCATTTGAGGCAAGAAAATGTCGCATTGATTGAGAATCGGGTACAAAGACTTAACTTTGAAGTTCAAGGCACTGTATACAAAAGGAGAGCAGATGTTTCAATCGAATCCACGATATTTGAATGAATATTACAAAAAAGGACTTAGTGAGTGCAAATGTGTATTAGCAGTAAATAGTAAAATTTAAAAAGAAAAAATTACATACTATAAACGCATTTAATACAAAGTGCAAGCACATAAATAACCATTGTGTAACACTGATATAATTAAACTTAGTGATTTATTTATTTTCTTATGCATGAATTTTTATTGTTTTTAAACTATTTATCTAATCTTAGCTGTTTTAATGACTTACTGCAAACGAAAAACACTTTAAATTTGAATAACGTTATTTGTATCGAATTTCCAGTCTCAGGTAAGGAGATATCATTCTGCCTGCCAGTGTAACATTTTAGGACGAGCGTTCCAGCAGGATAAATTTTATTCGTCAATTTGTTCACAATTATCGCGCATAGCTTTATATACATTTATAGCGCGAAATTCCAATCAAGGTTTGAGTAGAAAGTGGGCGTTTTTTATTTTAGAAATCTGATCGAGACATTAAAGGTAATGCCTACTTTTATGCAGAGGTGGAAAAGGAAGATTTCAAGAGAACGAGAGGCGATTTCATCCGTGAGCTTGCGTTCTTTCTAAATTATTCATACCAATACCTATTTATTCGTGTCCTAAAGATGAGACTAAAATTAGATTCGTTCAAATTTGATGTATTTCACAAGCGTTTCAATAGTTTATCCTTCCCAGATATGAAATGAAAATATTTTCCCGAGTCAATGATTACGTGCCTGGGAATGCCTCGGACATATGTGATTGCAAATAAAAAAGTTCTGAAATTAAAATTTTTAAAAATCTAGAACATTCAGTGATTCTAAAGAGTTTATGGTAAGTGATCAATAAATAATAACTTTAAAAGGAGTTTTGAGAAATGTCATTCGCATCCCTGCAGTAATATTTACGCGAGCTACTGTGGCTCTGGCGCATTCCGCCCACAATGAGGTGACTAAAGTTCGAATTCCGATGGTGGCGGGTTAATATGAGTTATAGCTTCCGAGCATAGTTCTAACGTAAAATATCAGCAGTGGTAGACAGATCATATGTTATAATCCCCTTGTCATCGGGCTGACAGTCGGAGTTCTTCTCATTGTGTAACGCAAATGTGGGTTTGTTCCCCATGAGGACTAATTAGTTCTGAAACTTGATCAAGGAGATCCGTTGCCTTCCGGATTTCATTGAAAATTACGACTACTAAGTCGAACATAGATAGCCGTAAACTCAGAATTGGGTTGACTGTAAAATAAAATAGTATTTGCGACTCCGTATATCTACTTAGTTCACTATATATCATCTATTGAAAACTGCAACATTCTTCTTTCTTAACTAGTAAGCTCGCACGATCATAAATATCGTATTAAGCATCTGGAAGTCACCACGAGAATTCTGATTATGTGTATATTGCTACATGGTGACCACCTCTTGTGGTAATCATGATTGTCTTTGTTTCAGCATTCACCTGAATTCAAATTCTTGCAAATGCCTATTATAACATAAAGAGTAATATATCTGATCTTTAACTACAATTTGACAGAACGGCAACAATCTCGGTACACAGCCGCGAAGCGGCATCAACTGATCCATCGAAATTGTGACTCTATGATGTTGGATCAGACACGGGAGGATCTGAAAATAGAGAAAAAATAAAAGATTACAGTAAACTGTGATCTTACAAAAAAAAAAAAAGTTGAAGGGGCATGGCTTCCTAGCTACTGGCATCTGATTGGCCGTTGCTAAAAAGTCTATGTTAAGTTTGTGGATGTTGTTTCAGGAGCTCTAGATTTTATGAGTCCGATAAATAAATTGAAGACTTCTTCATTCTGAATAAGTTTCAAGTTCTGTGCGGAGTAAAAGGAGCTTAGCAAATGGAGAAACATCTTTTTCCAAAGATCTGGTGTTGTTCGATCTTGTGTTGTTGACTTGTTTGAAGGACCTTTTAAGTCGTCTGGAAGGGCACTAAAAAAATATTATTCACCATCCTCATCGAACACACCATTCTTGCCGTATTTGAATATCGATATTGAAAAAGAGCATTTTCTACACACCTAATGTGCATATGGGAATAGTAACGCCTACTTTATACCCGCATCTTTGCTTTCTTACGTAAAGTATGCAATGAAAAGTAACGCCTACTCAACTGTTGGTAATGATAAACTGTCTATCATTGCACCCTGCTCAAAAAGAATGTTTCCAAGGTAAATTAGTAATTGTCGCTTAAAATAAATTGCAGAATGAGCAATTTTACAGAAAAATTATTTCAAAATTCACAGGGAATTCTCAGACAGAGCTCTCATAAAGCTTAAAGAGTTTCGGAATCCAGCAGAAGTGGGCAGTAGATCTTCAGAGGGGCGTGGCGTCAGAATGTTAAATGCGTCAGAGTGAAGGAGGTCCTTCATCTCTCTGATGATGCCGATGAGTCTCCTGCCGTTGTAGGCGGAATGATAAATGAAATGTGTTTAGTTGTGTTTCAAGGTGGCTTACATTCTGTAAATTTTTTTTAAAAAGATCCATTTCACGTTAATATTAGTTGACCAGCTGTAACACAGACATAAAATTAGTTTAAACATTTCGTTCATCCGATCAACAGTTTTCAAATTTTTCTGGAAAGTAGCTACTCTGCAGAGCTACTTTGTAGAGAATATTCCCTACCAGAAGTACTCGAGCAGCCATGTCATTCGTATTAGTGAAACCCATTATGTCTTGAGTGTCTGTATTAAAACCCGTAACATCAACGTTCTTTTTCAGCAGCATAATTCAGAAGGATAATATTGTACGTTGCTCGACCTGTCTTGATACAAAACATGTTCAATAGTAGCCGTGGCCATACCGTTCTCGATAGTTTAACAGTTAAAAACGTTCAGTTAATTACCGATTCGTCACCACTCACTAATTACTACTGTCGATAAACAATGGCAGTCTTGAAGCTATATAATGACTGAGGTCCCCGAAGAATCAGTACGATTGATATCTTGACTAAGTAGATAAATGCACTTATTTCTGTTTTAGGTGGCAACTTTTAGTACCGATTTCTCTGGATCTATAGCCCTATGCCATTCTGTTATTTGTATTCCAAGTGCAGCAATTTTAAATGCTAGGAGTGTATTTTATATCAATATCAACGATAAAAAACGCACAAAATTATAATTTTTTTTTTATAGAAAGGAGAATAGATGGTTCGGTTCTGTCCAAAACCGGAGAAAAAATACTAATTGTTTGTTACATTTTTTAAGTTTAATTACGCTAAAATCGATGCGAAATTTTTATAAGAGCAAAAGTTAATTTTTTTTAAAAATATTTTTCTTGAGCATGAGCGGCCGAAAAAAAATTATTTTACTGTGACTAACCTTCACTTTACATCGAAAAATGTTAGTAAGAATTATTTAATTTCTCCAAAACTAATTCGAAACTTAAATCGTGAAGAGTTACTTATTTTTAGACATAATGGGTATATGGCTGTGAAAAAAAACAATCTTATTTCCTCAAATGATGTTTGTTAAACTGAATTACGCGGAGCAAGAAATAACTTTAACATAATTTATTTTATAACCGTAGTTGAATAGTCAACCCAACTCCGAGTTTACGCCCATCAGTGTTCAACTCTGTACTGTGTAATTTTGAACCTAACCCAGAAGCCAAACTAGCATAAAATGTGACTTAACGCAGCAACACCCTATTGTTCTGCCGCTTTCAGAATTTTATTTTCTGATAGGGAAGAGAACATTTGTCAGATGTTTGTACCCATGGTACTGATCAGCAACCGACCACAGGACTTAATATTCCACAGGTTTTACGAGCATGTACTCAGCTGTTCTTAGCGCCTTTGAGAATCAAACCACGGCCTCTCCGTATTGATGTCCAATGCTCAAATCACAGGGCTACTACAGTCCACCAATTACATTTTCATATCAACATGTTTCTTCAATATTTGTCAATTCACAAAATTTATAGACATTATTGTTTCGTCAACAAGTTTTTCAGTCGTGACAGTTAGAAGCAGGTTCGAGGAAAATATTTTTTTAGAACAGTGATGTCGGCAGCAATAATTTTTTAAGAAAATTTCGGTAATATTTTTTAAATTAATTAATTAAAAAAATGTTAGTAGGAAATTTAATCCAAGCCTTCAGCAATCCCGGGCCCCCGAGACAATTTAACTTGCCTTTCCTCCGCGGAGCAGGGTCTGAAATTCCATGTTTTCTCCATGCAGAGCTGTTTTTTTAGGATGGATCCTGCGGGTACGAGTTCCGAAAATTTATTTTTCTTATCCAAACTAATTTGTTAAAAATAAAGGTTATGTCCGAGATGAAATATTAAAAGAAAAAATTGATTCAGCCATACGTTCTTGTAGAACAAGAACAGAAAAGGTGATAAGAAAGAAAGAACTGCACGCGCTATACAGTTTTGGGAAAGGGAAACAATGTTTATTTCTTGAATTTTGATACCATTTCAAGTTTTACGTTATATAATTCGTATTCTATATTCCTTATAAGAATAGCATTAAAACTTAGTTAGGTCATGTGCTCTAGTAAGTGGGAGAATCATAACATATCACATATATCAGTTTTATTTCGATTTTACGTAACAAGTTCTGATTGTGAGTTTAATTTTATTACGCATATTCATTGATTATCGTTGAAATTATGAACTCAAATAGCAAAAAATATGATCGATTGATTTATAAGTTATACTAATAAATACGTTTTTCTTTAGAGAGCAGTAATTTTAATTAGAATTTTTTTTTCTTAAATTGGTGCCTATTTTGTTTTAGTATAAATTTTCACTTCATATATACAGTCGACTCGTGTTATAACGACCCTGTGAAGGAGTCCCAATTCACATCCATAAAAGATAACGTCATTTTACTCTTGCTATAACGACCGTAAAAAAGGTCAACTCTTAATATAACGACCCTCTCTGAATTTGAACACCTCTCTTTTCTAACTTCCTATTGGAAAGTTGGGTTGATTGGTTGACCTTGAACAAGCACACCTCTGTTAAGTCCTGTTAACATGCAACTTCAACAAATTAATGAACATCAAAAAATTAATGCCTTCGTCTAATGAAGCCTCGTTTATGTTCCTCGGTTTATTCTTCTTTATAATACTGCAGATTATGTACATAAAAAATTCGTTATATATACCGCAAATTATGTACATCAAAAAATTAATTCATTAGAAACTAGATTTTTTTTGTCATACCATGTTTTTTAATCCGTACTTTAAAATAAAATTCTTAACAGTTTAAAACCATTATGTGACCGATTTTCAAACGAAATTTGCTCATTTTGATATAGCGACCATTTGATGTAACGACCAGATTGGGGCAGTCCCGATGGGGTCGTTATAACGCGAGTCAACTGTATATAAAAAAAATCACGAAATTAGTTATCTTCCTGAAAGTTGTAAAACACTAATACATTTACATTCGTGTTTGTTTCATGGATCAATTGTTTAGCAAAGCATTTAGTTCTGAAAGTTGCTTTAACTATTGGTAACACACTAATGTGTGCATTTTAGAACAGGAAAATATGTTTGAGCACATACACGCTACAATGATTTACTGGTCAAGAAAAAGAATGCTTAATAGATAGAATTTTAACTAATATTAGTTAACTGATTTGGTTGTTCGTCTGATATCAGACGAACAACCAAATCAATTAATGAAAAGTATTCAGAAGAATTTTAGAAGTAATGAAGTTTTTAGCATCACGAAGTCTTGCATTCCGTGGAGACGATTAAACAATAGGATCGCAGCATAATGAAAATTAATTGGAAATTTCGGAACTATTCAGTAAACTTGACCTTTTTTTTGCTGGAAATGGACATAACCCCAAATACCAACTTTGATTTGTAATTAATCGAAGCTGAATCAATTGCGAGATATAAAGTATAAAACAAAATAATTGCAGAACTAAAGAAAGCAAAATATTTTTCTATTATTATTATTAATTCAATACTAGACATTTGCTGTCCGATATATGAACGCCGAAATTCCCATGGTACGTTTTTTCTCCATTTGAAAGGCATAAATATAAGGGATTGTCGAGGACAAACATAAGATAACGCACCACATATGGCAGGCAAGAAAAATGCCCCATCGCCATTTGTTTTACCATGCACATAGCTTAAACTTAATTCGTGCACAAGCCGCGAGATGCGTCTTAGAGAATTTTTTTCTTCTCGAGTGCTACCTATCGGCGGAATAACTGAACAGAATGTTTAGATTTAGGTTGTTGTTAATTTACGTCGCACTAGAACTGCACATTGGGCTATTGGCAACGGTCTGGGAAACATCCCTGAGGATTATCCGAAGACATACCATCACAATTTTGATCTTCTGCGGGGGGGTGGCACCCCCGCTTCGGTAGCCCGACGACCTGCGCGCGAAATCGAGCACTTTACGGTAGCACAGTTTAACGAGGACCAATACCGCACACCCTCGGTCCCTTCGCAGACTGATCCAAGTGGTCACCCACCCGCACACTGACCGCAGCCAGTGATGCTTGACTTCGGTGATCTGCTGGGAACCGTGTCTTAACGATCAGTCCACTGCGGGACGTTTAGATTTAGGACTAGTCGTTAAGCGCCCATTTAGACGCAGTAACAGCACTGCATTAAAAGTTACGGAAAAATTATGGCTTTTTTCTAGAAACTGTACTCGATGCTGGCGGAAATTGAATATTTTGTGGCGATCAAGAATAAATCAGACTTCAATAAGCATACAGTAGAAAGATCTTCTTTTCGATGCTGGTCTGAAATTGATTGCTTTTGAGAGTGAACAGAGAGAAAAGCCGTCTATTTATGAAACTACTTCCAAGGAAAATTTACCGAATTGTAAATATGAGATAAGACGACGCGTACTTCACCAAGAATTCCTCCTTTGACAATTTATAATGGTAATCCATTAGCTGATTTGTTCGGATTTTTTTCTTCTTTTTAAGTCCAATAAACTAATCCTTTATTGTTATAATTTTTGAAGATCTTATGCCAATGATATGAATGAAAAAGAACATTTCAAGCATTATTTGGCATAGGAGATTAAGTTAAACCAATCAGGAATAGATGAGATGTATAAAAGAGTAAGAAACAACTATCTCGAAGACACATTTGTCACTCATAACTAAATGTAGTGGCTCACGTTCATTCTCCAGACTATAATTAATAAACTAAATACCATGACTTAAGAAGGAATGATTCAATTGCCAATCATGAGCATTGAATATGATGTGTAAAAAAAATTGATTTTTATGATGTTATGGAAGGCTTCTCCTCTCAAAACGCGTAAAAAGTATTGATGTATTAAAACTCGTACAATAATGTATCGTTTTAGTACTTTCTTAAAACAAAAATTATTCAAAAGTGAGATTTTTTTCTTTAAAATTACTCGTATAAGGCCCAGGGCCCCTAAAAACTTCTGCCAATACTTGATCCAGGGAGTTCCATTGTCCTCTGTATTGAAACTCACAAGGCTAAGGAGTTGAACATTACCTAGCAGATATAAACCCAAAATTGGGTCAGCTGTTCAACGGTTGTTTAAAAATAGTGCCAACATTTTAAAATTTGCTTTATGCTAAGATTGAAATTTTAAATAATGTAGTCCACATACTTCGAGGGAGTGACGCGTACTTCATAAAGACAGAAATTTAAGCAATGAAAATACGGTAAAACATGCAACCTGTTATAATATCACCAAGTCATCGACAGATAAATATCAACGACAAAAAAAACTGTAGGCTTTAGTCTTAATAGATTACGTGTTGCTCTTCTGGGTGACTTCACGTTATTAGATTAAGCAAATTCAATAGTATGCATTTGTTTACATTATCAATACGTAATCCGTCATTTACTGTGAAGAAAAACTCATTCAAATGAACATATTAGTTATTTATTTTTAATTTTGTTTATTTACTTTATTTTCAGTTATGGTTTTTCAATTAATCCTTTTTTAATTCACATTATTTATGGTTTTAAAAGCAAACGTCTAAACAAAATTAAATGTATTTAAGGCACAATTAAGTTTTGCTGACATTGTTAATTTGTCACTTACTATGAAAGAAGTTCATTCAATTGAACATGCAAATTATTTCAATTTTACTTTTCTTTACTTAGAGCAGTTGGAGTTTTAATCCCCTTAAATTAATATTTCTAATAATAATTCCCTATTTTTTTGATTTTAAAAGTAATATCTAAATGTGAAAAGTTTTGCCACAAAAATATATTTTTAAAATGCAAAAATTTATACAGGTTTTAACTAATTTATTTAAAAAAGTTTATCATACAAATCGTTTCCTAAATATGAATTCATAATTCCGCATTTGACACTTATTTAGTTAATGAAAAATTTCTGAATAATTATGCTCAATGTGTTAAATTAGAAGTAAAATTTTTTTGGGAGTTTTTACATCATTATTACTTACGAATTAAAAAAAATATAGCTTAATATTAGTAGAACTATCAAAGTAGATGATAGCTTGAAAATTAGTATTTTTTATATATACTATGTTAAAATAAGATCAGGGAGCTTCTACTTCTTTCCAGAAAAACCCCCCCCCCCCCATTTAAAATTGTATGTTTAACTGATCGAGCAAGTTTTAAGCTAGCTGCTAGGATTTATGACGTTTTAAACTTCAGTTTGATAAGGACATAAAAAATGAAAATGTATTTTAAAAAGCATGCAAATAAATAATTAATTGAAAAAAAATCTACTTGTATTTAATATCTTTTACCCCTAATAGGTGTAAGCTTTTCGAACAAAGAGCAGGCATTCTTTGGCCAAGGGTGTAAGAATAGAATACTAGATCGACTTAGCATTTATAAAGTTTCTTATTTTTACATAAATAGATAAAAATTTTTTTTTTATTAAACTAAAATATAAACAGTTGAAGTACATGTTCACTTTTTCTTTTACTTAAATTAATTTTGTATTTACAAAACTTATGAAATGTTTCATATTTCCGATTACAAGATGCATTTTTAAAGAAAAAATTTTATTTAATGAAATATTCAATTCAAGTTTTTTTATAGTTCCAGATTTAGCCAATATATCCAATATTTAGCTTTATAGTTCCAGATAATCTTAAAAATATTAATCTGGTGATGTAGTCCATCTATGCTATCATCATCACATTGATCATTCAAATAACAGGCATAACGAATAAAAAAATAATTACCTGAAAGTAATGAAAAATGACACGGGTTGCATAGGAATTTACAAGATTCCGTACTAATGGTTTAATAATAAGTTAAAAGTAAATTTCTTTATTTTAAAATAATAGAGCTTTAAGATTAATATCTTAGTTAGCAGTTCTGAAATTTGATTTTTCTGATAAAAACATTTTGTTCTTATTTGTTTTATTTTTAGCTTCATGTCCTAATATTTCTGATTTTAATGTGTTTAGAACATCACATTTTCTACAAATACTAACACAGTTCTAAAAATAATTGGTTTCAACAATCAAAAGATATGGATTTTTGATCTAATATTATCCTTTTATTTTAATTGATAGTTCATCCAGAAAATTACTTTTGAACACAAATGCTAAAAGTATATTAATTTTGAAATTATTGAAACCAAACTTTAAAATATTAATTTGAGCAGCACCGTTACAATTTCCTTAATATTTATTTCTAACTGTTATGAGTTGCTTAGTGCTTCATTAATAGAATTCAACTGGAAAAATTGTTATAACTTTTTTTAACAGAATAAAGTAACTCGGAAATTAAAAAATAGCATATTTTATCATCTTTCTTGCAATAAAACTTGTCTCATTGTACTCAAGTAGAGCAAATTATACTTTTTTCAGTTTGTACTTTTTTTTAAGTAGTCTAGTATACGTATACTGTACTAAAAATTGTTTTGGTTTTTTCTTCAGACCACTAAAAGGTCTGTAATTTCTTAGTACAAATAATGTATTTTGAAAATATGAATTAAATCATAATACAATTTACAAATTTGTTCAATGATTCTAAGCATAAACCGAAAAGTAAATTATAAAAATTTTTTAAGTCAAGCACTTAATTTCCATTTCTGCTTTTGATTGTAAGGAGCAAAATGTATCTTAGGTAGTGCTGTATTTTAAGCATTTCAACTTTTCACATCAATATTTTGGCAGGAAACTATATCTAAACATTTTCCCTTAAAAACACTGCCTTTCTATCCATATTCCATTTTAAAAAAATTAACTCACTGATAAAATTATTTGCATTAATTGGTTTAATTCTGATTATTACAGATGTTTATTTTGTAAGTATTATTCTGCACTAGTTAAATTTTTAAAAGTTTCTCTTTTTTCGGAGAGAGTATATTAATTTTTAAATTAATTTTTTTTTTTTTAAAAAGTGCATCTTTAAATGCTTATAATCTCAAAAATTTTAGTTTAAATTAAAGAAAAAAGCTTTCATGTTGTATAATTAATAATTTCTTTAATTTACTTTTTTTTGAAAAAATGAGTGCACAGTGATAGTTGTTTAGGGTAACCAATTTTTCATGAACTAAAAATTTTTCTCTTATTTTGATGAGTCAGTATTACTTTTTGAAATACACACATAAGATAATACATGAGGATAATTTAAAAATTGTTAAGAACCAGTTTCAGCTATTACTTAATATTACACAATTGATAATTTTTCATGGTGCTGAGTGCCCTTTGAAAATGTTAAGTATAAAATCTTTATATACACTAACTATCAAAGGGAAACTTCGTTTGATATTCACTTTAAAATAACAAATGCATCTGAGTATTAAATGGAGTAGTTAAGTTACAAATAAGCTAACTTAAAATTTTTAATTATACAGGTCTATGGGATATTTTTCAAATTTTTAATAGAAAATATTAATTAATAGTTAACACGGTATCTATTAAATGTATTTGTAGTGCTTTCAATTTGGGGCTTAAAATATTATGTTATCTTTTGTTGTAAATAAACAAAACAAAAAAAAACATTTTCAATTTTACTACCAACCTATCTACATTTTAACATTATTCCTTATTCAATGGCTACTCAGTTAACTTTCTGAAACGATAATTTGACTTAATCTATAGCAAGACTATTCTAGATGAAATTTTTTTGTCAATAAAATAAAAACAGTTATATTAATTAAAGCAATTATCTTCTATCAACATTTAATGAAATTTATTAATTTTAAATTAGTAGGCATGCCACAAAATATACCTCTGAAATATGCCACCTATTACACTTTTAGAAAAGTGAAGACATTTTTCAGACAATAAAAATACAATTAATCAATCTTTTGTAACCTTATACACTTTTATTCCCTGTTGAGGGTTTAATATACACTTCTTAATAATGAAAGTCATCTAGATATCACTAAGTATTTTTATCATAAATAATGCTGAGGACCACTTAGAATAAGAGTTGGTGGCCTTGTAACATCATTCATGCATATGTTCACCTTTATTTAACAATAATATGAAAAGAAATAATTTAATAACAAAAAAACTGCAGAACATTGTCTTTCTTCTCTTGAAATTCAATAAATAAAACAAAATTTCGTTTGTACTATTTAGGTAAGAACAGACCAGCCCAGACATCTTAATGAGTGCAGACCTGGTAACTTTGTAAAAAGGATTTCAGGAGATATTATTAAAAACATCAGGAGTTTTGGGAGTCTCTTCAGGAGTGTAACTCGGAACAAATTTATTCATATTTTTGTGCATAAATTTAAAGATACATTACTTTAGAAGGGTATAATTAATAGAAAAATATTGAAAATGGAAAATTAATACTAGTTACTGAACAATATATAGACCATCTTAGATTATTAAATCATGATTAAAATTAACTATATTATTCACTTTTTTAATGATTTTAAAAAAAGTATAATTATTTTTTAAACTTACATTATGCAATGAGATTACTATGAAAGAATTGTAGACAAAATAATTATAAAGCAAATGAAAAATAAATTTTAATAAAACGAACACTTTCCTCGTTATATTGTTATCATTATACATAATTATATCAAAGACTTAAACTTTTTCGCCAGTTAAAGAAACATAAGTAGCTTTTATTAAGTCTTGTTCAGTTAACACTGCATCATAGCAGCATGTTTCGGAACTTTTGCACTTCTCTATTAGCAGTGCTTCCAAGGTTGGCAAAGCCAAGCTGGACCTACTATCAGTTAAATTTTTTTTAACTATAGAAAACACCCGTTTAACACTCAGAGTGTTAAAATGATACTGCAAAATAGCAAACAGGACTATAGGTTTCCTGTATCAGTAGCTAAAATGAAAGGTCTTATTTTAAACATGAAAAGCTTCAATTGGTACATCATAAAATGAGGATCAATTCATAAAGTAGGAGTAATACTCAATTACTGGGGATATTTCAGTATTGTAATCTGTTGTGCCAGCCACAATCACCAAATAGATTAATTATTAAGTTATTTTCATTTTCTCACTGGCCGCTGCCTAGAAGTTATGAAGACTTGGGAGATTATTCTGATACAGATCACGATATGGAAATCTCCTTACTCAAGTCAGCAATAAAAAGTAAGGCAATTAATTTGATAGAATTTTTTTCAGATACTTTTCCAAAGTTAGAAAATTCGTTTAACCAGCAAAACTAGAATTAACATAATATTTCATTGAAGAAATTAAAAACACATACATTAATATAGAAGGCATCAAATAAATTAATAAAATGTATTGTACGAGACTAAATTCTTAAAAAGCAGAACGTTTTTAGCCATTTTTGTTGCGTATTCTCAAGGAAAATCCAACTATTGTTTTGTTGCAATAAAATGAGTTATTTTTATTTATATAGTTCGGATCAGACTGTAATTGACAACAAGGAAAACGCGCAGCAACCAAACGCTATAAAATAGGTTCAAAGTTGCTACACATTCACTTCAGATATCCGTTCTAGTCATCATATCCGAAAAGCCAGGAGAACTTCATCGCATATAAATGCTCATTCCCTGTTTGTCATCATCTTGAATATTATTCCTCACTAAAGTAAGAAATAAATTCAATCAAATAAGATCAAAAAAAGTATCAAGAAATAATTCATTCATACAATCTTGCATTCTTTAACAGACACTCAAAACATTCGACATCAGTCATTCTAAACCAACATGTTAAAAATGTGGAAAGGCGCCGGCGAATTTTTCAGGAAGTTGAGTAAAAAATGTGCTTGTTGTTGAATTATTAATAAAAATTTAAATATAACTATAAATAATATAGATATTTATTTTTATCAAAAATTCACATTTGCATTTAAAATTAATCGTTAGAAAGGCAAATTTTCGTTAATTCTATCATTCAATTTTTTTAAAGAGTTAGTTAATTCTTCAGTCGAGCAGAAATAGATATAACTAGGATTCTTAATAAATAAACAAATTTGCGCATGCTTAATAATTCCAATTTTCAATAATGAAATTTAATAGTTTTATTTATAGATATAAATTTTTATTTTATCACATATTGTTAATTTAATAAAAATAAATAAATATTTCTCATATTTTCTGTGATAAAATCCTTGTGATTGCTATATTTTATCTAATAATGGCTGAAGAAAGTGTATTTTTATGCTACGTTCGCCACATTTTCAAAAATTGGGTTGGATTTCAAGTAGGAATAATATATTTTAAATTTGCATTTATTAACATCTTAGACAGAAGTAGCTTTATATGAGATTATTTATTTGCTAGTTACTCCAACAATAGTTTTTAAAAAATAAATAGACATTTTTAGAAATTGGAGACATTATTGAAAATGTTAAAATTAAATTTGTATAGATATTAATGAAATATTTAATTTGATTGATTATTCCTAAGCAAAAAAAACTTTTTTTTTAAAGTAAGAAAAGTTAGAAGGCTCCTTTTTTTTTAGTTTGTTATTTTTTAAGAAATTTTGTTATATTTTCATACCTTTAATAATGTTTCAAAAATAAGGTGATGGATTTTATTGAAATTTGACCGAGATATTTGAAAATAAATTCAATTTTATTTGTTTTTGTTACATTAATGAAAAATAAAACATGAGCAGTCATAATGTAAGGTCTATTTTCGTACTCTGAACTGCAATCGCCAAGGTGCCAAATCGATTTTAAGCTTGCAAATTTTTTTTAAAAGCAAAACAAAACATGTAGATGTTTGCCTGGGGTGGCTAGGAGTTATACCTTTTGAGTTGTACTCTTTCTGTAATTAATTATTTTTTTTTTTAGTTTCTCACAGGCTGCTGCCCGAAAATTGCCAAGACTTTGCGATTATTCTGCCACTGATCACGACATGGAAATCTACCAAAAATATGACTAATTTTGATCGAAACTGGATACATAAGCGTATATTTCCATATTGCGCCAATTATAACCACCAAATAGATTTTAAACATGCAATTTTTTTGAAGAAAAAAACGTGTACATTACCTGAGGATTGTTGCTAGACATACTCATTGAGTTTATCCTATCTGTCCTTGGTTAGTCCTTTTATGGGTTTGACCTCGACTGTTTTTTTAGTTTTTTACAGGCCGCTGTCTGGAAAATGCCAAGACTTGGTGATTATTCTGCTTCAGAACATGATAGGAAAACCTTCCCACTTACTTTTTTGAACCTTATTAAAAATTGCAAATTTGTTGTCCAAAATATTTTATGCAGATGTTTGATAGCCTAGACCCTTTTTTCTATGCATGTTTCATGGAATGATCATGGATCTGATCAATGGTCTGGTCATAGAATACGAAGGCTTTGCGGACTCATTCCCTGATCAGTCTTTAGATTTGTTACTTTAAGGTTACCCAAACTCTTCTTTAAGGTTAACCCAAAACTCTTCTGTTAAGTCAATATGATAATGAGTACTACTGGTACTATGATTATATGTACTACTCTGTTAATTTACCCTTCAAGACATGGAGTTTCACCCATCACAGTGATATATGATATTAATATTATCATTTGTGGAACAAGCCTTTCTGACTCTTGTCGCCCGAGATTACACGGACGTGGTCCTAATTGGATTCTCTCATATTCGCAAAAATAGTTTTCAAATAATCACTTCACAAAATTAGTTTTATTGATATTTGACTAATTTACTGGCTAATAATTTCAAGTCCGTAGTGCAGACCCTGGTTTAATTGCTAATTTAGTTAGCTAAAGGCTTAAAAACTGATTAAAATAGTTCTAATAGTTTTAGCTAAAATTAAAGTTAGGATGTATAAATTAATATTAATGTCAAACTCTTTTTTTATTCTATGCAATAAAAAATATCTGCATTTATGAATTCTAGTTCATTATATCCAACATTATTAATATTATTTATCAATCAGTAGGAATGTATTTATTCATTTAGTTTATCAAGTTACTTTTGATTTTATTAGACAGCTATTGATGCTGGAATGGGTGGACCTTATGCAAAAGAAAAGGAAGTGTGGCTTGGAGTTCAAGTAGAGAACTACTTTAAACAATATGGTAAAGTTTAAAAAAATGTATAATACTTTGTTTTGTTTACTGTGTTTTAACGTTCTCTCTCTCTTTTTTAAAAAATCTATAATCGCAAATTACTTAATCATACTTAAAATACTTCACTCTGCCATTTCTTAATACCAACCTTTCTCTCTTTCAACTATGAACCCACAAAAGTTTTTAATTTTCATGTAAATTATTCTTTCTAGTTTTCTTAGTTTTCATCATTTATACATGTGTTTCTCCATTCCTATTGTTACTTCTTAGACACTGTTTGAATGATATTATATTTTGGGACCACTTGCATCTCTTATTCTAACAATTACTATTTTAGGATGAAACTACTTTGTTTTTATAAAAAACCCTTTTAGCAGTTAGTTTCTGCATTATTACATCTTTTATATTCAACAGTTAAATTAATGTAAAAAAAAGTATTGTTATGAAATTTTTACATTAATTGTTAACTGAAAATATTTTTGCAATATCTGCCTGCTTAAATTAGTGGATTTGGCAAATAAACGAAAATTATTTGTTTTAAAAACAAATATGTATTAATAATTTTAATCAATAGAATTTGTTTTGTTCGTATAGATCGTTGTTTAATGTATTTATTTTTTTCTAAACAGAAAATGTTAAACCTGCGGAAATAGAAGAATATCTTGGTGAAATGCTGGAAAATGAATTTGATACCTACTTTGAGGATGGTAGTCTAGCAGAGGTATCTTAATATTTTAAAGTCTAATTGTTGATGAACTATCAGTTTTGAGGATGTGCTCAGTTAAAATTTTAATTCAAATTATTTTAATGGCTTTTTTTTTGTGATTGTATCTTTTTTAAACCTTAAGAAATAAATAGTTTTTGTCAATTAAAATTATTTTAAAGTTGTATTTGTGTCCTTTTTGTATTCATGTCTTTTTGAAGAAAAAAAAAAGATTTATGTAGTTGATTTTAATTTTTTAATTAAAATAATTGATTCATAACTTCTCGAAGTTTATACTCAATTCATATAATATGAGACAGTACTTTTTTCTTTCTTTTTTTGCTCAATAAAAGTTACTACAAGCCCAGTTTTAATAATATTACTCTTTATTTTTATAAATTTGGCAAAAGATATAATTATTAAGTAAAAAAAATGTACACTAAACTCAATAAAAAGAGTGAGCAACAGCATTAAAAGTTAAGCTTAGTTATATTTGACAGCACTCATTATCAATGGTATGATCATTTATTTTCACAAAAAATTGAAATTCCTTTTTAAGCAATACTTCGTACAGTTTCATTTTTTGTTAATTTATATACTAGGTACTCATGAATCTTTTTAAATTTTGCAGGTAACTTTTATAAAGTGATTAGATTTCTGAAATAAGATTTAATAAAATTTGACAAACATTTTATTGTTATTTGTTTTCTTACCAAAATTTCTCTATTCTTTTAAAAAAAAGATTTTAATTTGACTTTTTTTGAAAAGGTGTCTAGTAAATTTTGCTGTGCTTATGGGTTATCTTTAAGCAATCCAAATGATGAAATATTTCGTGAAATGAGAGAAGTAAAAGTGTCATCTAGTCGAACAAGAAAAATTTCTAAATCTGAAGAGTGTGAAAAAATGGTATATTATCATTTTTATTTCCATTTTTAAAGATGCTTATTCATAAATAATGAAATACTTATTGTGATATGTCCTTTTCTGTACCTCTTAATCAAACTCTCTAACTAATTTGTAGTATATAATTTGTATAGGATATCCAAGATAAAAATTTAGCAATATGAATTTCCTAATTTTTTTATATTTATTTATACTTTATATGTTTATTCATACTTCTTAAGGTTTTAATCTTTTTTATCTATACACCTAAGTTAAAGAATGTTCCTATCAAGAATTATAAGAATTTGTGCTTAAAATGTTTGTTATTCTTATGTAACTCAACATTTACATGCCTGGCTCAAATTTAGCATAGCATAGCATTCAAAAGTTTCCGCATCTATGTAAATTCCACGGATATAAATGCAAACTATCATAAAAGAAGTAACTATTTTAATTTGAAATATTGTATGATACTTTATTTATTTAGGAAAGATGAACTCTTGAAATTGTTGTTTGACAATATTATGGCTCACTAGTTTATAATGAAACATTAGAATGATAACATTTTCATTTTAATGACTACTTTTTGATTAACTTTTACAATAATTGCTCATTCTTCTGGTTTAGTTAAAAATTCTCCTGATTTTTGAATATTTTGAAATTTCTTTTAGTTTGGAAAAGTTACTGAAAAAAAAAAATTATTAAAATTGTTCTTTTTTTTTACTCAGTTTTTTTTTGTGTGGAATATTTTAAAAAATATTTAATGTTACCATATTGATTTTTATGCTTGAATTCTGTAGTTATCTTATCAGTTTTAAAATGTACAAGTACAAATTTAAATGAGTTTTAATTTTTTCAGGTCTCGTCAGTTTGTTCTGTCACTAACGAAATAGAAAATTTATCTATGAATGAAGAAGATGATGGTTGGACTACTGTTTCACATAAAAGGCATAAATAGATGTTTATACGTCAATCTTTCAATTTAAAAGATTTATGTTGAATTTACAAATATTAGGAAAAAAATAATAATATTGACTATGCCATGATATTTCTTTTTCTGTTTATGTTTCAAAATAATTATTCATATCATTTATTTGTACCCATAAATCTTTATTTATATCCACAAATCATCTTCTTTTAAACTAAAATTATCTAAACATCTTTCTTTTAATATTTTGTTTCATTTAAGTCAATGCTACCTTTGTAAAATATAAAGGTAATGTTTTTTAGAATTGCCAATAATATATGTTAAGATGTATTTTTAAATTATGTGGTTGGACTTGAAGTGGGGCGATCGTTAAAAAAAATTGTGCATTGTAATTCTGTGTTAGGTAGGGTTTTCAATAAAAATTATTTTTACATTCTATATCTACAATTTTTTTTCTTCGGAATTTGGGGGTACATGTGGTATGTAGGAGTTGTGAAAAAAAAATTAATCAATAATTGTATGTTTGGTGCGATTGTAAATTTTTCAGCTGCCTATAGCTGATTCAAGGTGTTAACGTTCATTTAGAAACACAGTTCGCACAATTCTGTGGATATTATTTTCAACATTAAGTTAGATGGAGCGTGTAATGTCTCTCTAACCAAAAAAGTTTCACTACAGTCACAGGAAATAAGGAATATTTCAAAGAAAAGAGCTTTTGCTATTTACTCTCAGGTTTGATGCGAATCTTGTCTGGAATGTTTACACCCCTTCATGAATTAGTTTTATCTAGAAACAATAGTCTTCAACGGTGCTCTAGACGACTAACAAGAGGAATGTTTTTATTTATTTATTGTTATTTTTAAATAGATACTGATTTACTCTAGTACATAAGTAACGTTCACCTTTGTAATATCATTCTTGCTCTTGTGCTAATCATTATACTTAGCTTTCAACTCTATCTATAACTTAAAATGTTTTTTTTTTTAAATTTTTAACTAATATTGCTTTATTTTCCCCCTATAAATATAATTTTTATTTTTTTTCCTCTCAATTCATTAATCCAAATCTATCTGGCATAAACTTATTAAATATGTCTGGTGTTCATGTCTCCCACCTGAATAGCTTCCATTTTTGAAAATTTATGCAAATAATTGTGCTGCATAATGTTTTTCTTTCATAATATTATTGTAAAAAAAATGAAATAATTAGAAATTTATGTACATTTACTTACAATTTTAAATGAAAATATTTGCATTAAATATGTATTGATATGAATAAACATAGATACATATTTTATAGTTATTCACATTTTCATTTCTTGCATTCTTAATTTAGGTGAGCAACAATCAATATTCATGCCATTGTAAAAAGCGTAAGCATAAAGCGTAATATTTTTCTTGAGTATCATTATTATAAAAAATTTTCTACATAATATCAATGTATAGAAATTCATGTAAATTTATACAGAACTTTAAATATGTAAGCCCAAATTTAATAAATATTGTTTTGGATTTTATTGACATTAATATTTTTATTTTTGCATTTTTAATTTTATTCATTCCAAGTTGTAAAAATGAAAATACCTTGTGATCAAATATATTTTATTATCTTTAATATGAGTATTTATAGGCAATTATTTGGCTTTTGCACAATCTTGTTTTGTCAGATAGAGTGGGAGATTTAAAGAAAAGAAAAATGCTTTTTCTAGATATGCTCTTAAAACTAAACTATTAAATTTAATTTAATGAACCTTTTAGCACATATTATACCTGAGCCAATATCTCAGCTACTTTTTGTACATGGTTTCTTGTTATTTCTATATTTAAGCTGATGTTTTTAAATTCACTGAAATATCACTTCTCCTGTGAGCTCTTTAGTTGAATTGGGTTTTTTAACATATTGAAGTTTCATTGTTTTTTTTCTTCATATTTTAAAAAATGTTTAAATGTTAGCATGGTTATGTAAAACTTTGAATTTGCCTATTCTTATCCTGTATTTCCTTGCTCATAAATAGGAAAGGTAAACTGACAATGAATTTCTTCATTAGTGAGCAATATCCATTAAAAATTGAAACTTGAGTTTTATGATACTGAAACTAAGTTATTTCTTTTCAATACGTAATATACAATTTCACAATATTTAATTTCAGAAAATTAGTACTTGTGACTTTTCTACTTTATATTAATTTTTAGTGAGCAAGCCCTTAAAGGTGCTTTTTTCATTAGCTGTTTTTAAAAAGTGCTTAATTTTCCCTTTTCGAAAATGTGATTTTTTTTTCTTCACAATGTCGATTTTCGCCACGTATGATGCAAAATCGGGCTTTTCACATTGTTCTATTCACCGTTTTCACAATTCATTCAACCACAATCCATTTTGGCCTACTGTTGGTCCATAGTGTATAAAAGTGCTAATCATTTTACATGTTTGATGAAATACTCTAGAGCCAGCATGTGCGTCTTCAGGTCGGGGAGATTTTTGCACTCTTATAGGCTATTCTGCTGCATTTTGCAAAATATTCTTAATTTCAGTCTTCAGCTTCCACCCACTGAAATTGAACCAAAAAAACTCTCGATCTTTTTATAGTCGCTAATATAATAAAAAAAATAGTGTTTTGTAATAAACTAGTTATTTTATCATGATCATGTAAAGTCTTTCAAAATTATTTTGCAGTTATTTAATGTATATAGTGCTTAAAAATGTTTTTTGAGTGCTTAGAAAGTACTTAAAAGGTCTTATTTTTTGTTAAAAGATTTGGCTACGCACTTTATATAAAAATCAAAGCCTTAACTCATTACTAATTTTCCCACTTCCCATGAAGTTAGAAAGCAAAACTTTGAAACGTTGTGTTCTTTATGCAATAAATAAAAAAACTAAGAAGGTCGCATTTCAATATTTTGTAATTATTAGGGTAATTAACCTAATTGAAAAGAATGACTAATAGCACATTTTTTACCTAGATAGAAGTCTCAAATTTGAACCATATACTTTTTATGAGATAAAAATAAATATTTAAAAAGGATTGTTTCGATATTTTATAATTACTGAGATAATTTAGGGTATTTAACCAGTGGTCCTCAAAAAACATGTTTTTACCATAATGGAGTATGAAATTATTAAGCATGTGTCCTTAATGACATGAATAGAAAAACTATAAAAACTTTGTTGCATTATTTTGTATTTATCAAAGTTATCAGGGGATAATTAGCTTAATCGACAGTAAAGCTAAATAATGTGATTTTACCAATTAAGGATTATAATAAATGAAATTGGGGATTAATAAAAAAAACTTCCTTACTGTATTTCTATTTATCTTACATTTTGTAATGTAAATTTTATCTCCCTCTCTGAAAAAATTAGATAATTAGAAAAAAATGATAATACTGATAATTCGATATTTTATATCAAATTAATAATTTTATATCAATGAAATTTATTAAATTTGGAACAGTTTAACAAATGTACTGCTTGAGAACTGTAGCGATTTTGTTACTTTGTTCGGGTTGAACTAAATCACTCTTATCAAAAACAAATCTTTTAATATAATTTTCCAGATTAAAATTATATGTACAAGGCTTAATTACAAATATTTACACAGTTCTAGATGATAATAGTCGCTTTCTACCGAACACTAGATTAATAAAAACAAAGAGAATTATTTCTCTTAATCGAGACGGCCCTAGGTCCGCTGATCATCTCCTGTCCGTCAAGACTGATCTGTCCTCCTCTGTCACAAAGTCCAGTATTTCTCCCCTTCAACACGTGCTTGGAGTTCTCATAATTTTGTGGGAGACACCGGATGCCGAGGGGAATGAACTTGGGGGTCAGTTGTCCATGTCCCCCCGCCTCCTTAAAACGATTTTGCGAACATCAGGAGCAAAATTGCTTTGCTAAAAAATAATAGTTAGACAACAAAGGCAGCTTAATCACTTTACTAGAGGCCAATAAGAAAAAGACTAACTTAATAACACTAACCGATTACATTAATTTTAAGAAAAGAATTTACAACTGAAACAATAATTATGAAAAAGAAAGGAAAAAAATCTCTTTTCTTTTTAATGATTGAACAAAAAATAATACAAAAAAATTTATACAAACAAAAAATTAATACAAATTTAATAACACAGCAAAAAATAAAAATTCATTAATTTTATTCTATTCTACTGAGACAGTCGTTATGCTTTATATCCTGTCCTGGTCTGTGAATCACAGTTTAATTAAAAGGTTGTAAGGCTAATGCCCACCTCTTCAAACGAAAATTATTTCCAGCATTTGTTTTCAGCCATACGAGAGGATTATGGTCAGTTTCTATTATGAACTTTTGTCCATCCAAGTAGTGTCTTAATTTTTTGATTGTGAAAATTATTCCTGCACATTCCTTCTCCGTCGTGCTGAACCGTTTTTCTGGTTCGGAAAATTTTCGGCTAAGATAAAGAACAGGGTGTTCATTATTCGCCCTCCCCCTCTGTGCCATAATTACCCCCAACACCTTTGTCAGAGGTATCAGTTTGAATGACAAACTCTTTTGAATAATTTGGGTCTTACAATACTGGTTTTTTCGTTAGTCTACCCTTCAATTCAGAAAATGCTTCTTCTAATTCCTGATTCAAATCAATGGCTTCCTTTTTAGTTTTCCTTGTTGTTGCTAATTCATCTCTGGTCTGACGGAGTCACACCAGATCAATAAATCCGTGGACATTTAGGAAGTCCGAAACCAAAAGGGGAGAGGAATGAATGTCCAGTCCAGCCCTAAACAGTTCAAGATATGCTCAGGTGATGCCTGTTTTGTTGGCATTTAGGGCAAAGAGGAAAGATCTTTTGATTAGCAGAAAATGAGAGACTTTTCAGGTGTCCACTGGCCAGTCGGGATAAGCAAGTGTTGGTCTGCCTGTAACCAGGAAGAGATAGAGTACTGGTCTTTTTTAGTTTTCCTTTTAGTGCTCTAGTGAAAGGTTCGACAATACAAGCATAATTTTTAATGTAACCTGTCAGGCCTAGAAACCGTCTTATCTTTAAGGGGAGGGAAATCTATAACTGCTTGTATTTTAGCTTCCACCGGCGTTCGGAAACCTCCTCCAACTATATGTCCAAGATATTTCACGCTACGTTGAGCAAATTTACATTTTGATGGTTTTATTTTGAGCTTGACTTCTGTGATTCGTTTTAAAATTATATCAATATTTTTTAAATGTTCTTCCCAGGTGTCGAAAGAAATCGCCATGTCATCTAAGTAGGGTACGCAAAAATTTTCGTATCCCTTTAAAAGTAGAGCCATAAATTTTGAAAATTTATAAGGTGCGGTCATAAGAGCATTGGACTTCAATACGGAGAGGCCGTGGTTTGATTCTTAAAGGCGCTAAGAACAGCTGAGTACAGGCTCGTAAATTCTATGGAATCATAAAGTCCTGTGGTTGGTTGCTGATCAGTATCATGGGTACAAAGATCTGTCAAATGTTTTCTTCCTTATTACAAAATTAAATTGTGAAAGCGGCAACACGATTGGGTTTTGCTGCCAGCTATCCAGATAGTTCTGAGTTAAGTCACACATTATACTATTGTTTGTCTAAGATAGGTACTTTGAAAACCACTAAGTCTGCGGCAGTCTGGTGCTATGGAATCAAGAGGAGGGCATTTTAGGGAGGGTAGCTTCGATGAAGAGGTCTCCTTTTCTCTCGTCGAAATACTTGATTTAGGAGTTCTTTTGTCTTCTGGGTTGGGTTCAAAATTACTCAGAACAGAGTTGAACATTGATAGGCATAAACTCGGAGTTGGGTTGACTGTTCAACAATGGTTATAAGATAAATTATGTTAAAGCCATTCCTTGTTCCGCGTAATTCAGTTTAACAAAAACTATTTGAGGAATTATGATTGTTTTGCTGCCATATACCCTCTATGTCTAAAAATAAGTAATTCTTCTCGATTTAGATTTCGAATTAGTTTTGGAGTAATTAAATAATTCTTACTAACATTTTTCTGGATATTTCGATGTAAAGTGAAGATTAGTCACAGTAAAATAATAAATTTTTTCAGCCGCTCATTCTTAACACTAGGTTTACGGGACACGTCATTTTGACGGATTTCGACTTTTGTAAGGAAAATTATAAAACCCGTTTGAATTTTTATTTTATCTCTTGTATGACTTTTAACCATTGATCGAAGTAAATATATATTAAATGCTATTTACCTCAAAATCGTTGAAATATTGAAATTCTCTATGTGGTATACCTATTTCTACGGATATGCGTCAATTTGACGCGATCATAATTTAGACAAAAGTTTTAGTAAACAAGCAATTATCACATCAATAATAAATAGGAATGTACCGACAATACCTCGATTTGTTATCTCAAATAAAACAAGTGATGAACAACTGTTGCCGATAAGCAATAATAGAAAGAACAAACGCAGAATGTCAATTGATGTCAGAGTGTCAGATTTTGAAGGTTTCAGTTGCTTAGTTCGAGTATTGAAACATAAAATACTAGAATATTTCATAAATACCGAATTCTCTGGTCTCGCAGTGGACTGATCGTTAAGACACGGTTCCCAGCAGATCACCGAAGTCAAGCATCACTGACTGCGGTCAGTGTGCGGGTGGGTGACCACTTGGATCAGTCTGCGAAGGGACCGAGGGTGTGCGGTAATGGCCCTCGTTAAACTGTTCTACCGTAAAGTGCTCGACTTCGCGTGCAGGTCGTCGGGCTACCGAAGCGGGGGTGCCATCCCCTCTGCAGAGGATCAAAATTGTGATGGCATGTCTTCGGATCATCCTCAGGGATGTTTCCCAGACCGTCGCCAATAGCCCATTGTGCAGCTCTAGTGCGACGTAAATGAACAAATCAAACAAATCAAATATATATCTCATATCTTCATTTTTTTTCTTATAGTATACATATACCTTGGTCTCTAAGTGCAGAGATGCCAACTGTTCCGGACATGCGAAAATAATTTTTAAAAAAATGGTAAATAGCAAAAAAGTAAATTTTGAAATATGAAGTGGTGAATTATATAGGCCTACGAATTATTTAGAAATAGTGGTGGATAAAAATCTACTAAATTGAATTTATTAAATTAAGAATCACAATTCTTTCATACGTGAAATTGACGTGTGTCCGTAGAGATAGGTATATAAGAAACGTCCGTAAACCTAGTGTTAAGAATGAATATTTAAAAAAAAAAAAATTAACTTTTGATGTTATGAAATTTTTGCGTTAACTGTAGCGTTATTAAACTTTAAAAAAATGTGATGTTTTTTTAATGCTGTCCCAAAAATCTGACAAACATTAAGTATTTTTTCTCGGCTTTTGGATTGAACCAAACCATATATTCTCCTTTAAATAAAAAAATAATAATTTTGTATTGTTTTAATAAGAGTTTTTTTGTTGTTGATATTGATATAAACTACACTACTAGCCTTTAAAATTGCTGCACTTGGAATGTAAATAACAGAATGGCATTGATTGGACTTACACATCATAGTGGAACGAGAAAGTAATTAAGTTTGCAGAAAAATAGGGCCATAGATCCAGAGATATCGGTACTAAAAGTAGCCACCTACGACAGAAATAAGTGCATTTATTTACTTAGACAAGGTATCAATCGTAGAAAGTATTGCTTCTTCGGGGACCTCTGTCAATATATCTTTCAGATTGCCATTGTTTATCGACACTAGTAATTTGTGAACGAAATGTTTAAACTAATTACCATCAACCAAACATTTTTATGAATTAAATGTCTTTGTAACAGCTGGTCAACTAATATTAACGTAAAAATTGATGTGAAATCGTAACCTTAAAAATTTACGATGACTTTGAGCATTTTTCATTTTTTTTTTTTTAATTTGCCAGAATGTTGCCATTTTGAAACGCAACTAAACACATTTCATTTATCATTCCCATAGCTGCCAACTCTTCCATTTTTCCTCGAAGATTTTATTTCCATATTTAAAGTGGTAGCTAAATTCATGTTATTCCGCTAAACTTTTTGAATTATAATAATAATTATAAATGAGTTTGATCACCACCACATATAAATAATTACAACAAATATATGAAAGCATAATCGTCCTTACGATAGCGAATTTCAACCTGATTAAAATATAAATATATTTTTGAGGAAGATAGTTTTTCGGTAATTCTTTTACTACCACTTGGAAAATCTATTCTCGGAAAGAGTGAATGTTGGCAGGTATGCATTCCCCTTACAACGGCATCATCAAAGAGATGAAGGACCTCCTACACGGTGACGATTCTGACGTCACTCTCGTACAGCTCCTCTAACTTTCTGAAGATATACCGCCTTCTTATTGGATTCTGGAATTCTTTAAGTTTTTAGGGAGCTCTGTCTGAGAATTCCCTGTGAATTCTGAAATAATTGCTCTGTAAAATTGCTCATACTGCAATTTATTTTAAGTGACAATAACTATTTTACCGTAGATACACTCTTTTTGAGTATGGCGCAATGAAAGACTAATTATCATTACCAAACAGTTTAGTAGGCGTTATTTTTCATTGCATATTTTACGTAAGAAAGCGGATATAAAGTAGGCGTTACTATTCCCATATGCACATTAGGCATGTAGAAAATGCTCTTCTTTTTCAATATCGATATTTAAATATGGCAAGAATGTGTTCGATGAGGATGGTGAATAATAATTTTTTTGATCGGAAATAATCTCTACTCCCGCATCATCCTGGAATTGAATTTCAAGAATTTAATTAAACAGAAATATCTTTACTTCATGTGCGAAACATAAGGATTTTAGAATTGTGACTGTGAGTGTAATTGGGCGAAAAAGATATCCCATTAGCCAAGCTTTGTCATTTTGTTTAGTTAAAGTTTTAGGAAAAAAAAATGATTTTCATCCATTCAACAATAAAAACCATAAAAATAATCCGTATAGCAATCAAATTAGCAATTACCACTTTAAATCTCAAAATTTAAAATATATATATTTTGATCAACCATTTGTAGTTAAGGTTCGGCTAACGTTTTTAACTTGCTTAGTGTTATGATAGGCATTTGCCAGAATTAGAATTCAGGTTAATGCTGGATCCAACAAATAGTGGTGGGCATGTAAGTAGAGAGTAAATGCGTACGTTCTTAGTTTTTTGTAGGGTCCAATTGTATCAATTTATATTTTGTGATATGTGTAACGACAATTAGAAAATGAATAAAATTAAATATCGGGCAGGCATTTATTGAACATAACTAACATATCCTACATCAGAAAGCCTCCACACGGTTTCTTGTAAGTAGTCAGCGCTGACTATTTAAAAAGTGAACAGTTTGAGCGCATGAAACCAAATTCTATTTTAAAAGTGACTGAGAGGAATTTATCATATAAATTTGAGAATTGAATCTGTAGTGGTTGACAAGTAAATAAGACAAATTAATCATATTCATAAATTAAACAAATTTTTAGACATATATTTGTTACCACTTTCTTATTTTTACTAGATTTTCTATTAAAGGGTTCTTTCGGATTTACCTTCATAGTGGTCTGATCGGACTACCTATAAAAAACCGTGTGGAGGCTTTCAGTTGTCGGAGACGTTGACATAACACTGTCTGTTCTGAGAGACAGTGAGCAATTACTTCCTATTTTGCTCTCTGGCCGACCACCTTTAGCATAACATTCCCTGTATGTTGTGGAATTGGAGATTTGTATGAGTATCTAGGCGTCCACGTAGCAGTCTTTTTTTATTTTATAACCGTCGTTGAAGAGTTGACCCAATTTTTTGGGTTTACGACAACTAATGTTCAACTCTTTATCCTTGTAATACTGAACCCGATCCAGAAGACAACGGAACCCCTGGATCAAGTATAGGGAGAAATTTGCCTTCGTGGAGGACTGTTTTTGATGGAACTAACCTTCATTTGTGTGACATGGAGAGGATGACCGCGAAAACCTCCAGCGTTAACCGGAGGGGCAGGGAGATTCTTACCCATGATCCGTCTACCACTAAGGATATTTAACGTCAGCACTGTTGTCTGTGCAAGCCAGATGCTGATTTGCATCGACCAGCCATCGCTGGGATTCGAACCAGGGTCACCTTATTGGAAGGTGAACGCTCTCAAAGCCATCGCGGCTCAAGGCACAGTAGAAAAAAGCCGGACGTTTTTAGACAAAGTCTGAAACATGGGAATTATCGCTAACTTTCTCTAGGCAATGTTTATAATGCCTAGGCATTCTATAGAATGACGAATACTATATAGGCAAAGTATGAAAAACAGGTTTTGATTAGGCTATTATAGAAATAAATGACGTGCAGTCGTCAAATATGGAAATGTTATTCTGAAAAAATGAGAGTGCCATTAAAAAAGTTTATCCAAAACACGTTTTACAAATACAAAATGCATGTTTTTATTTAGGAAAGCAAAATTTCATATTAATATATATATATATGTAATACAAGAATTAAATACTTTTGTATTAATAAAAGAACTAAAACTCTTTCGTTTTCATAAAATGTCTTTGTTAAAGAATAAGCGTAGAGAGATTCTATTTTGGGAATTCAAGGCTGAAAACATACCATTGAAATATAAATAGATTTATATTTCAAAGGAAGAGTTATTTTTAGAATCGTTCCCTTTTTCAATTCCATATAAGGAAG